>NC_083348.1:75981129-76309656 GCF_019175385.1 Lycium barbarum | reverse complement strand
TAATTCAGTTCCTATGATAAAAAGAGAAGGGGAAAGAGGATCTCCCTGTTTGATACCCCTTGTGGAGTTGAAGAAGCCATGTCTGGTCCCATTAATATTGACAGAGTACCAGACATTTGAAATTAGTCTCCAAACACTATCAATCCACCTTTCAGCAAAGCCAAACTGTCTAAGGACCTTACAAAGGTATTCCCATGATACCCTATCATAGGCTTTAGTCATGTCCAATTTTAAAACCACATTACCAGCTGGAGAGGTTCTGTTTATGCTATGGACAATTTCTTGAGTAAGCATGATATTATCAGTGATTGATCTGCCTTTGATGAAGTCTGTTTGGTTAGGGGATACAATCTTGTGCATCAAGCAGTTAAGTCTTTGGTTAACAAGCTTAGAAATGATTTTTACTGAGAAGTTACTAAGACTAATTGGTCTTAGTTCAGTAAAAGTTTGGGGGTTGTCTACTTTGGGAATGAGGATGAGACAGGTGTGAGTGATTGCTTTAGGAATCTGATTACCTGCAAAAAAATCAAGAATCATTAGTAGAAGATCATCTTTAATAATGTCCCAACAACTATGATAAAATTTCCCAGATATTCCATCAGGTCCTGGGGCACTATGACAGCTCATGGAAAAGACAACATCTTTCAGCTCATCCATAGTTGGATTAGATGTAAGATTTTCATTATCATCATCATTGATCACTTTAGCAATGCAATTAAGAATGGAAAAATCTTTAACAGAATCTTCTTTAGAGAATTGATTCTTAAAAAAGGATACAACCTCATTAGCAATGTTTTCATCCCCCTCTATCCATCCTTCCTCATCTTCTTAAGGGATAGCCTTTTTTTCCTGCCTTTTACAAATGAGTGAATATCACTAGTAAAATTTGAAATTAAAGATATAACTAAGTATCACTCGGTCAGATTGCTAAGATATAACTAGGTATCATCAATATTAAAAAGGACTACTTCTTTAATGTAAATTGCATACTTGAAAATGTTTGTCAATTTTTTTCTTAAAATTTCTAAAGTGACAATTATTTTGGGATCAATTTTTTTACCAAGATGACACTTATTTTGAGATGGAGGGAGTAATAATTTCAATTTCCTACTCCAACTTTAAATTAATCTCTCAACATTTAATTTAACTAAATTCTCCTCCTCATTTATGAAAGTCAGCAAAACTACAAGACACTTGGCCTGCAACAACGGTTCTGATTCCGCCGCACAAAAAATATTTTTTTTGAGAAAAAGGAATAAGGGAAGAAAGGAGACATGAAACATGAAGTAAAATCAATATCAGGTGTATAATTATCAAAATGTTGATGTGTCACTCTTCCATTGAAAAAGTACGACACATAAATTGCCTCAATTATCGACTTTATAGGTGCAATTTCTAAAAAGTGGGATTTCCTTTTCCTCCTTCTCACACGCCTTTAATTGTCATAATAATTTGGAGGACAAACCACATCAAAGTCTCATTATGATACGATGACATGTCAAATGCCATACCAAATTATGGGAAGCAGTGGGCAATATTTCAACCGAACTTTTGAAACGTCGGAAGATCTTTTTTTTTAAATGTTTATTTTAATAAAATAAAAGTGTTTAACCAAAAAAACTTATCGGACAAATAAATAATTTTCGGATAAAGTAGAAGCTAAAAAGCGCTACTTTCTTGAAAAAACAAAAACAAGTACTTTTGATTTCTCAAAGAGATGGCACATATTAAAAATTTATGTGTGCACAATTGATTAGTAGTATTGCATTTTTCATAATTTGATACGGAAAAACACTTTTTATTTAAATATTGATTGATACAAATTGATATTTTCGCAAAGTACCTTTTCAATAAATATTTTAATAAAATACTTCTTAAAATAAGTTGATTTTGATAACTTGGCCAAGTAAGCTCTAAATACAAAATTCATTTTTTTTCTTTCGAGAAATCGATAATCACCTCAAATTTTTGAGCTAACTTAGACGAACTGAGGAAGAGACATAAAGAAAGTAGTTGTCGTATGTGTAAATTTTTATCGCGTGAGAGTCTTTTCCTGTTGGATGTTGACACCCAATTTTGTCCCGCCTCTCCTCCGAAATATCTATTTACGCTTCTAATATTTTGGCAAATCTAAAAAAAATGTATTTATATTTTTACTATAATTATTAGTTTTTATTAATACCGGCATTGCATTATGCTGTCATTATCTTTTATTACCATTTCTACTACCATTATTATTATTATTATTATTATTATTATTCACAATTTTTATCATTTTACCAGCTTATGCACACGCATCGCATTTATCTTCGCGTAATTTAATAATAGCATTTACTTACTGTTGAATCTCAAATATATTATCGCCCGGCTATTACGACGTCATTTTATTTTCATCTAAATATTAATAAACACATACTTTATATTAGGGGGTATTTTAGCACACTCAGTATATGATTAATTTAAAACGAGTCTCTTTAGAACCCGTATTACTTTCGGGTCAATTCATAAAATCAGCCCACATTTTAATTCACCCCAGCCCAAAAATAAATATCCCAACCCATATATTTTCAGCCCACCACATCCAATACCCGACCCGACCCGATTAGCCCATTCCCTTATTTTTACCCTAATCCCTAATCTCTTTCTCTTTCCCCTTCCACTCAGCCGTCTCCCTCACTCGCTCTCTCTCTTCCGCTCTTCCTCACCCCACACCACGCTCCTCTTCAACATCCACTCCTCCTTGTCCCCCCACGCCACTGTCACCCCCACTTCGTCTTGTCCCCCGCTCTTCTCTCTCTTCTTCACAAGAAACCCTAAATCGCCTTATAAATAGTCACCTCCAAATCAGTTGAAGAGGATTTTTTTCGATTCATGGAATCCTCCAAGAACAGGTTTGTTTTAGTGGCAGAATCCCCTAGAGATTAAAGTTGGAAACCCCCCCTAAAAGATATCAATTTGTAGTAGTCATATATTTTGGTGATTGATAAGAAACATATCAAATCATTTCTGTTCGTTTTTCGCTCTGGGTTTTGTTTCGGATCTATACAAATTCGGAGTGTGGTGTTCGAGTGTGAATCAAAGACCCCGCATCCATTTCGCTGCACCCGAAGAAGGTAATACCCCTTCCATTAGTTATTTTTAGTAAATGTTTGAGTGCTTAAACTGCTTGTGTGATTCGTTTGATCAGTTATGATTTAATTCCTGTTTCTGTTTGTTTTAGTTGTATTACGCGTGTTTGAGCTTAGTTTGATCCTGTGTCTAGTTCTGTAGTTATTCAGTTCTATGTTAGATATCGATTTGGATTAATCATGTGTTTTGTTAGGTTCACATTGCTTATTTGTTCTTCATAAGATTAGTTCTGTATATTAGTTTGTGGTTTGCTAACGATGTGTATGTGTTTACCTTCAGTTTGTTCTGCAGTGGTTCATTTTATGTCTTGTTTTGGTTAGTCATATGCTATTTAGCTTATAGCATAACAAGTATGGTTTGTCTGCTCAATAATGATGGGTCACAGACCAATTCAGCTGCTTAATTGTGCCACACTTGTCCAGCTTTGACTAAGTTGTGCATCAGTTAACCTGTGGTTTTGCCTGGCTAGGCCTTTTATATGATATCACCTATTAGTTTAGGATTCCGCATACTGGTTTGGCAGAAATCCTGTTGATACAATTATACATGTTCTTTAGTAGTTTAATATAAGCTTGAATGTTGTTTCAGTTTGATATTAGCTTAGCATAAGCATATCTACTTTTTGTGCCTCTATAGTTGTTGGCTTGACTTGATCCTTGTTTGTCATTTGTGTCATGGTAACCTCACTTAAAATATGGCAATTGCCTTCCTTATTTTGCCAGAATATGTAGTTAAGGTCACCTAGTAAATCTCTGTTTAGTCATTCAAAATCCTCTGTTATGTTGTATACTGTTTTGAGTTGTCAGCCTGTTTTTCAACCTTTAACTCTTTGTTTGTAAAACAAAAAAAATAAGTATGTAAGCACTTATTCTTCATTTGGTTTTGCACTAAAGAATATAGTAGGTTATGGCTGGAGTTTTCACTTCTCTATCACAGGGAGAATTATTATGAATCTTGCAAAAAGTACATGCTCTAGTTTGTATTAATGTGCGTTTGGGGCTGTTTTCTCCTATTCTTATAGGAGGTTTAAGCTTTTGTTCTATATGTGATCACAAATATAGATTAAAGAGAAGTAAAGCATGCCTTTCCTTTGGGTTTAGCTACTTAGTTTGTTTACTTAGTATTGCAGTTGGTAAGAAGCTGTATCTAGCCCTTTAGTTTATTTGCTTAGCACTGTAATAGGTGTTGACACCCAATTTTGTCCCGCCTCTCTTCCAAAATACCCATTTATGTTTCTAACATTTTTATGGAAAATTAAAAAAAATATATATTATATTTTAACTATTAGCCTTTTATCAAAGCTGGTGTTTCATTATTATATTACAGTTACTAATAATAATAATAATTATTATTATTATTATTATTATTATTATTATTATTATTATTATTATTATTATTATTATAGTTCACAATTTTTATCATTTCAGTATTTTACCAGCTTACGCACACGCATCGCATTTATCTTTGCATAATTAAATAATAGTATTTATTTTACTGTGGATTTTTCGCAATATTATTGCACTGCTATTACAACGCCATTTTTTATCTAAGCATTAATGACGACATATTCCATATTGAGCAATATTTTAACAGAAGTTATTTAAACAAGTCTTTTATTTAAATTTAGAAGCCAAACTATTTCTTGCACTCAGTCCGTATTTTGATTTATCGGATTCCAAATCAAAGTCCAATCAATTCATAAATATTTTTTAACCAGCCTATATTTTTTACCTTAATTTTTAGACCAGTCCGTGTTTTAATTCGTTAGCCCATTCTTTTAATACCCGGTCTAAAAAATTGACCCGGTCCGTAAATGAACCGGGTCTGACCCATTTCAGTGAAAATAAGGGGAACCCTTTTAGGGTTTCCCCTCATTTTCTTTCCCACCTCATCACCGCCGCTTCACCTCCCCCACCTTCCTCCGCCTCCCTCTCTCGTCGTCATCTCCCATCCCCATCGCCACCACCTCTGCACCACCATCTCCTCACTTCTCATCGCCACCCACCGTTTCTCCCTCCATCGCACACACCCCTCACATTCTTCTTCTACCTCTGACGCCTCCATGCTCCCACGTTATCATCCACTTCATCTCTGACACCTCCCACGCCTCTCCCATACCGCTGCCATTTCCACTACTCCACGCTCACTGTCACCCCACTTAATTTTGTCCCCCACCACGTTACACCACATTCCTTCACTCGTCTGACACCATCTCCACCTTCTGTTGTTCCCCGCTCCCTTTCTCTTTATTCAACACAAAATACATGGTAGATCTATAAATGGTGGGGAAAACCCCCCAAAAAAAGGGGCCGGGCAAAAACGAGAGGTGAACCCGAAATCCCCTTTCAAAAAATGAGTTCTTGAATCCCCATAAATCCCCTACAAAAATAGGGATTTCGAGTCGCAAAAAAATATTCTGAAAATCAAAGTTCTGAAACGAGTTTTGAAACCCCAAAAAAGCTCTAAAATATGAGTCTTTTAATCACCTAAATTCCGAGTTCTATTAGCACTTTGATCTTGTTTATTTGTCAAATCAGAATACTACATCAATTTTATTCTATTTTCAGTGGTTTTGGTATCACTGTGAATCCGAGCATCGCAAGCTCGGATTCGATAGTGTTCGAGTGGATATCGAGACCTTCGCCTCACTTCGCTGCACCCGAAGAAGGTAATTCTTCATTTTTTTTTCTTAGCTGCTCTGTGTTATTTTAGTTTGTTATTATGTGATTAAAGCATGTTAATTTAGTTAAATTAATTTAGTTGGATAGATAAGTCTGTTTGCATGTTTCAGTGTCAGTCTATTTATGTGGTTAAGCATGTTCAGGTATGGTAACTTAGTTTAGTTTATTTAAACAGATAACAACTTTTCTCTAGTTAGTTTGATTACAATTCTTAGCAGTTTGATAAAGGTTTATGTGTTAAGTAAGTATGGTCATTTGTTGTTTATAGTGGTTCATGCTAGTTTAATTGAGTTAAAGCTAATCCAATATGACCTAGTCAATCTGTTATGAATCAGTTAAACAATCGTGTAGTTAGCTTAAGGGTATGAACGACCCATTTATTAATCTGTCCTTGTGTTAGTTAATTCAAATTAGTTAGTTATTGTAAATAACATGCTAAGTAGTCTTCTTCCATGATTATAAGGTGTGACTGGAAAATATGGTCTAAATCTTGTTTGCAGTACACTTGATGATTCACAAGTAGGATTAAAGTATATTATGTCTGATTGCGTCTATGCTTATAAATGTGATAATATGAAAATGAGTCTGTTTGCAGTCCAGGCCTATGTTTAGAGATTCATTTCCCTAGGAAGATGATTAAATGTATTATTACAATAGTGATGTTTGGTCTAAGTTGTGTGCGAAGGTTTGTTTTTCTTGAAACTGAAATTGGAATTGTCCAGTTTTATTCTTTCTGAATCAGTGTGTGTGTGTCAACTTTTTTCCTCTTTTCTCAATCATGACTGTAAAACACTTGTGTTTCCTGGAATCTGAATCTGTATGAATCTGTCCTGTTTGAAAGTGTTCTGTTCATTGTATTCATTGCTATTCACTTACTAATCCTGCTGAGTTTAATCTGCTTGAGTTCACTTATGAACATTGTGTGAATCATATGAGTAAACATCCTTAGGAGATATTCGTTTAAAATCTGTATGAATTGTGAATCTGTTGCATCTGGTTTATATGTGGAAATCAGGCTAAAAGTTATTTATGGGTTCATTCTAGGTTTTACATTCCTAGTTAACTTGGCTAAGGATCAGAAGCATGTATAATCATTTGTTGTTTCCCAATTGTCTATGTTTGTTTAATTGAGTCCAACTTAAACCAATATGAACCTGTCTAGGTCATTCAGGTTTATTAAAAGCTTGTTTTGGATGTTTTCAGTCTAGCCAGTATCAGTAGTCTGTATTGTTAATTCACTATTGGGTTTAGTATCTGAATATCTCGGAATATGTTTCGTTAAAGGGATACAAGTATTTAAACTCAGTTCTGTCCCTTTTGTCTGGATTCTATATTTAAAAGAAAGAAGTTCCAAATTGTTGAGGTTGTTGTCTTCTTACCATGATTTTTGTCACTCCTCTGATTCGAATGAAACTTACTTGTCATGGTTTTCATGCATGATGTTGCCTTCATGTGTTTGTATGAAATCAGTTAACTATTTCAATTCCTAAGGAAGATTGCTGCTTGTAGTTTTTCATGCTAACAGGTGGTCTAAACTTAGACTTTGCCCATATCTTGCTAATTTGAACTTCTTTGGTTGAATAAGAGCTGATACTATACCTATAAGTTTCGATTCTGTGGAATAAGGTTATGTTAGTTTTGCCTATTATCTAAATATGAGTCAGTATACTACCATGCTATTTGATGAATCTTAAATGTGTTTGATGTGGGAGCCTGCCGAGCATATGGTTGTAATGAAGTTCCATGTATTTGTTTATCTTGTTGATTGTCGGTTCGTATTCATTGCATTCCAATCTAAAAAATATTAAGCATACCCAATAATAGTGGAATTATCTCAAATATCTTGGTCTATGTCCTATGTTGTTTGTGTTTCTGTTGAAGTATCCCCATGACATATTTGTTCCTATATTCTCGAATGAAGCACTCTATTGGTTGAATTAGGACTGAACATAATTGGGCCTGAAATCTGTCTCTTAAAATTGAGAAGGACAGTTTTCCCTTTTGTTTCCAAAAGTTAAATCGAGTGCAGTCTAGTTTAAGTATGAAGTTCGTTGTTCGACACTATACTGGAGCTTAAAATCAGTCGGAGGATTTTTGAAATGAAATAGTGTATGGTCATTAAACGATGTTTCTTTAATGCACAGTTGAATTCATGCGGTTAGATTTCGTAATTTCCTTTTTCTTTTATTCGTTAATGATTGATAAGTATCCTGCTCAAGTGTTTCTGAGAGGTTCGTTTGAGTTTATATTTTATATGTTCAATACAGTTCACTGACCGCTTACTAATCCTTTTTCCTTTCATTTTTATGCATGACCATCACATACGAGTCCGAGGGATTCGTTCCTCTTCCACATTCGGTGTCGGGCTAAGAGCCCAACGAAATCTCCTTCGTGTCCAGCCCATTCGCAGCAAAGAAAATAGAAAAACATAAAATTTTCTGGGCCAAAGCCCACACAGCAGCAGTCCGAAAATGGGCTGAGCCCATTTAAAATATCTACTCCTCTATTTATTTTGTGCATTTAATTTGTATTATGTAACTAACTCTTTGTTTGTTTTGTTTTTATTAGTTTAGATAAATCATAATTAATCAGTAGGTTTAGTTCTAGTAATGGGTAGTTAGTTTAAGGAAGATTAACAATTAATCCCATAAGATTATTCTCTTCTTTTCTGGTTTCATTTCTTTGATTTGCAAAATGGCATGATTTTATATTTCGAGTTAAGAGAATCGTATTTTATTCTTACTATCCTAGAAATTTCAAAACATCATTAATATGCAAACATAAATTCAAACACATTTTTTATAACTCTTCAAGTTTTTGAGTCAAAATCACGCATATTCTTCATTAAGCATAGTTGATAAAGATAATAAAAAATGGATAAAGGAAATATATTAGCTATTTTGTATTTTTTTCACACTTCTAAAACTCAAAGTCAATTAATACCTCATTGCTTAGTCTTTTAAATATTTATTAAAACATTGCATAAATCTGCATCTTCTTCTACTTATATGTAAGTTATCATACTTTGTAAACTTCATTTTCATTATGCTACTTCCTTTAAAACTATTAGCAACTATTATAAATTTTATTCAAATAGTATTTTAAGATTTTCTTTTATACAAAGTATTAGTCTTATTTTAATAACCTTCTTATTTAAAGCCTTAGCAATATGTATAAGTCTTATTTTAAGCAGTTCATATTTTTCTTTTGCAACATTAGCAGCATTACAAGTCCACTTCTTAAAATTTAAATGCTACATCTTTAACTTCAATTAATTAACCTAAGTTTGGCCGGATAATCGTAAGTTAACGGATTCTAAAGGATGCCTAACCCCTTCCCTTTAGGATAATATAGAGCCCTTACCTAGAATCACACTGGTTAAGCAGACTATTAATTGAGGTTTAGTTTTAACTTTCCCTTAGTTAACATCTAGGTGTCCTAATTCACCGTTAAATTAATTAGGTGGCGACTCCTTTAAAAACAATAAATAGGAATCACCAATATGTCATACTCCTTAAATCGACCCGGTTAAAATGGGGTGTGACAATAGGTATGAAACCATGTTTAGTTATTGAGTCTATTCTGCTTAGTGTTGAATTAGTATAAAAATTACACTCAAAGTGGCCTAGTTTGTTTGCTCAATTTGAAACTATGATCATAGTTGAAGGAGAAAGACCCTCGTGGGTTGCTTAGAAATTGAATGGCCTAGCCTGCTTAGAGTTAGTTTAGTCTAACAAAGTTTGTTATACGATGAGTTATTTTTACAGTGAAGTATGGTTGGATGTTGTTTGGATGTTTGTTTGGCTTAGCATAGTCAAAGTATGTTTTATGTTATCCTAGCCTAAGTCTGTCCATGTTCAAGCATATGTAGAATATCCTGTATTTAATCAGGATTTATGTCATACATATGTTGTAGCTAGTGGCTGCATAGTGATTTTTTTTTTTTTAAATATCTATTGTTTGTCCTTAAAATAAATGCCAATGGGCATTAAATCTGCTTCTTAAAGATGGAAAGGATAATCATTCTTCTTCATTTCTAAGGAATATAATTTGGTCCTAAGTTGAAGTTCGACACTGTTTTTTGGGGTTTTAAAATGAATCAAAAGACTTCTGATATCTGGCCATGGTTACTAGTGTTTTGCCTTGCTAGTTGAAGAATGTTGGAACTGAGTCTATATCTGAATATGCATGAGGTTTACTCAAATACGTCTATGGTGTACAGTTCTGATGTACTTGTGGCATTTAGTAGCCTATACATTCAAGTATATCAGGTATACTCTGAATATTACGTATTACTGCATCTGTCCGAACTCTACACACGTTTATGTACAGCAAATATCACACTGTTACTGCTGCCTACGTTTTGAGTGTTGCCTTGTTTTCTATGTCATAAATATGTGGTGGCTGAATTGTGTATACCTAAGGTATACTTCAAATATACACAATCTGCTGATTTGTTTTGAGCTTACATCTTACATGTTTAACATTATTTATCGATCGTATACTAATTCTTTTCTTTTCATTTTTTTTTTTTGCATGACCATCGCATACGAGTCCGAGGGACTTGTCTCCTTTTTTCGCATTCGGTGTTGGGCTAAAAGCCCAACGAAATCTCCCTCGCATCAGCTCTGTCCGCGGCAAATAAAAATTCTGGGCCAAAGCCCAAACAACAAAAAAAAACAGCAGCAGCAATCCTTAAAAGAGGCCGAGCCCATTCAGCTTATTGGCTCTTCTATTTTATTTTTTGCATTTAATTTGTATTGCATGATTAACTCTTTATTTTGTTTTGTTTTCCTAACTTAGATGAATTCTAGTAAATTTAGTGGGGTTTAGTTTTAGTCGTGGGTAGTTAATTTAAGAGAAACTAATAATTATTTCCATAAGTTTCATTTTCTTCTTTTCATATTAAAGTATTTATAGTATCTATAATATTTACTTTTAGAATAATTAATTTTCAATAGCGTAAATTCATATTTGAGTTAAAGGAATTATATTTTATTCTTATTACCTTGGGAACTTTAAAACGCCATTAACACGCAAAGAGGAACCAAAGAATATTTTGTAGACATCTTTTAAAGTTTATCCAAATTATGCATATTTTTAGCCAAATGTAGTTAATAAAACATAATCTTGTTTATACTTCTAAAACGCAAAATTAATTAACATATCATCGTTTAGTTTGTTTCAAATGTTTATTAAAACACTGCGCAAACCCGCATTTTCTTCTACTTATATGTAAATTATCATATTTTTCAAATTTTATTTTGAACAACATCATCATACTTCCATTTAAGGCATTAGTAGCATTTATAAGCTTTATTTCAAAATAGCATTTTAAAAGCTCCTTTATGCAAATTATTAGTCTTGTTTAAAATAACATTTTTTTTAAGCTTCAGCATATTTTTTTATTATTATTATTTTTATTTTAAATGGCGTTATTATATTTTCCTTTAAAACCTTAGTAATATCATAAGTCATTTTCTTAAAATTTATGCATCTTATCTAACCTTAATTAATTAACCTAAGTTTGGCCGGATAACCGTAGTTAACGGATTCTAAAGGATGCCTAACCCCTTTCCTTTAGGATAATATAGAGCCCTTACCTAGAATCACATTGGTTAAGCAGACTATTAACGGAGGTTTAGTTTTAACTTTACCTTAGTTAACATCTCGGTGTCCTAATTCACCGTTAAATTAATTAGGTGGCGACTCCTTAAAACAAAAATAAATAGGAATCACCAATATGTTGTACTCCTAAATTAACCCGGTTAAAATGGGTACGACATTAGAAATAAAGAAAGCTATTTGGGCAAGACAAAACATGAACTCATTCTTTAGCACCAAGGTTAAGACTTGATTGTTGATGATGACGTGGTGAAAGGAATATATGAGAGAAGGCTCTCGAACTGAATTACGATCAAATAGAGCGCGGAACCCAATGAGTAGAACTAGATTATCTAATAGAAAGATCAGTTTGAAAGGAATGGACTAGCGGCGTCGCAGCTCCTAGTAATTACTATATTCGATCTAAAATATTATTCCTTTTAATAAACTAAATTTATTTTCAAAATATTTGACGTATTAGAAGAAATAAAAAGAAAACTTTTATTACTTTCTAAAATATAAGCTTACCATTTTAATTAATGAAACACCAATTAAATGAGACATATGGAACTTTTTTCTCTAGAGAAAATAAGCAGTAATGATTTGCAATAACTCCGGTTATCAGAGAGAATTGATGCATATATAGATTCCTTATTAGTCATACTGTCTTGACTTAAAATTACTGAATGCAAGACTCGTTAACTCTTCTTCCCTGGTCTTCTAGTGTTTGAATATTTGGGAAGACTATGAAAGTTCAAAAAAGAAGAAAAAAAAAACTAAAAGAAATAACACGAGAAATGCAGTGTTTGATATAATTTTATCTAAATCCACATAAATTAAAAACTTGAGATGATGTTACAAACAATTTCAATTTGCATGTTGATCATAATTCATACATTCCCTGAAAATTAGACTTTATTATTATTATTATTATTATTATTATTATTATTATTATTATTATTATTATTATTGAAATATACATGATTGAAATGATAAAATAAGTAAGCAAGCAATTATCCATTTTAAATATTTATAATAATTTATCATCTCTTAAACCAAGTCTTCGGGTTTGTATTCTGTTGATACATTCCAGCTTCTTGTATCTATCCATTTGGCCATTGGGAACTCATGAAATCGCCATTTGGAAAAATGAAAAATAGTAAAGAAAATCAATAATTAAATTCTTGTTGAGTATGCTTTTTTGTTTTTTCCCCTTCTATTTGGTAGGGATGTTTGAAGGGTGGTCCATAAATAACAGTGATGATATACCGACAACTCTTGCCAATGTCTCCTTTATTTAAAACATTAGACAATGATTAAGGCATCTTTTTTTTGAACTTTTATTTGACTACTCCTTTTGCATGTGAGCTAACATTTTGCAAATGGTATTAATATTACCCCACATGAACCCACCCTACGATTAATAAAAGGACAAGGGATTTTATGAATTGAGAAAATAACAGCTTTAGTCTTTCTATAATTGCTTTGGGTGGATCATAGGTCCCTGATTTTCAATCTTCGTTAATTTGGAGAGCTCTTCCGGGTAAAAAATTGTCATCTCTGATTCATCAGTATTCTTTCGAGTTATTATTCATCGACATAACTTGGTTTATCTAATGCGTCCATTCATTTGATATTTCTTTAGTTATTCGAGAATAAAAGATATTTCATGCACTTTCCTTAACAAAAGCGTCAACAAAGATGATACTTATTTATTTGTCTAAGTATATGTGAATCTAAGGCTTGATTTGATAAAAACGATCTTATTTTTTTCACACGTTAATTGGGTCCCATTTGGACGTCAAACATTATTTGAGTAGTTCAAACATTAAGTGTTAGTATTGGATATTTTCTTTTTATCAGATGTTCCCGAAGGGACGTTTTGAATATCAGTTTCACTTATTTACAAACTTGTTGCAAGTCGCTTGTGCTCAACACGGGCCCAAGCATTAAAATGAACATTAATTGGTAGTCAAATTTTGTTATACTTTTCATTTTAGAAAGTTAATAAAAGTTTAGAGAAGAAGTTTTTTTAAGAATTTCAAACTAACCGTTGATTACCGCGACTCGTACAATAGCAAATTTTTTATTTTCAAAAGTTTTGGGTTGGTCCATGAGTTTGAGTTTGAAATTTCATATATTTTAAATTTTTCAATGTAAATTAATTTTATTAAACAAATCCATCATCCAGAAAGTACTAATTCCTGTATTGTAATTCTTGCATTATTAATTTCTTTAACTAATTCCTATATAGTTATTCCTGCATTATTAATCTTTGTATAACTAACTCCTATATAGTAATCTTTTCATTATTAATCTCTGCAAAACTAATTCACGTATAATTGATCCTTGCATAACTAATTTTAAAACCAAACAACCCCTAAGTGAATGAACAATGTACGACAAAAAGCCATTATTAAGAAAACAAAATAATATCAATACTCATCATTGCCATAAGATTTCTAATAAATTTCCATAAAGGAAAAGAAAAAAAAAACAGTTAAACAGAGGAGGGAATGTAAATTATTTATAGGATACTAATCTGTAGAATTTTCAGTATTAAAAGTAAATAGGCAAAATATTAATAATAAGAAAATGATTTTAAAAATTAGATAGAGGATTGACTGATATAAAGGTTAAAAAGTGATGGGGTTAAATTGTGGGTTCGGTTCTTCCACGTGTAGAACTGACATCATCATCATTTGACGGTATTTAAAGTCCCAAAAACTTGCGAAAATTTACACCCGGTTAACTAACGGAATAAGTTCAAGTAACGACGGCAAATTATAGCTTTAGAAAAGGCCCTACACATCACTTAACTTACGAAAAAGGAGAAATTCATGGTATTTGTGTCAATTAAACAACACAGTCTAACTTTTACTGAATCTCGTACAATATCCCTAAGCATGAACTAACTTAATTTCAATTAAATGCCAAAATAGCCCTCTATGGTTGGCAAGGAGGAAAACGGGAATCAGCAGGAACTGTCTCTTACTAGATGGCCTAGGCCCGTGCTGCGCACAGGCCCAACACTTTAAATTATAGTGCATCTATATCTATGTAGTTGTCTTTAAATAGTGATTATATATATATACACTATATATTATGTTCAAAACACGATTAATATAACATTGTAGTTTGTGCTTCGTATCTAAAACTTTATTATATTAGTGTTTGCTACGAATACAAAGTCTGCACGTTTTTTTTAGACATTGTTTATTTTTTTAATTTGGGATTCACTTTTTTTTTATATTGCTTGATTTTGTTAATATGAGGTCCACTTTTTTTTCCCCGTGAGTTTGGAGATAGTGGGTTCCGCTTTTTTTACTTTTTTTTTTAATGGTCAAAACACAATTAATATAACATTATAGTTTGTGCTCCGTATCTAAAACTTTATTATATTAGTGTTTGTTACGAATACAAAGTCTGCACGTTTTTTTTTTTTTTACATTGTTTGTTTTTTTAATATGGGATTCACTTTTTTTTATATTACTTGATTTTGTTAATATGGGGTCCACTTTTTTTCCCCGTGAGTTTGGAGATGGTGGGTTCCATTTTTTTTACTTTTTTTTTTTTAATATTGGTTGGTTTGTGTTTAATATGGGGACCACACTTTTTTTTTTAATATTGGTTGGTTTGTGTTTAATATGTAGGCCCACAATTAACATTATAGTTTGTGCTCCGTATCTAAAACTTTATTATATTAGTGTTTGCTACGAATACAAAGTCTGCACGTTTTTTTTACATTGTTTTTTTTTTTAATATGGATTCACTTTTTTTTTATATTGCTTGATTTTGTTAATATGGATCTACTTTTTTTTCTCCGTTTTTACCTCTTTTTTTTTTAACATTGGTTGGTTTGTGTTTAATATGTGGGTCCACAATTTTTTTTTGGGCCCACAAACGGACGACGAAAAAGTGCCCTAATATGTTCAAAACACGATTAATATAACATTGTAGTTTGTGCTCCGTATCTAAAGCTTTATTATATTAGTGTTTGCTATGAATACAAAGTCTGCACGATTTTTTTTTGACATTGTTTGCTTTTTTAATATGGGATTCACTTTTTTTTGTATTGCCTGATTTTGTTAATATGGGGTCCACTTTTTTTTCCCCGTGAGTTTGGAGATAGTGGGTTCCACTTTTTTTACTTTTTTTTAATGTTCAAAACACGATTAATATAACATTGTAGTTTGTGCTTCGTATATAAAACTTTATTATATTACTGTTTTCTACGAATACAAAGTCTGCACGTTTTTTTTTTTTGACATTGTTTGTTTTTTTAATATGGGATTCACTTTTTTTTATATTGCTTGATGTTGTTAATATGGGCTCCACTTTTTTTTTCTCTTGAGTGTGGAGATGGTGGGTTCCACTTTTTTTTTTTTTTTTTTTTTTAATATTGGTTGGTTTGTGTTTAATATGTGGGCCCACAATTAACATTGTAGTTTGTGCTCCGTATCTAAAACTTTATTATATTAGTGTTTGCTACGAATACAAAGTCTGTACGTTTTTTTTTTTTACATTGTTTATTTTTTTAATATGGGATTCACTTTTTTTTTATGTTGCTTGATTTTGTTAATATGGGGCCCACTTTTTTTTTTCCCGTGAGTTTGGAGATGGCGGGTTCCACCTTTTTCTACTTTTTTTTTTTAATGTTCAAAACACGATTAATATAACATTATAGTTTGTGCTCCGTATCTAAAACTTTATTATATTAGTGTTTGCTACGAATACAAAATCTGCACGTTTTTTTTTTACATTGTTTATTTTTTTAATATGGGATTCACTTTTTTTTATATTGTTTGATTTTGTTAATATGGGGTCCACTTTTTTTTTCTCCGTGAATTTGAAGATGGTGGGTTCCACCTTTTTTTTTTTTTTTTGTTTATATTGATTGGTTTGTGTTTAATATGGGGACCACACTTTTTTTTTTTTTTTTTAATATTGGATGGTTTGTGTTTAATATGTGGGCCCACAATTTTTTTGGGCCCACAATCGGACGACGAAAAGTGCACCATCCGGTGCTTCTAATATAGTAGAAATATAAACTCCCTCTATTATAATTTATGTGAACCAATTTTCTTATTAGTCTGTGTCAAAAAGAATGATCTCCTTCTAAACTTGGAAACAATTTACTTTTATGCAATGATTTATAGTCACACAAAATATATGTGACTCATTTAATACCACAAGTTTAAAAGTTTTCTCTATTTTTTTAAACTACTTGCCCAGTCAAATGGGTTCACATAAATTGAAACGGAGGGAGTAGTAGTAAAGTAATAGTAATACTATTGAATTTCATTAAGTACAAATAAAAAAAAAAGTGAAACTTTAACGTAATTCTTTCTAAATAAAGGTTCTTTTTCAAAAGTAAATTGAGATATCTTTTTCAATTTGAACCAAATATTGTGCAAAGGGACTCCAACGTTGCACCATTTTTTGCACCGATGTTATTTTGATGCAAAAAATGATATTTTAGAGCTCCAAACTTACACTATTCATTTACATTATTACTATTCATTAATATATTTTTTTTAATATAACACTTTTAATTTAACATATTATAAATTTTAATTTTTACATTTAGGTTCCTAATATACCTAATTATTTTTTATGTAATATCTTATAATATTAATTTTACATATTAATTTTGGAGTGTAAGTTTTATAAATTAATTTTCGCTTATATTATTTTTATATAAAATTGTGAGTTAATTTTATTATAAGTTATAATTGTATAAAAAAAATATAACCATCACAAAAATGAAAAATGCAAATATAAAATATATTACGTTATGCCATCGCGTTTTTAGAGAAAAGAAGTGCTACATAATATATTAACTACATGTATTATACTGCACAACATAATAATCGAGGATGAGCGTAATCTTAACGCACTAATTCAAGATGCTTAGGAAGGTTCAACTCCAACATAGTATATGAAAATTACCGATTTTAAATGGTATTAGCCCTTTGTAATTGGTCATGAAGGACCAACGGACCGACAAGCCTTTATACCAGGTATTTTACTCCAATGATCTGCTGCCGAGTTATAATATGATAATTAATGAAAGTCATGTGACCTTAGTTAGGAATAGAAAAAGGAAGAGAGAGGGAAAAGGCAAGAGCTCCATAAAAAAAGGATAGTAGTACAATACTATAAAGTTTTAAGGCATAGTGACAGAGTAACCAGAGTAGTTGGACACGTTGCATCTAAAGAGTAAAGTAGTCCCACGAATCCTCTTTCTTCTTGGGATCTTGAGAAGCACACATGGCTTCTTCTGCACAAGACATTGGAGTGTACCGACATGCTCTCCTCTATACTTTTTCCGTCACTTTAATAATAAAAAAAAAATCTCATAATAAGTATATCTTAAAAAATTAAAACATAAATTAATTAATTTTTTCAATTCTATCCTTATATAAAAACTTATAAGTTAAAAGTAATATATAAATGATGATTGAAAAAGTCACATAATAACTTAGTATTATTAGATTTTCAATGTCAAAAAGATTACTATTTGTGCATGCTCTATTTAAGAGGAAAAAATAATTTATTTTTATTATATAGGAATAATTTAGTAAATTTCACATTACATTATTAATTTCTTAATATACGTGTTTTTGACTAAAATGATACTTGGAACGGAGGGAGTAATTAGGACCTGCCAAACTTACACCCCTTTAAGGGAGTGGGAACAAACAATGTAAATTTTGCCACCTCCCTAGTGGTCTTGTGTTTATAGTTTCTTTATCTCTTTTTAATGTTGAACAAACAAATATGAGAAAGTCTACTAACGTTCTCGTATGCAATTAACTACGAGGCCGGCTAAAACTGCAGAATACTTAACCACTATTTGAGCATGAACCACCATCATCATCAATGTCTAAAGTAGCAATGTCGTAAATTTCAACGAAAATTTGGTAAAAGAAGAAAAATCAAATAGGAAAATAAAATGGAGGTTTGAACTTTGAATTTGAATACTAGTAGTAGTCGGTGTTAAATTCACAAAATAATAAAGGAGAAAAACAACAAAAGGAAACAGAGGCGCGTCTCTCTTTCGCTTTCTAACCTTCCCTCCGCCCACGAGGAAAGTGGAGACTAACTAATAAAAGGGCCCCACTTCACACTTTTCCTCTTTCATTACTACCCTCTCTTCCAAAATATCATACTCAATGTTAATTGGCATAATAATGCTATTAAAATTGACCTTTTTTTTAGTCCTTACAAAAAATTACCCATGCTTTCTCTCTCGCTCTTTCTGTCTTCTTATATGTTTGTATATGTTGATATAAGTGTCACTATATATATCTGTAGGTATTTATATATTTTGGGTTATTTTTTTATAATGTAAGTTTTTTATTTTTTATAATATAAATGATCAACTTGTATATTTCTCTTGAAAGTTTACTTAACTATCTAGTTTATTAAATATTTTTTTGAGAATTAAGCAATATTAAAGAGAATAATTTCGTCATTACTAAAAGCATAATTGAAAATTTTATCATGAATTCTCCTATCTTATTTTAGAACAATTTTTTTTTTGTTGTTATTAAGGCAGCGCGTATTTTGAAACGGAGTCAATGACATTCAATTTGGGAATTAAAATAAATATTGGGAATGCAAACTATAATAAACCAAATAAATAAATTGGTAAGAGGAAAGTTGGAATAAACAAATACTATATATTTGGAAGTTGGGACGCGTAAGACCCCAAGGACTTAGTTCATCAGCACTACCACCACCGATACTGCACCTTCTTCGTACGTTTCTATTTTACTACTATGTTTTTTTCCACAAAACATGATCGTGGATTCTACTCAATTCCTCCTCTTATTCACCTTTCTTATACTATAATATAAATTTCTTTCTCATTCTATAGATATAATATATACTAGTAGTATTTGTTAAAAACTTTTCTGTTTTCATTGGCTCTTTTGTTTCATAGATCTCTTGATCATTCAAAGTTACTCTCTGATATATGTCTTATTTTGGAAATTGAAACTGAAAGTTTTTACTAGCTGGCGTTTTGGATGCTCTTTTCTTCTCCACTTTAACTGAAAGGTTACATTCTTGCTTTCCGCTTTTCCATTTATGTTTTTTACTCTTCTATGGGTATGGATTTTTCTTCTAACTTGAAAAAAATGATTCTACTTTTTGGGTTCTTTTTTCATTTTCTTTTTTGGGTTGAATTAAAAGGATTGTTCTTTAAGATTGTTATTATTTTCCTGGGCATTGTCTGATAGTTTTATGTGGGTCTAAATATTGATAAAGGCGTAAATTAATTCAGGTTTCAATTCAGCTGAAATGCTGTTTCTTTTGTTTTTTCAAGCCAGATCCTTTGGCAATTTTGAAATTCATTTTTGGTCTAGTCTACAAGTAGGTCATTTATTCCAAATGCAAAATTTTCCCATTTAGGTCCCCATTTATGGGAATATGTTTTTTTTTTTTTGTGGGGGGTGGCAAACTTCATAGCTGAAGTATGTGATAATTATGTTCTTTTTTTTTTTTTTAAAACAAGGGCCCAGTTATTTATTGTTTTTAGCGAGTTTTTGGTGTAAGTTTTAGTAATTCAAGTTTCAGTTTTTACTGATGATAATCAAAGAGTAAATTTTAATGTTTGTTGCTGCAGACTGTTAACAATTCTACATACAAGGAGGGATCTTGCTTGATCACCAGTTTCAAGCAATAGGATTTATCTATTTTGATTGTTTGCCTATTTGGCATTGAAGAGCTTCTCCAATGCTAGGCTTAGGCAGGACAAGAACTCAAACAAGGTCTAACAGATCTATGTCTCTAGGAGGTGAGCCATGTTCCTTTTCTTTTTTCTTGTTATTTACATTCTGTTGTCAATGGCGTTGGTACAATTTGTTATGAGCAAAACACTTACAATTGGCCTAGTTCTGTTTGGTTAAATCATAAAGCGGCAGCCTGGTGCATAAAGCATCCCATGTTAGGGGGGTCCGAGGAAGGGCCGCACTCGATCCGATTTAGCCTCTTTCTAAAGGGAAAGAGCGTAACTCTGATTTTTGATGCGCTGAGTTATTGTTGCAATTTATTCAATTGTTATTCAAAATTCTTTTTATTGTCTTTCTTTTCGACCTTGTACCCCCAAGGGGTGTGAGGTAGACAACCTATCCTAATGCAAGTATTAGTGGCTGCTTTCACGGCCGGGAGACAACTTTACTGTTACTTCTAGGCTCCCCTTCATTTAGTTAAATCATGGATGTACTATTATCTTGGCAGTTGATGCCAATGTCCAGCAGATCAATTTTGGTCCTTTGGCAATGTGGTCAACTGTCTTCATTTTCTATAAGTATTGTGAATAAAACTTGTTTTAGGGTCTAAATCAACTACTTTATTTGTAAATTGTAGGCATGGATTATTCAGATCCAAAGAAGAAGAGCAATTTCGTGGGTAAAATTCTTATGGCTGCTGTGCTAACAGCGCTATGCATTCTTATGCTCAAGCAGTCCCCAGCTTTTAATACCCCAAGCGTAGTAATTCCCTGATCCTTCTCTTTACTTAATTATTTTCTCAGCATTGTGTCAATATGCTTAGAGTCTTCTATTAAAATCTTAGTTCAATCAGCTGAGACACAAAAGCTGCTGCGATGCCAAGAGTAGTGACAATTATGTTTCTCCTACATGTCTTACTCCCGTGCTCTTCTCTAAATAGGGGTGAAAGGTCCTTATATAGATGAAATTGGATACATCACCTCTTCTGCACATGAGGTACACTGTGTACTTATGGTTATGGAAGGTCTACTCTTGCTTTTGGTGGTGGTCATTTAGGGGCCTGCCGTGCCCGTTGCATGTATCCGAATCAGATACACCAAATGCGTGTCTGTAGCCAAGTCTGTTCAGGATAGGATTAATTTGCAACAAAGATTGAAGTTCTTATGGTCTTTAAATTCTAAGTTTGCACTCAATTGTGTTTGTTTTTCTTGTTGATGCTTTCTCCTAGTTCTCTCGCCATCAACCAGGTGTTGTTCATGTTCTAGTCACCGGAGGTGCTGGCTACATTGGTTCCCATGCCGCATTACGACTTCTAAAAGAAAATTACCGGGTGTCGATAGTGGTAAGTTCCCCTTTTGAAGTTGTGAATAGGTCCTTTGACAGTCATTCTTAAATGACTCTTTTCTCTACTGTTAACTTCACTTAATTGACTTATTAGCATGAAAATGTGTATGACACTTCATGAGATTTTTTTTTTTTTTTTACCAATTTGACAGGACAACCTCTCACGAGGAAATATAGGAGCTGTAAGGATTCTTCAAGAATTATTTCCTGAACCAGGGAGGCTTCAGTTTATATATGCTGACTTGGGGGATGCAAAAGCGGTAAACTGCAGCTGTTCTGAAACTACCTTCTTTATTTTTATTGTTATTTGGCATTCACTTATTCCCATAACCGAATTGAGCAGGTCCACCAGATATTCTCCCAGAATGCTTTTGATGCTGTGATGCATTTTGCAGCTGTAGCATATGTTGGAGAGAGCACCCTTGATCCTTTAAAGTAAGTATAGTTGATCTTTTTATAAACCTTTCCATTATAACATGCTAATGGATAGTTTCATTTGTTGCATTTTGGAAGGAAGAGAATACTAAATCTCTTACAGGGTAACCCAAAGCATCAAGTTTGTACTGATATTGCATCTCTCTGTCAAAGCTGGTTGTGCGTCCAGTGTATCACTGATGTAGCATTATGTTTTCCTGCCTCGAATGATTTTTTACTCTGAATACAAGCAAATTAAGGATAACATTACTACTTTGAAATGTATGTGGATTCACATGACTTCTCTTATAGGAAAAGTGCCATTTGTTTTAGAGTGCTTGGAATTTCAATCATTTTTCTCAAACTTGTTTGGATTAAATATATCAAACTGAAGGATCTAGCGTGTCTCCTTAGTGAGTGTCTCCTTAGTGTAATTTCCATGTCATGATACTGTATAAAGTTAAATATGCGTCTGGTAATCGTTTCTTTTCCTTTATCCTCCAAAACTCTTCTTCATGAGCTGCTGCATGTTCCAATCAGGTACTATCACAACATTACTTCAAATACCCTCGCTGTCGTAGAAGCTATGTCAGTTTATGGAGTCCCCACATTGATTTACTCGAGTACATGTGCGACGTATGGAGAGCCTGATAAGATGCCCATTACTGAAGAAACTCTACAGGTGAGTGTTTTAAAGGGTGTATATGCTTCTAGTACACTAGAACTGTGTGAATGCCTGACTTTTACATCAATAGTAAGCAACAGCTGAGCCTTTTTCCTCAAATTGCAGCTCCCCATTAATCCATATGGAAAAGCGAAGAAAATGGCGGAGGATATTATTTTGGATTTCCATAAGAACTCAAACATGGCTGTCATGATTTTGAGGTAGGTGTTTGATAAGTCTTGCCAATATACCCTTTCCCTTTTAGTTTCTCTGTTTTCCTTTGTATGGGAAGTAACTGTACCTATATGTTTTTTTTTTTTTTTGGGTACTTACTATGCATTTCTATGTTTTTAAATTTTTCCTTTTTTTGTGTATCATGTCTATTTATCTTCTATCTGCTAGGCTGGCAAAGGTTCTTCCAAAAGTTCCTTTTTCATAATACAAATATATTCTTTCCGTGTCAAGAATTAAATCCAGCAGTATATATCAACTCATCCTTGTCAGGAAAAAATATATATAACAACTTATATATGGCATCATTCAAGAACATCCAGTATGTAAAAGTGAATTGATATGTTTTCATATATAAGGTCATACTGTGGGTTGTCCGCGTGCAAATAATCTCTTTCGTTAGACAACCAGTTCTATGCAAGAAAATGAATTTAAAACATGCTACAGTAAAAATATCAACTATGAAGGAATCATCACTCACTGTATTCTTGCCGAATAACTTCAATTCGCTTCCGACAATTGTCTCCTTGAAGTATCAGTTATCTAAAATATGTAAAGCAATATTCGAGTCACGTGTGGGCTCTTATCAGATGCCAATTTCCCCCAATTAACCTATGCTCATCAGGTTACTAAATTTTGATTTCTAGCTACTGCTATTCTCTGTCTGGCCTGAGCATACCAACAGCAGGTTTTTCAGTTTTATTCCCCAAATTTAGAACTCTAGAAGAGAATTTCAATTTATTTGATTCTAAATCTTAGTTGTTATTGGTCCCTACCCAACAAAAGGATAAATTTAGTGATGAAAGAACTTACTTGCAAAGTCAAGAATGGAGAAACTAGTTGGATCTTGAATTTTTGTTATCTGGTTCTAAGTCTCTAGCTTCTTTTATTCACTTCCTTTCCCTGTAGCTCTTTTTTTTTTTTTTCCCTCCCTGGAACTATGCTGATGCTTCTCTCTCTCTCTCTTTTTTTTTTTAAGTTATCAAGTAGGTACTAAAGAAGTGGGGGTAAATAGCTTATGATTGAAGTATTCTAAAAATGGGCCAAGACTTAATACCTTAGTAACTTAGATGGGTCAACTAACTTGAAAAAATAGCAAGTATTTCAGATGTTCTGTCCTGCTCGTCTAATTTTTAGAGCAAGTCAACCACTAAGCAAGCACTTCTTTGATCGATGGTTGAAACCTGAGTGATAACTATTGGTTGACTTGCTTTGTTTAGCACAATTGGCATTGGTCGAATTAATGATAAATTGTTTTCTAAAAACGCAGGTACTTCAATGTAATTGGTTCTGATCCAGAGGGAAGGCTAGGAGAAGCTCCCCGGCCTGAACTTCGTGAACATGGGCGAATTTCTGGTGCTTGTTATGATGCAGCTCGTGGAATCATACCTGGTCTCAAGGTCAGCCAATAATTGCTTTCTTTGTACTCGTGATTGTTGAATTGTCAGAAAATGATTATGTATTAAGCAGTTTCATATCTACCAGAAAATTTATCCGGTTCTTATGAGTGAAATTCATATGAATAAAGTTAACTGGCTATTCCATTCTGATTTCCAATCGCCATTGTCACTCTTAATAACAAGCAAAAGAAAAACATACGGCTGTTGTATCCACGATTATTTTAATATGGGGTAGGGGGAGCTGAAATGTGTCAATGATAACATGAATAGTTATGAATCTGTCCTCGTCTCTAAGCTGTTTTGTTTCGTCATGCAGGTTAGAGGAACAGACTATAAGACAACAGATGGTACATGCATTAGGGATTATATAGATGTCACTGATCTGGTTGATGCTCATGTGAAAGCTCTTGAAAAGGCAAGGCCTGGGAAGGTGGGAATCTACAACGTTGGAACCGGAAAAGGTAAGGTGTTCCTTCTTTTATCATCATATTCAGTTTCACTTTGAAGCCTAGTTTCTCATTCCGTTCTTTTGGTCTCCGAGAATAGGTAGATCAGTGAAAGAATTCGTGGAGGCTTGCAAGGCAGCCACTGGGGTTCCGATCAAAGTTGACTTCCTTCCTCGTCGACCTGGTGATTATGCAGAAGTCTTTAGTGATCCAACTAAGGCAAGGCTTGAACTGAACTGGACAGCCAAACACACCGATCTTCAAGAGAGTTTGCAGGTCGCATGGAGATGGCAGAAGTCGCACCTTAATGGTTATAGTTCATCTCTGGTCAAGTCTTCATAATGCATTGACAACTTATCGTTGTAGAAGACTGACATGAACCCATCACGCAGCTTAGCTTATCATTGATTTATTAGCATTGCTAGAGTAGGTTTTTGGAAGCTAAAGGGGGTTCTATATTTATTCGTTCGTCCAGATTGATTACATAAAGGAGTTTTGTGTATTAGATATTTAGATCAATAATAATTCCGGGCCAGGTATAGTTTCTATCCTCATCTGTGCTCAGAATTTGTTGCGTGTTTTATTCTTTTGTTTGTGTATAGATAACTGGTCACTATTGTTGCTCCTCTGTTGGAGAAATGAGAACTGTTTCAGACATCCTCTAGTTTTACACAAGTGACAAATTACGTAAATTTGAAATCTGCATGTACTTGAGTTGTATGGACAAGACTCGGGGTCCTACAATCCAAATTTAGATCAATTTTGGCAGGTTAACTTTATTGCATAAGTTCTTATTAAGCTAGACAATCAAATATAATTATGCTGACTAAAGAATAGTGGGTTATGAACTTGACCAAACTCTTAACAAATAGAGCACTTGTTCAAGATCAGAACATATAGTTTAAGATGGTCTTTTTTCTTTTGGGGTGGAGCAAAATTAACAAACTAGAGCTTTTTCACTATGAACTCTATCAACTTTTGCTGATCTAGTTCTCAAAAATTCTTTACAAGAAGCCATCAGATTGTTAAGTATTCTGCCGTCATTTCTGGCAACCTGGCTCACCTCCTGTAGCAATCTGAAAAAAGTAGCATCTGATAATCTGTCAGAATTTTCCACAAAAAAATTCATCCAAAACTTGGTAGAAAATGCCTGCGACTCAGCAGAAGGATAATCAGCAACACAAGCCAAGGCTGCAGCAACGTTGCCTCTTTCAAGCTGCATGCGGAACATTTCTTTGACTAGTGGCACTGGCGGAACCCGATCAGCCCGAGCCAAGTCCTTCCATGTTGCTTCTAATAATTCCACCTGAAGAGGTCAGTGTAGAATAGTCATAATTATTATTACCTATCATCAGCCAAAAGAATGAAGTGGGAAATAACAAGAGTCGAACCAAAACAACCTTGGAGTTACTTTAGTATACTGGTCAATAGATTGATATGAACAAACCAAGGATACTATTACATGGTATAAGGAAAGTAATCTTTTTAATGATGGTGGTGTTCAAGCAAGCTTTCGCACACCTCGACTGTTCCACCGGGTACCTACCACCTCCCAGCCCAGCATTGGTATTGGGTAATGCTGACCACCAAAGCTTAGATAGATGGGAAGAAATCAACCTATGCTGGAGGATGGAAACCTCCTAATTTAACAGGAAGTATCTTCTCAAGCCTCCATTAACTTTTAAACTCAAAAACTTCCATGAATTGACATGGAAAGAGAGTGCCAACCACCACTTTCCCTCTCTATTCCTATCTTGTTCCTAGCGGTAGATAAACAATCAGAAATGGTGACCATTGGCTCGTCATTGTACCTGGCATAAAGTATGTATAATACGCGCCTACTGAAAATGATAATTAACAATTTGAACTCCACGTATATGACCCTAGTAATCAAAAGAATCCCCCTTGTGTCTGCTGGTTTCTCATTCGAGAAACAGCATAATCCCAGTTTTCATTGAGCAAATCTTTTCTATAACAAAATGCTGGTTATACTTCAAAGAACAGAAAGTTGTAGAAATTTTTGACAGTCCATACCATGATCGGCTAAATTAAATTTCACATCGAATTTCACACATAGGAGAACTGAATACTGAGTCATCAAAGAGTACCTTTCCAGCCCTGCAGGAGTCTAGTACTATCTGCATGTGACGTTTTGCATTGAAGTGGTGTCCATATTTCAGCATATGTGAGTAGGCAAACTCGAGATCATCCCATTTCTTCCCAGCAGCCCATGCATCCAGCATCAAGTTGAATGTGTAGACATCCGGAAAAACTTTATCCTTGCCGTCCAATTTATTGCTAATAGAGTTACCATTATCCAATAACTTGAAAAACATTTGCTTTGCTTCTTCAAACATCCCACCATCTAGATAAGCTTTTAGCATTATATTGTAAGTAATCAAATTTGGGGAGCAAAACTGGTGCATGTGGTTGAAGATGTATGCTCCACTCTGAATGTCTCCAGAGTCCAGACAGGCTTGAATTAGACCAGTGTAAGTCACCACTAGAGGCTTGGTAGCAACTTTGCATATTTTTTCCATCTGTTCCAGAGTAGAAGACGGAACCAAAAATAGAAAGGAACATTAGTATTCAACTGAAGGTCTTTCTGGAGATAATTAAGATAAGTCATGTAAGTATAAATATGTTTTTAGAGTACATTTAAGCAAGACAAGTCACGTATGTACCAATACATTATCTGAGGATACATCTCCCTCGTTCTGAAATAAAAGCCATAAACTGACTACTGTATCATGGAAGAAAGTAATGGAACTACAAGAACTTTCATTTGGTATTTTGGCCTAAATTCTTTGCTCCGTGATACTCAAATCAAAACCTCTTTTTGATGACTGAATGCATCTCTAAAGTCCCATATTTAATAATGTCGGAAAGGTAATAGATATCGTAATGGATCTACCAGGGAAACAATCCGAGACAAATACTGCTTTAATATTGGATGCTCAAAATTTCATGGTAATGGCCTGGCTAATCACTTCGATGGATGACAAAATCAACGAGAGTTTCATGTGCTACAAAACCGTCAAAGTAGATACAGGAACCAACCAAGACAGAATACTGGAATCTACAGAACTAACAGCAGTTATTTGAATTGCGCAACAAGGTCCTGAATATCAATCAGTTGAAAATCGATGTAACAATTTATTTTAGTTCATTTTAACAATTTATTTTACTTCACTATAGAAATTATGGCACGAAGTTTTATTCCATCAGAATTAATGGTTGTGATCAGGATGAATTTAGAACTTAGAGTTACTAGAAAATGGTAAGCAAGGAGTCCACTTTTCTGGACACTAACTCGATACATTGGATTTGACTTTAATGCTTTAAAAGTCGCAGGATCTCCCAGCACACTGATAAAGTTCTTGATGAACAAATGAGCACTAACCTCTTCAGCAAACTAAGAGTGAAGTAGTAAAACAGAGAATACAAAATTACTTGAGATAATCTTAGAGAAGCAGTGCTTAGCATTTAGAATAATATGAGGATTGAGTACATATTAGGTTTTCTGTGGGTATCTTTGCAGTCCAACAAGATAGCTTATGATTATTTGTTAGCAATTGATATAAACAATAAATTGAAGTGAATTTGCATTAACGTACGTATGAATGCTCTCCTTTATAATCAATTGCATTTAACTTCTAATAGTATATAGTCAGAAACAGAATCAATTACCACACGAACCCCCATTGTGATATTTTAAGTAGAGGAATATCAACTTTACTGAAACGTGATTACGTCCTTTTATTTGATGTCTAATAGCATATATGAATATTCAAGATAGATCATAGGGTCCTGAAACAGAGTGGCATAATAGAACAAGATCAATGAGAGCTAAATACAAGAAACGTACTTGCATCAGCGCTTCTTCACACCTCCCTGCACTACAAAGGCAACGAGCAAGGTCATAATACAAACTGGCAGTACCCACGATTCCCCGTCCTTCCATGTCTTTTACAGCCAGTAAGGCCTCGTCTGTTTTTCCTTCCTTCCAAAGAGTATCCACAAGAACTAAGTGCATCAAAGACAACTTAATTCAGCAAAAATCTTTTGCAGCATGTCAACAAAGCACATTTCTGCGTTACCTTTATAGGTTAAAGCATTGGGAACGCATGACTTTTGCATTTTCTTGAAAAAATCATGAACCAAATTGTATTTGCCACATTCGAACATGACCTGGATGAACACTTCAGTTTAGCTATTGGTATAATCAAACAAATCTCCATAACTAATATGTTCTAGGCAAGCATTAAAACCCGCATAAAAGGCACTTTACCCCACCCCAACCCAAAGTATTTAGAAGGGGGGGGGGGGGGGGGGGGAGAGAATGGTCCTTTCACAACAATATGAGGAATGAGTAAAGGGCCATTCAGCTAGACGGCTATGCTATAAGATTCTCTCCTTTTTTTTCCTCCTCCATTCGGATACTCAATATGCTATAGCTTCTTCCTTCTTTTCTCATTTACAGCTTTAATATTGAAATAAAATTTAAAGCACAAAAGCTGCATATCATGAAAAAATCATCAGAAGTAAGAAGTAGGATACATTATTGACAGTTCTCCTAAATATAATCAATATTAAATTGATCGGCTGTAATCTTTTTCCAGATAGAAGTCAAGTTGTAGTTGGACATGTACATGTGTAGATGTCTTTCAACATATTTATGAAAACTTGCTCTTCTAATTTCCTTGGTGAGTGGATATCCAAGAAGTTTCAAGCTCTTCGGCTCGCTTTTTGCAGTGCAAAGGGACAAAATAGATAAGGAGCTTCTGATGTTATTGATATGTATCTCTTAGAAGCTATCTGCTATACCAAATACATCTTGTCATCTTGCAGATAATCTTTTCATTTTTCCTTGATGAAGATAGGAATCACATCATAAGAAGAAAAATGCAGCAGTGTAATTTCCCATATCAAGGCCAGCATACACCAATTAATGCTAGATCTCAATGGTTATACAAAACATGAGATGCAAATTCATGCGAGTATTTGCCAACAAATGTCAGGAAACCTCAAACGGGAGCTCTGATTGAAGCTAATTTAGGTGGAAGTGACTCTTAGTGAAGAGAGAAAATACAAAAAGAGAAACAATTTATTATCCTTCTAAACTATGTCACCCCACACTAAACATCTGCAGAAAAGGGGAAAGAAAAGAAAAAGATGATTACCTCCATGACTAATCCATATGTTGTTATTGAGGGCTGCTGGTCCCGGAGCTTTAGCTGTTGCAGTACCCAAAAGGCACCCTCCCAGCTTTTACGGCGGACACAGGCATTTAGCACCTACAAGAAAAGAACAAAATCATTCTCATAAAGTTGCCATTTGAACAAAGCTGAAATATACTGGCACCTATAAACAAAGAGCAAAATCATTCTAATGAAGTTAGCATTGGAACCAAATTGAATTATACAGACTTCTAGCAGAAATTAATTGCAGCACATTTATGCATCAAGAATAAAAATTACACAAGAACTTCAATCAAGAATATATCACAGATTATTAGGAAGGACTCCACATCGCTTTGGGTGTAACTTTATGATTTTCTCCTCTCCTTTCAGTTAATAATAGAATTCAGCAACCAAGTCCTTATCATATGTATTTACTTACTTGAAGGGTTTATAGCTCAGAAAGGAACTCTGTCAAAGAGACATATTTTAGCAAAACAAGTTCAGCATCCAGGGAGCAATAGCACTGAGTTAAAATGATTGCTTCAAATTTTGATACTTGGCTTCTATAGGAAAGTAGAGATGCATAATTTACTGAATATAGTGCTAATTGAATGAGGAAAATCGTTGATGCATTAACCATTTAGTTATAGATCGTCAGTACTATTTTCTAGATATAGCAACGTTAAATTACCAATGCCATACTGAATTCTTTTCTCATTTGGCTTCTAATTCTGCTTTGTTTTTCTTGTGTCTATCTCAATTATCTTTTTCTTAAATTCGGAAGACACTAAGCTCTCATTCTTTACTGAGCAGCAGAAGTTCCCAGCTTGATGGTGAAACAAAATGACCCTGCTATCTTATGTCAAATGATAAGGCAGTCAGAGCCACAAGTGCATTTAACCAAGAACAATCCCCAACTTTGGTCCCTTCTGGTGCACCCTTTCAATACTTACAGCGTTATAGACAACAACATCCGGCTCAAGCCGTGGATCAAACTTCTCAATAATATTAGTCTTGAACTTCTTTTTGGGTGGTGATCGCATGGTATCGATGACGTCAAATAGTTCCTTCATATGTCCTGCTTGCCCAAGAGTGACAGCAATACAACGGTAAGCCACAAGGTCTGGATACGATGATATGTGCTCCTAGGAAATGAGTCGAGGTTGGATGTATTAGTTACATATCACACAATTCATCTCAATAGGAAACAAGATACCAAGTGATGGAAAGAAAGTTTATAGATGTTACCTGCATTGCATGAAACAAGTTTAGTGCTTCCACTGGCCTCCTTGCCTTCCCCAATGCATCCAGTGCAGCTGTGTAAATATATCTTGCAAAAGAATTTAATCATAGGATCCATCAGCATCGATTTTCCATTAGGACTTTGACCCTAGACCTACCAGAAAAAGGATAGGAAGGATGTGCCACCAAAAATATAATTCAAAAACTTTGAACAATTTCAGAAGATTCATAAAGGAAAAATCAGTTAGTATTTGACAAAAAAACTAACGGAATTTAACAAGCTGTAACAGGAATCAAAGTTTTCCAAAATGGTGTCAACCGGTGATAAATTTAGAAGGTCAGGTAGGTTCTTTTGAGAGTTTCATGTAAAATGCTTTCCTAAGACACATTTAAAAGAAGTTGCAGATCCATGGAAGGATTCATTGATGCAGATATAAATAAAAAATCAAGCATACCACAACAAAAACAAATGCACTGACAAATTTTTAGATAGGAAGCACCGTTATTTCACTTTTTCACATATTGAAAGTAATTATGATAACATCATGATACACAGCTAACTGTAACGCAGGCATCAACACCACATCTAAACCAATCAACTATACCTGAATCCCAAATAAAAAATATACAAATATATTTCAGGAATCGCTAAGACATTGCACTATCTCAATACACTAAAAGGGCTGTCAAGTTCCCTACGGGAAGAGGAGTAGGAGAAATGATCATAGAAAAGATACCTTAACTTGTGCGACTTGAAGCGTTCACGTGAACGAAGCCACTCAATGACTTGCAGCACCCGTCTCCAATTTCCCAATCTGCCCAATATTTGGATAATCCTCAAGATAGAATGATCTGAGAATTTAATCTGAGCACTTCGCATCATTTGAGAGAACATCCACTCAGGCATGTCAATGTCTGCACCATTTAGACTGTAAGAGTAAAATATTTTATTACGAGTCAGAAAAGAAAATTTTACTAACGAACTACCAACTGTTTAGCAATTTTAGAGGATCCTTAATGGCTGCAACATAAGTCCTTTTTTCGGTGATAAACATTAGTCCTTTCATTTTTCGATTTTGTAGTGTTTGTTATGGCTGGGAAGGAGATCCCGGAATTGACTTATTTTCATAACTTCATAGAAAAGGCGCTGTTTTTTTTGGTAAGGTTTGCAGACGATGGGGCCATAAGTGTCACTCAAGCATAGAGCTGCCCTTTAAGCACCATTCAATGTCAAAAGTAACTAGCTTTCGGAGATTCTTATCCAAGAAGAAAAAAAATACTGGGCATGACAAAGCAAACGGATGCAATAAAGCACTAACAAGCACCGTGCTTCCACAATCTACCAACTAACATTTGACTCTAGAAAACAAACTTTAAATCAAACCTAAACTGGAGAAAATGCTTAACGCTTGTTCTGTAACAATGTACCAATGTCCCCGTGGTTCAAAGACATACATGTTTACTTTTGTCTAAGTTAAGCATAGAGCTACCCTTTAAGCACCACTGAATGTCAAAGGTAACTAGTTTCTGGAGATTCTTATCAAAAAAGAAAAGCAGAAGGACAATTTTTTTATTTTTTTTTTGATCAAGTAAAAGTATTTTCATTCATAAACATGGCCAAAGAACGACCGTATACAAGGGATATACCAAAAGATAAAGAATCTACAAAATATGATTCTCTACAAACTCCACCCAATCCTCTATACAACTAGGAACTTTCTGATTACACCAAAAGAAAATAAGGGAGCGAAGACTACTCCTCAATTGAGAAAAGCAGAAGGACATGTTAAAGAAACAATACTACCAAATGAGGAAATTATCAAATAGGAAAACATACTAATCAAAATGCAGCACTGGAAATAACTCACCACTTTGCAAGCTTTTGGATTCTCTCTTCCATCTCAGCCTTAGTAACTCTTGGCTTATCATAAGCATCTCCATCCATTGACTTAAAAGCTTCTCTTTCCATGCTCACCATCTCATCAACATGCCTTTCCTTACTTATTATGCTCTCTCTTTTCTGATTCTTCACCATTCTAAATTCCAATTTCCCACCACTACCCTTCTCTTTCACAACTCCAACTCCTTCATATTTCTCCTTCTCAGACTTTCCAAATTTTCCCTTTTCTTCACTTTCCTTTCTTCTAACACTATCAAATTTACCCTTTGCTTCACTTTCCTTTCTTCTAACACTATCAAATTTACCCTTTGCTTCACTTTCCTTTCTTCTAACACTATCAAATTTACCCTTTGCTTCACTTTCCTTTCTTCTAACACTATCAAATTTACCCTTTTCTTCACTGTCCTTTCTTCTAACACTCTCAAGTTTATCCTTTTCTTCACTTTTGTTTCTTCTAATAACACTATCCCTTTGTTTCTTTTCTTTCACAGACTCCATAGCTTTCAGATATTCATTAAATGAAGGCTTGAATTCAAGCTCTTCTCTATCAACTATCCCATTATCTAAGCTACAAGCAACTATCCTCTTCTGTTTCTTCACCTTTTTTTTTCCCAAAGAAATTTCCAAAAAGGGTGTCTCAGAAAGTGAAAATCTTGATGAAAAACAAGGGCAACGAAGGTAATTTGAACCAAAAACTCCATTGAAATCAGTACAAGAAGAAGCTCCAAATAGAGCTTCTGTTAAGATAATTGCCACCATGTCAAATCAAACTACGCATCAAAGGCTGCAACTTTTTCTCTTCTTGGTTTGGTCTTTTGGTTGCTGGTGAAAAAAGATTGGATTTTTTCGGCTAATAGTTGTAAATGTTCAGTGCTTTTGGTTATAGCGAAAATGGCCCATTTTGCTGTGTCACTTCCGGTGAGAGAATGACAAAAATGGCCTCTTATCTTTGGTATAGGTTTAAAGTAGTTACTTAAGTATCAATCAAGCGGTTTTGGTCTTTTAAATTTACCAAACGTGAGCATTTTTAGTATTTGTTAGATTTTTACTAAACTCTAATTATTAAATCTAATTGGGAACGTGAAAATAAAAAATATTTATCGGGAATTCATATTTAAAAATACATATTTTATAGTTTATGTTGCTTTTGGTTTATTTCAAAAGTCTAGAGCAATTTTATGAGATGCAATTTTTGTTATACTTTTTTTTTTTTTTTGCCTATTTTTTGTGAACTTTTTATGCTACGGTTTTTAGAAATTGGACAGAAGTTTCTGGTATGTCTGTTAAATATTTTTTTCAAGGTTCTGGTTAAATTTAACTATCGGAGTTCAGTAAATATCATCTGACAAAGACCAAAAATGTTCACATTTGCAAACTTAAAGGACCAAAACTGCTTAATTGATACCTAAAGGTCTATTTTGAACCTACAGACCATTTTTGTCATTCCACTTCTGGTATCGGGTCCAAGTACAGGTAGATTAGAGTGTTAGCTCTTTTAGTTGGAAGAAAATAAATATACTTGATTATTTTAAAACAATTATAATTGTGTTTAATTAGTATAATAACTTTTAATACATTTATAACTATGACTCTTTTCTTGAATGAATGATAGCTAATACTCTTTAAACCAAAAGAATGAGCGGATATTCTTGAATATTGGCAAATGCGATTTATAAATCGTACTTTCAATACAAATCACATCTTTAAACATGGTTTACAATAGATTCAAATGCGATTTACAAGTCTGCTTCCTAAAGTGCATTTCACAAGTTGCATTTATGAAGTTATACGCGTGATTAATAATATATAAATTGATAATACAGAGATTATGAATGTAAGGAACGTAATACATAAAATATTTCTTATTAATGTTTAGTATGGTATATTACAAATTACTATAAATGTATAATTTTAAAAATATTTTTATTTTTTACAAAATTAAAATTTGTTTACTATTATGAGAGTTAGTTGTTTGTCATTTCAGCATTTTTAATCCATGTCTTACGAATACTCATGTTCTTATTCCACATTCTATAAGTTATACATGTATTATGAGAAAAATAAAGGTAGCAATAAAAAATAACATAAATTAGTGTTTGATTCTATTTGGAGTAGAGGTGGCAATTTGAGCCCATATTTAGAAAATTAGCCCATTTTACCCACATATAAGTGAGTTGGGTCACGCATATTTCAGGTAGATAAATATAGGCTTCAAGTCTCTCTTTAACCCATAAAAATATGGAAAATTTACTTGTCATAGCTACTTCTAAAACCTATTTATGAATAATAACTACCTTTGATTTTATTTATTGTTCATAACTAAAATATTTTCTTAAATTACACATCATAACTAGTGTCTAGTATTTCACAAGTTTCTCTTTTAAATTGGTTTTCTCTCACCTCTCAAATTTATTTCGCCCTCACCCTTCTCTTTCTCTCTCTCTCTGTTCCCTCTCCTGCCCCCAGATCTGTCAGATCTATTTCCCTTGCCTGATTCCTTCAAATATGTCAAGTTACTTCATTAGGAAAATTGTTCAAGATTGTGACAGTGGAAGTGTCAGAATGACAAGAACTAGTAACAGAATTCTTCTTGACGGCATAGAGCACATAATCTCTGCAATCCTCGTCGAATTTCTGAAGAATAACACTAGAGAGCTCGTACCCCTTCTCGATTTAGTTATGGAGGCAACTCTTCACTGTTGATGTTGCTATAAATCAGATTCCTTTGAAACTTCTAAGTTTCTCTGATTTACAAATCTCTGAAGAAAAGGAGTGACGTTTTGGTTTGTTCTTTACTTTTTCGACACTGCCACTTCTTCTCCGCGGTGGCAGCAGTGGTTCACCGGTGGTTAAACGCATACTCCACCTCCGATGAGAGTTGTGGAGCTTCATGCTCACCAAGTGTTTGATAAAATGCTTCAGTATATTTCGTTGTATTTCAATGTATTTCTAATTTATGAAACAATTTTCTGATATATTTCATTGTATTCCATTGTATATATGCATACTACAATTTTATATTTCTTAAACAATCAACTATATTTCATTGTATTCCAGTGTATATTTTTTTGTATTTGGAAGTATTTCTAAAAGTTTGGAATGGAGTAATTTGGAGAGAGAAACGTGGGTTATTATGGAACTTCAACAGTTATGCGTGATACATAGTTGATTTAATTTGACTTACCATTTAAAATGAAAGAAGAGAATTTGTTCCATAGATACAACCTATTTTGACTCTGCCAGATTTTGTATTTCAGTGTATTTCAAAAATGCGAACTCAGCCGAACTTTGTATTTCCGTGTATTTCCCTGTATTTCAAAAACGCGAAATACAACAGAAATATAAGAAAAACTAGCTACGATTTGTAAATATAGAAAAAGTAGCTATAAATGTTTAGAAGCTGTTTACGTAAGTTTCCCTAAAAATATGGGCTAATATGGGTAAAATATGGGTATCCATATAATAACACACTAGACCCAATAATAACTCATTTTGAAAATGAGAAATTTCTTTCTTACCTCCCACCCCAACCCTTACCCCACCACCCACCCCGCCATGCCGCCCCACCCCCACACACTTTTTTTTTTATTTCATATACTTTTTTTATTTTTATAAAAAGCTTATAAAAAAGGAAATTTTTTTTTCTTACCTCCCACTCCGATCCCTACCCCCACCCCCATCATTACCCCCCCCCCCAAAAAAAAATTCAATTTCATATATTTTACCTTTATAAAAAATGAAAAAAAAAAAATCTTACCCCCACCCCACCCCTCCACGACCCCCCACGCACTCCTCCCCCTCCCCCCCCACAAAAAAAATCAATTTCAAATATTTTACTTTTATAAAAGTTTTATAAAAAATGAAAAAAAAATTCTTACCCCTACCCCACCCCCTCCACGACTCCCTCCCCCCCCCCCCCCCCCCCCCAATTTCAATTTTCATACATATTACTTCTATAAAAAAAATTATAAATAATGGAAAAAAAATTCTAGTCCCCCACCTACCCCCTCCCCTACCTCCACCCCCGCCCCTCCCGGCCCCAAAAAAATCAATTTCATATATTTTACTTTTATAAAAAAAATTATAAAAAATGAAAAAAAAAATTCTTACCCCCACCCCACCCCCACCCCTCACCCCTGAAATTTATATGAAAAAATTAATTTAACTTGACAAAAGAAAAAAATTATAAACACACACTTGAAATATTATTACACTTGTATAATATGGGTTAACCCATAACCAACCCAGTCATTTATCAGCCAACCCATATTTACCCACATAAAATATGGGCGGTTTGAAACCCAACCCATTTTTGTTCAAATCATTTTCAATCAAACCAAATCCAACAAAACCCGTTCATTTGTCACCCCTAATTTGGAGCTTAAATTTCCTCCATGCCCAACCAAACGAACCTCAATGCATATAATATGTGATGTGTATTCAAACATCAGTTTTTAATTTCGTGTAATAAACTGTAAGGTGAATACCACTAAGTACGATTATAATATCACTCAACGTTAGATATAAATACCTTGGAAAGGGGAAGGATGATGATGAGATTGAAAGGCATAAAATGGCGGGTGGAGAGGAAAATAAGTGATACAATAGATGAAAGAGAGTGAAGAATTGTTTCAGAGAGAGGTCGTCCAAGTAATGGCTGTTACTGTATTGAGGAAATGGTTTCACTTTTTATGATAATTTTTAGGCCAAAGTCATAGATGGATATTGAATTTGTCCTGATTTTTCATTTAGACCCCTTAACTGAAACGTTGACCATCTGGACTCTCGAATATAAGATAAAATGTATCATTTGAACCCCTCGTGTCAGCTGGGCACACGCGTGTAGTCTACTTGCAGTGACATGGAAAAATAGACCAGTGACATGGAATATCTGACCGATAAAAATAAGCCATGTCAACAAAAAAAATTAATTTAAGAAAAATTAATTTTAAAATCTATTTAAATAATTTAAAAAAAACTGAAAAACCCAACCCATCCTCTCCGATAGCCCACTTCACCGCTGCCACTTCCGCCGCTGCCTCCGCCGCCCCACCACCGCCGCCGCCTCCACCCCCCACCACCGTCGCCGCCGCTGCTTCAAAATCTATTTAAGTAATTAAAAAAATGGTGCCGTTTTTTGTTGGAGATTTATTTAAATAGATTTTGAAGCGGCGGCGGAGGTGGTGGGGGCGGGGAGGCAGCAGTGGCGGCGGTGAAGTGGCTATCGGAGAGGATGGATTGGGTTTTTCAATTTTTTTAATTATTTAAATAGATTTTAAAATAGAGTTTTTGTTAAAATTAATTTTTAATGATTAAAAATTTTTAAAAAAGAAAAAATTTGGTAACTCACGCTCTGTTTTAAGCAGTGCAGTTCACGCGTGTGCCCAACTGGCACGAGGGGTTCAAATGACACATTTTATCTTATGTTCGAGGGTCCAGATGGTCAACGTTTCAGTTAAGGGGTCTAAATGAAAAATCAGGACAAGTTCAGGGGTCCATCTATGACTTTGGCCTAATTTTTATAGGGAAAAGGACACAGATGGTCATCCGGGTGAAACTATTGACCCCCGATGACCCCAAAATTTTAAAAGTCATTTTTTAGCCTTTTGAAAATAATTTCACTTTCAAGCCATTTTCAACTAATCCCATCATATGTATATAAATTGTATCATTGGTGTATATATGTATCACTACTGTATATGTATAGAAAATATATCATATGTATAGATTATATTATTATTGTATAGAATATGTATCACAACTGTATATGTATAGAGAAAATGTATCACACGCATAGAAAATATATAGAATATGTATCCGTGAAGTATATATAGAAAATATATCATTGTTGTATAATTTGTGTATAATAAATGTATAATCAATGTATAATTTCTATTTAATAAATGTTTAATTAATGTATACTTAGTAGGCGTTTGGCCATGAAAACCAAATATTTTTCACTTCATTTGGTATTTTGGAGTTGGAGTTGAAGTTGGAGTTGAAGATGAAGTTATGTTTGGTTATAGTTTTTGTAAAGAATATTTGGTTGTTTGAATGTATTGAAAGTGAAAATAAGGTTTTTGGTGTTTTTCAAATTCCAAGTACAACGTTGTATTTGAAATTTTCATGGCAAAACGTTGATTTCCAAATAAAGTGAAAACGTTTTTCGGAAAAAAGTGAAAAAATTTCATGGCCAAACGGGCCCTTACAAAACATATCATTGGCGTATAATTTCTGTTTAATAAATGTATACTTACTAATTATACACATATTATACATGTTTTGGGATATTTTTTGAAGTCACAATATGAATTTTTTCGTCTATCTTTAGTGGCCACTTTTTCATCTTTTGTGGCGACCAAAGTCGCCACAAATAGTCCTGTTCTTTTTGTACCAAATCTTTTAGTGACGACTTTTCGCTCTTTTGTGGCGACTTCACAAAAAGTCCTTTTTTAAAGTAAAACTTGCACAGATAGCTACCTTTTAATAGCTTCTAACTAGTTATAGCTACAAGTTGAAGATTTACAATTCATAGCTGCATTTGGCTGTATCTCGCATTTTTGAAATACAGTGAAATATAGCGAAATACAGAGAAATACAAAACACATTAGAGTAAATTTAGGCTCTATTTTTGGAACATATTTTTTTTAAAAAAAAATCTGAGAGAAAAAATAGGCTATATTTTTTTAACATAATATTCTTTTCCTTTTTAAATAGTAAGTCAAATTAAACCAACCATATTTCACACTAATCACTGAAGAGTAAAATCATGCCCTATTTATGGAACAACTTTTTTAAAAAAAAATTATGGGATTCAATTTAAAACTTCGCATAAATCATGCATAATGGTTGTTCTTCCATAAAAGCTTACGAATCTCTCTTAACTTTTATCACTGAAAAAAATACACTGAAATATAATGAAATATGGTTAATTGTTTAAGAAATATAAAGTTATAGTATGCGTATATACAATGGAATAAAATGAAATATATCAGAAATTGTTTCATAAATTGAAAATATAAAATGCAGAAATACATTGAAATACAGCGAAATACAAAAGTCGTGAAAACAAAGTGTAGCGAAAATAGTTTCTATATTTGGAACATTCACTATATTTACACCAAAAAAAGATAAATACATTGAAATAAGGCGAAATAATATACTGAAAATTAAATATACTATTTGTTAATACACTGAAACATTTTATCAAACGCTTGGTGGGCATGAAGCTCCACAACTCTCATCAATGGTGTTCTCACGGTAAAGAAGCGAGTCGTCTCATATTGCTACAAAAAGGATGTTATCCGGAGATAAAGACTTTCAATTGGACTAGTTAATAAAGCTTCACTCTGTCGTCCTTCACCGTTGTTAGAGCTTTTTTTTTCACTCCGTCATCGATCATGGCTCTTTTTAATAAAGCTTCACTCCGTCGTCGACCATGGCTGCTGCTACTACTGTAGGATTATTTTGATTTGTAAGAGAAAATGAGATCTAGGGTAGGTGATGGAACAGAGAGAAAAAGAGGGGTGAGGGAGAAAATAAATTTGGTAAGTGAGAGAAAATCAATTTAAAAGACTAGGAGATGGAACAGAGAGAGAGAAAGAGGGGTGAGGGAGAAAATAAATTTGGTAGGTGAGAGAAAATTAATTTAAAAGACTAGGAGATGGAACAGAGAGAGAGAGAAAGAGGGGTGAGGGAGAAAATAGATTTGATAGGTGAGAGAAAAATATTTGAAAAAAACAAAATTGTGGGTAAGTGGGAGAGAGGTACCTTATTTTTAGGGAAATACACTGGAGTTACAAAAACAAGTTATAAATGGTAATTTAATAAATAATTAAGCTACCAAATATAATTAAAAAAAAAGTAGCTATTACTAATAAATAAGTCTTAGAGATAGTTACGGGCTGTAAAAATTCCTTTTTTTAATTGAATAGGCTAGGTGGCTAGTGCTTGGTATTAATTTGGGCCGAACGACCAACTCGGGTCATTTGCTTAAAATGGGAGGCAATTTGGACATTGCCCTTATTCGGGGGTGGTCTTTAATTTTTGCCCCTCAAATTGTTGGTCTTTAATTTTTTTTCCTTCACCTAAAATACCCCGAGGTTGTGGATTCGAACTCCGGCTCAGGTAAAAAAAAATTATTTGCAAAGACAGAGTTTCGTTGCAACAGTTTAGGCCTTAAGGCCTAACTGTTGTAGAATTGCAGCAGAGTAAAAAAAAATTACCTCTGCTCCATAAGGCAAATTCTGCCTTCTGCCTTATAAGACAGACTTTTCGCGAAGCCTTGCCTTGCGAATTTTTTTTGATTGAGCGGGGGTTCGAACCCAGGACCTCGAAATATTTTCAGACACCTTTTTAAGCGAAGGGCAAAAGTTAAAGATCAGCAATTTGAGGGACAAAAATTAAAGACCAGCACCTTTGAAGAGCAATCCGTGCAAAAAAAAAAAAAGAGTAAAATGAGGCCATTTTAGGCCCTTATTTTTTCCCGACGGTCACATCATGTACTTTTCTCATTTTTAAATGGGAGATTTTCAAATTTGTTGAGGTAAATATTTGCTAAGTGCTGTACTTGTCTTCTTGATAATTGATTTTCAAAAAAATTCTAAGTTTGTCGTTAATTTTTTTTGGCTTAATACCTAGATAGCCTGTTAAACTTGGCAGGTTTTATAAGATAGACACTCAAACTTAGCTAGTGACCAGATAGATACTTAAACTTAGCAAAAGTGTATCTTTTAAACATCTCATGTTGACATGGCAAGTTGATTGTTTTGCACGCACATAGTAGCGCTTGAGAACCCAAATTGTGATTTTTCCCCCCTCAAAACATGTATGTAATTGATTTTTTACATTTCAAAATAAAAATATTATTCCGTGTGGCTCCCATAGTTTCAATTTACTCCTTTAACTGTTAGTATTATCGGATTCTTCTCCTTGGATCATTAGCGTGAGTTCTCCATTTTTACAAAGATCAACTACTTTTTCAAAATTAGGTTATTACTATATCGCCAAAAAAACATAAAATTCAAGTAGGCTATTAAATTTTATGAAAGAAAACCCAATATACAAATAAATCTCCTAATATTTTCAAGTTTCATACTGTAAAAATCAAAAACCCAATTGAGTCATAATGAAGTAAAAGATTTGGGGACTGAGGTTGGGATTCAATTTTAAGTTAAGATTTTAACTCATCATAACCAAGTTGAGTTATTTCTGGAGTTCAAGTTGGTAGATGGAACACGAGTTAATGAGAGGGCTGAAGTTTTCTTGAGAAAGAAGATGGAAAAAGGGGTTGGTGGAGAAGGTGGTGGTGGCAAAAGGGAGGGGAAGGGGGGAATTACCTGGGTAGTGGGTAGTGGGAGGAGGGTTTATTTCTTTTTTCCTTATTGCATTTTTTCTATATATGCTTTAGGTTTTTCTAATACTTTTTATTTATATTTGTCAATTTTTTCTTTCTTTGAAATGACACGTGTCATTTAATAATTGGTCCACATAACACATTAGAAATACACGGGTGTCTGAAAGACACACTTCTACCAAGTTTAAGGGTCTATCTGGTCACTAGCTAAGTTTGAATGTCTATCTTACAAAATCTGCTAAGTTTAAGGGCCTATCTAGGTATTAAGCCAATTTTTTTAGTACTTATAAATTATAAGTAACAAGTAAAACCATCACAATTTGTAGCTATTTTTTGCTTTGAACACTTACGAATTCAAGTTGATTTTACTAAAATCAATTGAGTTTATGGGGTTCAAATTTATTATTTGTACTTTTATAGTGCCTTTTCAAACATATATACAGAGTATGAGTTAAAGTTATTTGATTCAAATAGCAGGTCCGAAAAAAGGCCGCATCCCAATTTTTTTTTTTTGAAAATGTGTCGTCTCAATTATTACGCAAATCAAAAGCGAGCACATCGAAATAAAAGATGGTGGGAAAGACCCCCATTCCATCAAATCAGACATAGAAACAACCATCCTAGCTAAAGTGTGAGTAGCTTGATTCGCTAATATTCTAACTAAAGAAAAATACACTAATTGAAAAACCTTTCATTAGTGTCTTACGATCATAACCAAGAGAATCAAAATAAGAATTATTTGAAATATTTCATTGGGGAGTTTGATGAACTAACTGATTATTTGTCTTAATCACCACACGACAATTAGCAAAGTCGCTTTTCAATCAACTTCCCGAACGCTCATAATCTCTGCAACTAACATGCTAGGTACTTTATTTAAAAGTCTTGCTTGCCCGCCAATGATATTCCTTCTAGCAACGTGTATCAACATTTCCACTCCCACCAGACCACTGTGAATATCAAAACTAGCATCTGTTTTACATTTAATTTCATTCTCATTTAGTTTTTATCATTTAGTAACCTGATTTATAGTGGATGAAACACCTTGTGATGAACGCCTTTGCATCCAAAATTCTTTGCAAAAGTTTTGTGCCTTCAAAAGAATTGCATTTGACGCTAGCTGTTTATTATTCCAAAGTAAGGTGTTTCGTGCATTACTATAATTCCCAAACCTCAAAAATAACCTCATCAACTTTACCTTTGTCAAAGTTCTGATGTAGGTCCTCAATCCATTCAGCAAGGGTGAATTTTCCCTGTAGCCAGCTGAACTCAGTTTGCCGTCAACATTGTTTAGGAGTAATAGTTTCCTCAGGCGAAGACATTACGGGCAGAGCGATGTAGGAGTTACTTTCTTTTTCACACATCGATCACAAACCATACTTGCTAAAAAAAAATAAGATGAGGGATATAGATGACTAATTTAGCAAAGGTAGAAGGGTTTTTTAAGCAAATTTTAATGGAGAGTTGACTAATTTTGCAAAGTTTTAGAAGCAAATTAATACACTCTCTCTCTCTCTCTCAATAATAATTTGAACTAGATTATGGATATCGTCAAGCTCAGAGTCGACCGTTGCAGACCCTTTTTCTTAATGGAATCTCAACCGTTCATCTAACTCAAGCTGGTGGGACCATCAAAAGTCAACGGCCAAGATCAATATTACCATCAATAGAAATACAAATCTGTGGGGTAAATAAAGAAAAAAACAAATTCAAATTTTGAAAATTCAAACGGCCATTAAAGCTGCGACAATCTTCCCTTTTTTTCTCTCCCAAGCATAGTGTATAGTGAGTGAAATCCTCAAAGTGTGAGCCTTTTCTATCACCATTTTAACTAATGATCTGTCTCTTTAAAAGTCATCAAAGTGGAGCGTCTTCTTTTCACTATCAAAGATAAAGACAAGCTATTTTTACTTTTAGAGGGTTTTTAAAGACTCGTCAAAAATTGAAACTTAGTAAAACCCATTTGATTGTCTGGAGAAACTCTTCTTATATCTGTGTTTCCTAGAGCTGAATGAATATATAGTGGAAAGTTCTAATTTTGAGCTCCACATTTTGTTCTAGTTTTCTTTTCTGAGAGAGACCACCATATAAACAATACTTGGTTTTCCAAAATGCAGTGGAAAAGTTTCAGTTTTGAGCTTCAAAATGAAGAACCCCATTTGATATCTGTGATGATCAATGCTGAAAATATGGTGTAAAAGATTTAATTTTGAGCTTTGCTAAACCCTTTTAGAGTTAGTTCTCTGTTTATGGAAAAAAAAACTTTCATTTTTGAGCTTTAAACTTGGGTTTAGTCATTATATGAGAAAACCCCATTTATATACTCAGTGTTAGATTCTGAGCTCACAACTATTGAGTATAAGGGGTGGAGTCTTTGTAGTTGTTCACAATGGGGGAGGAAAAAACATCAGAGAATAGAGTGAAAGGTTCAAAATTTACTGATCAAAATAAGGCACCAAAGGGTAGTAATAACAGCAATGTAAAAGTAAATAGCAATATGTCAAAGGTGAGATCTTCATGGGGTTCTCAAATTGTGAAAGGTTTCTCAGGGGAGAAAAAAACTAAGTTGCAAACCACAATACATGCCAAGAAAGAACCGGTTCTTGGCAACGAAAACTCGAACCAGAACAACTCTTCTGTGATTTCCCAGTCAAGAGTAAAGAGGTCTTTAATGGGAGACTTGTCATGTTCAGCTACTTCAATTCAAGTTCATCCTCAAACTGTTAACATTCACAGGACTAAATCTTCCGGTTCGCGTGATTTATTCAATGAAATTGATCATTTGAGGAGCTTGTTGCAAGAATCAAAGGGAAGGGAACTGAAATTGCAGGGTGAATTATCCGAATTTAAGAGGAGTTCAAAGGCGGTTGAGCTCGAAAGGGAGCTGGAATTAAAGAAGAGTGAGATTGATAGCTTTGTGAAGAAAGTTGAGTTGCTGGAATGCGAAAAGGCAGTCCTTTCTCATCAACTAGATCAGATATCCAATAGGGAAGATTTCAAAAGCGTGACTAGTTTGGATTTGGAAATGGAAGTTGTCGAGTTGAGGCGCTTGAATAAGGAGCTACAACTTCAGAAAAGAGATATTGCTTGCAGGCTTTCTTCCATGGAGTCCCAGCTAGCCAATGTTGGAAAAGTTCCAGAGGTATTTACTTTTACTACTTTGTCTTGTTGATCTAATATGGATAAGACTATCCAGTTTGCATTTTCTTGGAAACTCGGTTTTGAAATCTTGAATTTGAATAACCTTGATAAATTGGATATCAAAGTTTTCTCTAGTATTCCCTCCATCCCATTTTAAGTGTAGTTTTAGCTTTTTTCACATTCATTTAATAAAACAATAAATACAAGGTATAATTTACTAAGTTAGTCCTATTTAATAAAGGTAGACTGGTTTCCTCTTAAATATTGTGCATACTTCTTTATTGTAGACTAAGTAAGTCCCATTTAATAAAGGTAGACTGATTTTCCTCTTAAATATTGTGCATACTTCTTTACTGTTAGGGGTATAGTTGGAAATAATTGTCAACTTTAATCTTGAATTCCTATAGTGACATTTATTTTAGGATAAATTTTTTGAGCTAAAACGGCAGTTAAAATGGGATGGAGGGAGTAGTTTTTAGGGAAATACTGAAAAATGTGTTTCAACCTATATCTTGTAGTTTTCATGCTTGTATAGGAAAGTCTTAACAATCTCGTATCTCCGTTTTGCCTTTTTCTTATCAGGAAAACACAATTGAGAATATTAAAGCAGAGGCTTCTCTGTTGAGACACAAAAATGAAAACCTTTGCAAACAAGTTGAGGGTCTTCAAATGAGTCGGTTGAATGAGGTTGAGGAACTTGCCTACTTGAAGTGGGTGAACTCGTGTTTGAGAGAAGAGTTGCGCAGTTGCTCGTCCATGACATGTGATAAGATTTCTAGCCCTCATGGCAGTGAGAAAAGTAGGGAATCACTTTGCCTGTCTTATGATCAGAGTGATGAAGACTCAAAATGTAGTAGCGCAAGGAGGTTAAGCCTCGTTAAGAAGCTAAAGAAATGGCCTATTACTGATGAAGATATGCAACTAGTCGAGAGCCCGGATAATAATGTCATTAGTCATAGTTGGGAGGATACACAAAGTTCTACTCGCAGGCACTCGATAAGTGGATCAAAATTTTGTGTTGAGGACTTGATATTCAATAAGAGAAGGCAATCAGATGGCTTTATGTGTTCCAAGGAAGTGGAGAAGGAGGTTGAGCCTCTTGTTTCCCAACATAAATTAACCAATCCTTTGGAGGTCGAGAAACGCGTCTTGCGGATTCCTAATCCCCCTCCAAGGCCTTCATCTGTAGCTTTAATTGAACAAGAAGGAGAAAATTCTGTTCAAGTTTCTGGTCCTCCACCGCCACCTCCCCCTCCTCCACCACCACCTCCTCCAAAACATATGAGAAAAACTACATCAGGCATGGTACAGAGAGCTCCTCAACTAGTAGAGTTTTATCATTCACTGATGAAGAGAGACTCTAGGAAGGATTCATTAAATGGAGTAGTATGTGATTCCTCAAATGTTGCAGACGTACGAAGTAGCATGATTGGTGAAATTGAGAACAGATCATCATATTTGCTGGCTGTAAGTTCTTTCTTTATAGTCTTCTCATTCTATTATTATCAATAAGACACACTAACCATATCTAGGCAATGAGGAAGTATTTAGATTTTCCAAGCAGATGTTTTTCATTTCAGTCTCTTGACTTAATTTTACTCCTAATTGCATATTATTGTCCCACTTCCAGATAAGGGCAGATGTGGAAACTCAAGCAGAATTTGTGAATTCCCTGATAGCAGAGGTCAATAATGCAGTTTATTCAGACATCGAGGACGTAGTTGCTTTTGTGAAATGGCTAGATGATGAACTTTGCTTTCTGGTAAATTCAATATGTTTATTATCTAATGAAGTATCAAATCAACATAGAGAATAATGAAATATTTATCAACTGTAACAGTAAAGATATGGTTGTTGTTATCTCATTTTAAATTTTTTTGGGATTATTCACATATGAATACGAAGAAGAACTTTTCGAAAAGTCATGCTTCTGTTGGAGTTCATTGTAGTTTTGTGACATTAAGTTCCATAATTATTATCAATTGAATCCAGTGTACATAAATGGCAGTTCTCAGAAAAATTTGACCAAATATTGAGGAACAATATCTGCTATATATCATATTAAGTGGAAGGTGCGTGAAGCTTGGAATTTACTGCTAATTTTGATCATTGCGCTTGCACTGTTCTGAAGGTGGATGAAAGGGCAGTCCTAAAGCACTTTGACTGGCCAGAGAGAAAAGCAGACACACTAAGAGAGGCAGCCTTTGGATATAGAGATCTCAAGAAGTTGGAGAATGAGGTTTCAAGTTACAAGGACGATCCTCGATCTCCATGTGATATTGCACTAAAGAAGATTATTTCTTTGTCAGAGAAGTATGACCTCAAACTTTGTTATGTAAAGTAGTTATAATTTGGTACCTCCTTGCACTTCTGCCAGGAAAGTTGATTTTTTTTTTTTTTTTTTTTTACTTGGTTGTTCAATTTTTGTGTTCACATTGCAGGATGGAACGTAGTGTCTATAACCTTCTTCGGACAAGAGACTCATTGATGCGGCACTGCAAAGAGTTCAAAATCCCCACGGACTGGATGCTCGATAATGGGATATTAAGCAAGGTCAGTTCTGACAATTCCAAATAGAAAGTCTTGGGTTGATTTAGATCATCAAACGGTAATAGAGCTTCAGATGCTTTGAGTAGCCAATGAGATATAACTAGCCGGAACTGGAAGTACAAAACTATACAATATGCTATCTTGCTTAGTGTAGAAACAACCATTATTTATTAGGCTATTGAACTGTGTTGTGCATGTTCATGGAATATGATGAGAGATTGATATGAGACAGATGGCGAGTTTTAAGGTTGCACATCATCTTAAACTACATAACTCCATGCCATTTTCAGTATCTCAAATTTTCAATACTGAAATTACTCATCTACTTGCAGTTTCATTCTTGCACACGTGCATGTCCTCCTCTACAGAATACTCAGCAAAAAATTACATTACCTTTTTTCTCTTATTATCTAGTTGTCATTTTGCTGTGGATTAAGTTCAAAGAAATTACGCAGATAAAGTTTGGCTCTGTGAAGTTGGCCAAGGTGTACATGAAGAGGGTAGCTGCCGAGCTTCAGTCCAAGGGACCATTAGATAAAGACACTTCCATGGACTACATGCTACTTCAAGGAGTGAGATTTGCCTTCCGAATTCATCAGGTTTGTCTAATCATACCAAATACTGGCTTCTACATTTTCTCCTTTCTCATCTTTTTTAAATCCTTAAACAAGTTTTCTAATTGTGCAACAAAAAGAAATACTAAAAGAGGATGAAAAGAACAGGTAATGTACATCTTATTTTATGGATAAAGGCAAGTTTGTTATAACTGTACACGACACAAACTCCATGTTGTAGCAATTGTAACCAAAGATATTGATGAATTCACCTGCTAAGAAGAACAAGATTATTACTGATGACGAATAGATTGTTAAGAATACTGTGGAGGGCACCAGTCTTACAAATTGTCTGTATTGGTACAGTTTGCAGGAGGATTTGATGCAGAAACTATGCAAGCGTTCGAAGAGCTACGGGGCCTAGCACTTTCTTTAAACAAGACATAGAAAAGATTTTTGTGATGAAGTACAATTTTGATAGACGGCTTACCATCTCAGTAACCATCAATGCAAGTATTAACATATGTATAAGAGAAAAAACAGAAAGGGTCTTGGTGGAATATAGGAAACACCAATGATATTCCTTATCATTGGTTATTGGTTCTTGTTTTTGTTTTCAATTTTTTGCTTTGGGTGGGGATTGACTCTTGACAAATGAGTTAAAGTTTGGCTTGGATGGAAGCAGGAAGATCTCAAGCTATCAGTATATAGTATGTGTGTAAGGCTCGGTGCAAAAGCAGTTTGAACTTTTATGCAAGTTTTCTATCAATACTATTAGGCTTGGGGAAAAGCAGTTTGAACTTTTATGCAAATTTTTATTAATAAGTTAGATCTTTTCTATCCTTTCAAGTTAATACCAATTTATCTAAAGTTCAACTGTCGACATGTTTATACAATTCACGTCTTAGCTGAAATTTGAACTAGTAATAAAACATAAGTTCTTATTCAGTAAACAATTGATAACCAAACACCTAAATATTGCAATCAGTTTTTTCTCACTTATGTTGGTCTTGCTTTGCTGTTAAAGAGTTAAAAGAAATAATGAGTACTGATAGATTTTAAAACATTGCTGGTTTTGCAATTACACGTTCTTCATCCTTAGTAATATAAACATAACAAGTTTAGGCAGAAAAATTGGACCTTTGCGGCCTTTGAAGAAAACATGGCAAAGGAAATTAGAATAGGCCATCGCCTTTGTTGTTCTCTCTTCAAAAATGTGTTGAGAGATTAAAAAGCGGGCTATTCCTATTGGGGGAAACTTACCTAAATGTACCCTTCAGCCATCTAATTTATCAAATATGGTCGAAGTAACACTGCCTATACACTTCGGTTGTATAGGTATGTATATTATATGCATAGGTATTTAAAGTATATGGATATTTAGTATACTTTATACACTATTTATACATTGTGTACATATTTTGTAAACTACATACTGAATGGTATTTGGCGGTAATTTTCTCATTCCTATTTATATGAAATAGGTTTTAGGGGTTAATGGGTTAATTTTTTTTTTTTTAAAAAGTGGGGTATTTTAAATAGAGAAAATTACACTGTATGTTAATTGGGGCAACAATACTACCAACATTGACCCATTTTTTTAATTCTTATAAAAAATGACCCAAACTTCTCTCTCCCTTCTTATATGTTTATATATGTTGGTATAAGTGTCTGTATATGTTTGTATATTTTGGGCTATTTTTTGTAATGTAAGTCTTGAACTATTTTTTTGTAATGTAAGTGACCAACTTGTATATTTATGAAATTTTCCCGTTTAAATAATCCAGTAAAGGAGGGGTAAATTTGGTCTTTTCCCTAAAATATTTTATGGAGGGAGTTATTATTTGTTTTGTCTTGGCTCAACTATCTTGTATGCTCATAAAAGAGCTACTGCAATGGCGGATTCCACAAGAAGCTACTTTGGAATTATTTTCTGTTTTTTGTACTCTTTACCGTCTCATTCTTTTGTCCAAATCTTTATATTTCCTTTCACTCTATCTATTTTCTCTTTCAAAAGACTTCTTTTCTTTCTCAGTACATCCTCTGTTCTCCAATGGCCGAACTTCACAAGGTGAGAATTTTTATTTTCTGTCAACTTCTTTCTAACTCAAAGTTTCAAGTTTTATTAGACCCTTTTTCATGTGCTTGTAGAATATCATTTTACATGTTCCATTTGATTTTTTTTTGCATGGAGAATTCAGCTTTGACTCTTCATTTTATTGCTTGATCATAGCTGAAGTAACTTGACACATTATTCTATCTGACTTGGATTAACTTCTGTTTTATGGTTCACTCATTGGATGGTCTAGAAATTAATAATTATGACCTGTGATACCAAGTTTGTCACGCCCCAAACAGGCGGATCGGCATCCAGCGCCTTAACCTGACCGAGCGAACCATCCACATATGTAACTTGTGCAAATGCTAATGAACCTGAATCAAATGATACAACATTGGGTAGGAACAAATGAAAGATGCCACTGGCACCACTGGCGTATCTAGCATATGAGGTGGGGTTCGAACCCCTAACTTTTGACGGAAGCATAAATTTATGTGCAAGAAATTATTAAAATTGTAATAAATGGTAGATATGAACCCATAATTTTAAAAATATAATTGGTTCAATACTAAAAATCTTAAGATTGAACCCCTAGAATTTAAATGCTGGATCCGCCTCTGAGTCTGGCATATATACACATGTAAGTTGGCCCTCGGGCCTGTAACATGTGACAGTTAAGACAGTTCTAGTCATCATAGAGGCTTCATAGACATGCATTGATAGTCATTTGATCCATAAGGATCCCAGGATGCTGGCTCTTGTGCTTTAAATGTTGTTCCCATAAACTGTATCATTTGTCCCAATATGTTATAATCAATTCAGGCATAATTAGAATTCCTGACATTATTTCTAATATAAATGAAAATAAAGTTTAGTGCCCTGTTGCTTTCTTTTATTATCATATTCATTTATCCAAACAGTGATTCTGCCGTGTAATTCCAATCGAAATACCTGATCAAGCGTGTATCTGTGGTCTTGCTTGACATAAGGGAAAACACGCTTATAGCTGCATTAGTACTTAAGTTACCTCTTTCTGCTATACTTTCAGGAAAAATATGTACGTGCCAGAGATGACCCTTTTTTCGATGGAATGCGAAGAGGTGAGACTGCAGTCATCAACAAAGGAAGTGGTTTAGATATCCTTAGAAAAGTCACAACGAGGTCGGCCTCTGATGTTGGTAACCGAGGACAGAAAAAGATTAGTGCAAAATTATCTGAAAATGATGTTTATAATGAATGATAAACATTCTCCTTATTCAGCTTCAAAAAGTATTCGTGAACCTCTTGGTCGGTCATTATCCTTGTTGAATTCCTCCCCTGCGGGAAGTCCTTGGTCTGGTTTGAAGGTTGATTTGCATGATGTATATGAGTCAGTGGCTTTGCCTGCCTATGAAAGATCTTATAGTGTGATCAAGAAAAGTAGAACTATCTCCGACATTCCACTACCTCCATCGGCAGCATTGTTCTACTGTGGAAATTCACTGCAGATGGAAGTCCTAATTGGATCATGTCAAGGAATTCACAGGCTGAATATGTTTCTAAAGGCAAGAAGAGATGATATCAGTGCAGGAGTACCATCAAGATTCTTGCATGCAGTGATTGGGCCGGACTGCTGCGGTAACCTCCATGAACCATTCATTGTCCAATCAAAAGTGCCACCTTAGTAAACCAGCTTCTATTGTTTCATTTAATTTTAGTATGTTGCAATTCGGTAAATAGGTTTGAAGCAAATTCAAGGACGCAAAATAGAAATTGCTGAGCTTATATAGTCCGGTGGCATTATTTGAGAAATATTTGCTTGGTAGAATTTATAAACTGCAGGAGAGAAGAAAAAGTTCCTAATCTTGGAGAGCAGACAATAGCTCGAAAGTGTGTCTGTGGCCATTTAACGACTTGCGTCTTACACTGGTTGAGCTTAATTGTAAGTTTGTTTGTATCTGGATGCAGATGTTGGATCTGTTGCTTCAACCATAATGTATGCTTTTTACTTGCATGAAGCATTAAATGATGACCAGTTATGCACCGTGCCTGTCATCAACATGAAGAGGTCGGATGTTCATTCTCATGCTGAGTTCAGATGGCTGCTAGATTCTTGCTTTGTTGATCAATCTTCCTTAATTTTCGGTGATGAGGTATGTTCCATTCTATATGCAAAGTTAGGAACGGAAATGAAATTTTAGTCTAGATTCTCTAGAATTACGTCCACATAGAAAATGAAAACCAGGAATGGAATCTAAACGGTGGTCCTGGGCATGAAGATCCTGTCTTCAATATAAATAGAAAACGTCTCTGTTCTCTAAATATGCTCAACTACTTCGTTCTTATTCAGTTGATAACTTGATATTGTTTGTCACAAGTTTTAATTATGTTCTCTCATTCATTAAACTTTGAACAGATTGACCTGTCCTACTATGATTTATATGGGAGTCTTAAACTAGTTTTAGTCAATTGTGGCAAGCTTCCAGCTAATCAGGAGGTAAGTATTCTGTTTCAAGGTTGCTGATTTGGTATTAATCAGTTAAATGATGATTACTTACTGCTTATTGGAGCAGGCATTAAAGGATGCAGTGGTTGAAATCTTCAATTGCAGAGAGGTTCTTCTTTTATTTTGATTTGTCTTGTTTCTGCATCTCCATTACGCTTTGGTCATGTCAACTAATAAAATCTGTCTGTGCTCTGACCTTTCTGTTTAAGCAGGAAGATACACCTTATTCTTCAGTTGCTGCAGTCACTGTTGGGAAGGTATCTTCCTCATTCCATAAGAAATTTAAGGGAAAGCCAACATACCGATATTGTTTTCCTTGTCTTTTCTTCTAGTATGTTTCAAAAACACTCTTTTATACATCTAAAAGCTCGTGCTCTTAAACTAGTTAGCGAGGATTAGTATTGCTAAGCTGCACTAAATTCGATTTATATGTGTTTATTTACACAAATGCTTATTTAGTGGAAGTTTAACTTATTCCAGTGTAGCTTGCTCTCCAATAAATTTAAGAACAACTAGAGAAATGTTATAGCAGGAATTAGTGGAAATTGGAGAAAGATAGGCCTTGGGTAACCCTCACCTCATGAGCTAGCTTTGGTGGTTTAGTTAGTCCTAAGGTTCATGCGTTTATGCTATCAAATTTGCTGCAGGGAGCCAAATGATGTTCTTATCTGCTCATTTGACGCCTTGTATGAAATTTATTTATTGTAGGAGGCATCATGCTGCACACTTATTGCTGACAAATTTGCACGTACCTCACCAGAGATACTGGCCGGTCAAGGGTTTGGTCGACTTCTGGTACTAGCTCCGATATCTAGATTTTCCATTGTGTATGCAAGTTTATTTGTCTGGATGAAGTTCTCTATTATGTTAAAAAGATCACTTTCTTCATCTCCCCTCAGTACCAGAACCCTGTTGTTTGGACTTGTCGAAAAAGAAAAAGGAAATTGTTAATTTGGTACCAATGCCTGAAGTCTCAGAATCTGTTCTTTACCTATTTATTAGGATATAAATTTGAGAAGAAGGTCACAACCTTAGGACAAAATAATTTGATAGATAATGAAAGGGAATTTTGCAGGGTGAAAATTATGATAAGAATTTTAAACTGCAAACAAAATCCCAGTGGGAAATGTGAAACTTCTACTCCCTTTCAAAATGAATGTTGTGCCCTGGTTCTTGTGACTAGTATCGATAAATTAGGTTATTGTTGTTAGCTGTAATGAAGCTGGACCATTCATTTAAATTCATGTTGGTTTGAGAAAAAGGGTCCTATTCTATATTTAATGGTGAAAAGATTTGGAAGAGTAATAGCAATTCCAATTTGGAAGTGGTCACACTATTCCGAGATGGATCGTAGTAGAATCAATGACTCTAGTATGAGATGAACTTTGTATGCATTTAGTCGAGGAAACAAATTTCAAAAGGAAACCTCTAATATCACTTTTTGGTGAATATCAAGGGAGGTCTCTGGCAACTTTTAAGAGAATTAGTTTATACATTTTGTTCTCTGGTTCTAGTGTACCTGACAAAGATTTGCTGAGGGATTTATCATATTTCATATTTTCATCTTTTCATCCGTTTCTCCTCCCCCCCCCCCCCCCCCAAACACGTCCCACCTGGGACGACCTTATGGCTAGCATTAACATGAAGTGTGAGATTCTACTAAAATTATTTATTTTCGAGGCTGTAAAAGTTTTCAATTTGGTTACTGCATTCAAAACTTTGTTGATGTGCAATCCTTCCCACTTCCGTCGATTCTTTTGATAACAATGAACAATATTGCACCTCTGACTAAAGCTTGTCCTTGTATTCTACTAATTATTCAGCAAAAAGTATTTGTTGGCTCCTTTTCCCACAGTGAAAAATGAATATGTCGACTACATTTGGAAGTCAAATTTGTGAAGCTTGAATGCTTATCCTCTTCTTATTATCCCAACCTACAGTATAGGTCCCATCTGTTTGCTCTGCCCGTGCTTTGGGTTTCTCTGGATGGCATAAGGACATCTATTATCTCAACCAATGCCCTTTTGGTGTCCACTGTTCAAATGTCTTTATGTTGTATAATATCTTCAGCTATCTGATTATGTGTGCAGCTGGCAGGTATACTCGTGGATACTGGAAATTTGACAAATCCACAAACTACAACAAAGGATAAGTACATGACCACCTTGTTGATAAACGGGGCAGGTCGATTTGGATGTAATGGTCTTTATGAAATTTGTAGGTTATGCAGCTTTGATAGTCGTTATTCTTCATTAGGTTTTAATTCCAGAGTGATCAGACTCAACTCCCAATTAAAACTTTGTCATTTTCAGTGAGGTACAAAATGCATGATGCAGCTGACCCGAGAGCAGGAGAAGTTTTTCGGAAAGATATTAAGAAATTGTCAAAATCGGATGCAGCTGACCCCAGGATAGGAGAAGTTTTACAAAAAGATATTAAGAAAATGTCAAAATCAGAAGTTGACCACCGAGCAGGAGAAGTTTTAGAAAAAGATACCAAAAAATTGCCAAAGTCGGATGCAGCTGAGCCTGGGGCAGGAGAAGTTTTACGAAAAGATAATACAAATTTGTCAAAATTGGATGCAGCTGACCCCAGAGCAGGAGAAGTTTTACGGAAAGATATTAAAAGATGGTCAAAATCGGGTATTGTCATCTGCTTCTCTTCGTCCAAATAATAACCATTTCAAATCTCATGATTTATTTAAAGCTTTTATGGGAGCCTTGTCCAAGTATACCACTTTAAACTAGATGATTCATTATAGTGTATTATTTATGTGACTGACCTTCAGAGCTTGCAGCAGGGAAACCTGATGGTACAGGATCAAGAATGGGGACTTCAAATATTGGAATGAGTTCAGTCGGAATACCTATAAGAGAGCTCTTATCACTTCAGTCTACTTCAGCTGAAAACATAAGAAGTTTCCAGCGTAAGTAATTGATACTGCTCCTTTTCCTATTTGGAAGTATAAATATTTCAATCACTGACTAATCCCAAGATAACTGTCATCATATCGTCCAACTGTAGTTCTTTTTCATATGATACACTCAGTCTGACTCATCTTATTGACCACGGAGAGAAAACCCCTAGCAGTTGGCTGGTGGTCTTATTTTTTTTAGAGATATTGCTTAAATTATTTCCTTTTTTTGTTTACTTTCTTTCTTTCAATGCCATTCATTTATCAAGTGCGTGTAGTCTCAAACATGACAATCCTTTTGGTCCTTTTCTACAGTTACTATTGCAGTGGTAGAATAATCTTTTGCTCTCTTTGTTTTTCAACTCACCCCCATCAAGGAAGATCAAAAGAAAATCTATCATGCTGCAAGAGTTCTTTTACTCTTGTGTGCCAGGATGAGGGGGCAGGGTGCCAGGGTGATGGGCTGGTAGAGAATTTTAACTTTTCTTACTTTAGCTCTTCCTGCCAAATATACTTGCACTCATTGAGAATATGCTTTATCAGATATAACTTTGACTGTAAGGCGATAACACATCTTGGCTTGACAATCATTTTCTTTTGGATATGCAGAACTAGAGAAACTTAGCATCTTGTTGATCGTTTCAGGGTATTATGATGCAGTGAAGAGCTTCAAGGTTTACTCTATTTTGAATGCTTACTCTATTTTTGATGGATCAAGTTGCTCCATTTTCTGTCCCGCAGATCATTCTAGTTTTGCTGTATACTGTTAGTGCCTGGTGGCTTATTATTAAATTTGTCTTCTAAAACAATGTTCTTTTATTTCTAATTCTCATTGCGACTTTACTTATATTTAGCGACTTCTTGGGTGAAATTTTCCTTTTATGTCACTCATTAAAAGATTTTTCCAATTTGTTTATGCGAACAGAAATAGCAAATGTAATATGATCAAAATGGAGCTTTTAACTTATTGATGATGCTATAACAGTTTCAGCTTTTGGGAAACAAGATCATGGCTATAATTGTTTCCTTTTTCATGCTTCTGTAAACTAAAATGAAAAGGCCTTGTGTGGAATTCACAGTGAGTCTGCATATTCGAGGGTTAGATGCTAGGATGAAGGATCATGGCGCATTATTGGCTCTTTTTTGTGTGTACTTCTATGAACTGGATATATGTGATATTGCATACAATTTTGCTGATGTTCAAGCAATCTAACCATGTTCCTGGCTTTTAATTTTAGAGGGAGATTCTAGTCTCAGCTGAAACTTCTGAGCTTATGAAAAGCCTGCTCCATTTTATCTACTCCTATGCAAATGTGCTTCCACTCAAAGCTTTGCGTCAATCAGGTCAGTGAGCTACATTTCTTCATATAGAACTTGATCTGTCTCAAGATTATATTTCTGTCTTGAAGCCATATTTCACCATCTTTTTTTTCTGTATCAAGAATGCATACAGAGTTGTTTCTACATGGACGTAGGGATATTTTAAGAGGGAAGGAAAAAAAAAAGTAGCTGGCTCTTTTTTCATATACCATAGATGCAATTTCATGAACTACCATTTTAGTGTAAACATACCCTTTCCCAAATGTTAGGTGTGAACTCTTGACGTAATTTTACAGGTCTAGCTGCTGAGATGAGGGTGTTCGAGATTGAAAAAATTGTATCAAGGAAGACGATTGAGAAACTTCTGGAAGAATTCAACGAGATAACAAGATAAAACAAAGTTTACAGGCCATTCCGCATTTGTTTATGAGGCGGATTCAGGATTTAAAGCTTGTGGGTTCTCGGCTAGCGGTGTCTGTTGTTAGTGGGTTTTCAGCTCAAATTTCTTATATATTTAAAGGGTTTCACATTATAAATACAAGGTTTGGATAAAAGTGGTGGGTTCCGGGGAACCCACACCCAATGGTGTGGATCCGCCCCTGTATACCATCTCATGTTCCAGTAAGAGTCAACAGTATACATGTGTTACTTTTGTAGTTGCAAAGAACCTCTATATCTGCTAGTTACTATAGGATGTGCAGTGCTCTTCCAAACATAGTATGTTTGCAGTAGTCTCGTGCCACATTTATGGCGACAATTTTTTTATTTTTTTAATGCTCGCATCAAACATGTTGAAAAGGGTTCTAATTTCTTCTTTTCAAAGCTACTACTCTAGTGATGTTATTGTTCATGATTCCTCCACATACTATCAGTTAATTAGCAGATGTCAGGGTTGTATCTTGCTCAACTTCACTCTCTCGTTGCCAATAATCCTACAGTTTCACCATATTTGATACCAAGAGACAGTGTAGGGGTTTTCAATGTATTGTCACTATAAGTCGTGACTATATTTTCTTTTGTTGTACATGTATATGATTTTGGATGATTTTGGTTATCAACCAGTGCTTTTTTCTTCTCTTGAGAAAGAATCTCATGCATGCTAGTTTTGACTATTCTTTTGGTTTTTCAAGTTACCGACTATTCTTCATTCTCTCATAGAAAATTATCTTATTCTTCATCAGCAGATAACATGCGAAACAGACCTTTAGTATGTTCCTGAGAATAACTCCCTGGCAACCACCTCAAACAAAATGAATGCATCCATTCCTCTTGCTATTTCAAAACTAAACTTTAGTATATATATGAATATTATGGTCTATTTCCTTCACCCTCTTTTACATGAAACTGTATCCATTGAAAAGCTCTTTTTCTTTCTCTAAATAAACAACTTCCCTTTCTTTTTCCTAATTCCTTTCTATCCAAAAAGACTTTGGACAATTCCCTTCAAGTTTGGTGTAGCTTTTAATCTAACTTACCAAGCGATCGACGACTCGGAGCATGTTGAGAAATGACCTTGGCAGTATCTCTCCACCAACAGATCTCTTTTTCTTTTTCTGCAAGTTTTTGCATGGTGGATTCTAAAGCTGACTCCAGTTCTTTGATCCTTTCTTCTTGCCTTGTCTGTAGAAGCTCATGCAGCCTCCTGTTTAATTCTTCAGCAGGAACTCCACAGTTTTCTATTTTTGTTATAGGGTTGTAGATTTCTGCAAACCCTGTGCTAAGGCTTCCAACCCCTGAGCTATATTCATCCATAATCTGCCACAATTCAAGTTCACTACTTGAGGTCTTGCACAAAGCCAATTAGAAAATTATACGTTTTTTTCGCTTTGCTCATGCTAAACTAAAAGCAATTTATCATTAGTTATGTTAAACTCCAACTTGTAATCTAAACAAATGCAACTGCTAACACATTACAAAACATACCTCTGCATTTCTTTGTGTTGGATATTTCAATAAAACTTCTGAATCTACATCGAAGTGCAAACGTTCTAATTCGACTTCAAGCTCTGCTTCAAGTTGGTTCATTTCCAAATTCCTTTCACTTCTTTCCATTAATTTGCAGTTCAAAAGGTGATCATGGCTGCAAGTGATTTCTGATTCTTCTTCAATGTCAGTTGAGTATGTACATTGTTCAACACAATCTGAATCGTAGTGTGAGATTTTGGCTCTGGATTTTGATGCAGAAGAAAGACTATTTCTGATTCTTGCTTGGTTTTGGAATTCCATCTTGGAATTATGAAGCAGGATTTCCATTTCTCTACGAATCTCAATAATCTTGTTCAGCTCATTTTTGGTAGCATTAAACAGATAAATTAGACCAAATCCAATGCCTAGGTTCATAGAGTCCGCTTTCTTGTCCCCTCCTGCATGATTTGTTGATTAATTTTGTTTCAGTAAATACTGCAAAGCTGAAACCATAAAAGTATGGCATGATATACCTGAATTTGCTTAGGCTTATATCACGAATCAATTTCATCTCACTTAATATAGGCATTCTCAAGTAACTCTGTCCACCAAGGAGAACGGATGGAAAGAAACCACCTAGTGTTTTTGTCTCGAGAATTGAACCTGAGACCTCATGGTGCTCAATAGCTCAACCCATTTCATTAACCACTAGACCACACCCCTGGGTGCACACATGAGTCACTTTCTACTAACAAAATAATGAATTTAAGTAACAAATTTCATGTCCATCTTTTTATTGTTATTGCAAAATGAACAAATTGCTATCCTGTGATTACATTGTCATAGTTGTACTGGATATAATACGAAAAATGTCAAGGAAAAATAGTAAAGTAGCATCAAAAGTTGATTCCATGACCTACAAGGAGGTTGCAATATTTCAAATCAGAGGTAATAAAGTTTCCATCTTAGATGAAAATATGCTCAAATTGAGAGCTTATATTTGAAAATCATCTTTTAGGTTGAATGGTTTCAGATGTCGAATCTTGTTTATTGAGAGGTAAAACTAATTAAAGAAAAGAAAATAAGGGATACAAAACCTGCAGTACTTAAGTTATACACCCTGTTATTATAAATTTTTTTTTCACTATCAGCTCATCAAAAATTATCTATAAGTAAGCTTGTGACATATAAAGAAGATAGGATGACGAAAAATTTCCGGTTATATAACATAAACTCTTATTTTCTAGTTAGTCAACATCTTAGCTAACTAAAATTAATAAATTTGGGCCGGAAGGTAGGAATAAAATTAAAAGGCAGAGGATTTGGCAAAAGAATGTCTTTCTTAGTTTTTTTATTTCAAAGCAAACATGGTCCTACTCATTTATTATTAAACCGGCACTTGGTTCTATCAAAAACAAATCTAAATGCAAGCCTTAAAATCGACGTTAATATGAATCTTTCCATATACCTAATTTTTTGAAATGTATACGTACTTATTTATTTTGGTTAACCGTTTGGTAGTTCTCCTCGTCCTGCCTTCCCTCGATCTTGAGACTTATTTCAAATACATTAAGCATGTTTTATCATAGGAATAACATCTGGAATACGTTCATATTATTTGCACTATGACATAAGTTAATAGTGATCAATTTTTGTTTATCATCTTTTGAACTATACAATAGTTTAATTTTCGGTTTGTGTGGAAATAATGAACTCTGTAAGTCTCTAACTCACTCGCCAATGCCAGATTAACCTCATAAAATAAAAATTCTTACATCAATCCTTTTACATAAATTAAATCCTTTAAATGTGTATAGAATCTCAAAAGAAAAGTAATTCTTATACATTATCCAAGTAGTATACACAACAAAATCATATACACAAACAGAAAGAAAATCTTTACCACCAAAGTCAGTGGCGGAGTGAAGTGTTCAATCACTGGATTCATCGAACCCCATACTTTCGGCACGAAGCATAAATTTAAATGCAAAATTGACTAAAATTGCAATAAATAATATGATTGAACCCATAACTTTAGAAATATAATGAAGGTAAACGCATATAATTTAAATCCTCGACCGCAATCTAGATTCCAATTGTTATGGGAATAGGTAGAATCTTCCATTCTCCAAAGTGGATACCGAACACGCAGTTGGATATCAGAAAACAAAAATCTTTTACCATGTTGCTAAAAAAAAAACAAAAAAAAGAGGTCCTTTAATAGATTCAACATGAAAATGATTGATTACCTGGGTCTTCCAGTGCCATAGATGGTGATGATGACTTGGTATCAAATTCTTTAAGAGAATGCTCCTTCTTTTTCTTCTTGTTCTTGTTGTCATTGTTTCTGCTACCATATTGAAGCTGTTTCTCATCATGATTCACTTTCTCTGCAGCCTTACCACTTCTCTCAAACCAACGCGAGAAAATCCACCTTGGCGATATACAAGTAGTACACGTTTCTGATCTTCTTTTCCTAATTTCTGTACAAGTTCTTGCTGTGATAATGGATATGCTGCAATAATCATCACTTCCCATTACTATTTTCACTCAATATATAATCACTGATTTATAGCCAAATAGACTGACTGAATTCACTCTCTTATAAACTGTTTTATTTATGGGGATCGGAGACACTTATTCCTTCTTCTTTCGGTTTTCGAAATATGATTATAAGTGGGGAGGGAAATTTTTTGAAAATGAAAGGTTCACGAGTTTCTTCATGTCCTCATTTATGAGCATATACTGACTAGAACCGAAGACACTTTAATGACATTAAATTACCTGCATTTCAATTTTTTAAATATTATTATTCTATTAGCTGGGAAAACATACACTATGTATTATATTTAATCAAAAAGAAAAAGAAAATAAACGAAAGTTCGATCGCCTTACTTGCGTTTTAAGCATTAACCGTGTGAAATTGAACGAGACCAGTTTTCCTCTGGAATTGGTTGGGAAGGTAAATGTAAAAATTATTACTCTGTCCAGCCCATGTTAAATGTCAATGCTTATCAATGGCCAATTTGAATTTTAAAAAACTGAACTCACTTTTGAAATAAAAATTACTACTACTAAATTTTTTGAGCTACCTAAATTTTTTAAACTGAACTCCACGCAATTACTGACCTTTAATGTAGTGGAAGGCTGATATAGGAATTAGCATACAATTGCGGCCAGCGTTCAAATTATTGCTCTACGTCGGGACCACAAAGCTTATACTAGTAACTTGTAATTGATTCAGTATTTCAAATACAATTGATTTTATCCCAAAATTCATAATGTTCAAAATTCTCTTATCTTTCTTTTTCAAAATCAAACACGAATTCTCAATCGAAAAATCTAAAAGTGTAATTACCAAAGCTCTTCTCAATTGTTATGTTTTGGGTTAAAGTCAGTTAACAAAGGAACACTCTTATTTTAACCACCGTTACGTATATGTTGAATAGTTTTTTTTTTTTTTTATCTATCGTAGCTGCCTTTGATTATCCTACATCCTACCAATAGCTCCATCCATTTGTACCAGGGAACTCCAATTAAATAAGCACGAAAAGTTCTTAGTTTGAATAGAGGCAGTCAACTGAGTCAAAAAATGAAAAGTTAAATGTTAAAAGGGGTTTTGGAGAACGTGGAGGTTCAATATAATTGAACTAATAAAGGACAGCCGTCTGGAAATAAATGGTAGAACCGTGGAAGATTAAGTAGAAGAGTTTGCATACGAACAAGGTAAAACTTTGATAGGGTTTTTTTTAGTTAAAAACCAACTTTAGAAAATCTTATGAACATTGTTCTGTTGACGTAGGAAATTTACAAGAAACCGAATGGAGTATTGTTTTCCTGTAATTATCCTTTGCCATAATTATTTCTCCACTATCGTTTTCCTTGAAATTGTTGCAAAGTTAATTCTTTACTGCCAAGTAGAATCATTGAACTAATAAAGCCTTGACAAAGACATAAGTCTCCAATGGAGTCTAAGGATTCATCAGTGCAAAAAGATAGCACATAGTTAATCTTCTTCTGCAAATTCCTGATGAGGTTGAAAAATATGAATTCCCACCTAAAGCCCTTCGCTTGACGTGTTGCAACCACAAAGATGCAGATGCTACTATATATAGCAACTTGTAAGTTGCGGGGTGTCTTCCTGTGTCAAGAAAAAGTTTCATCAGGCCAGCCATTGGGGAATTCAGATGTTTAATATAGGACAGAACCATTGATATTAAAATCAGATAGAAAATTTTATAGAAAAATGCAGCAGCCAGGTATAGTCTAACTTATTAAAGATGAGAGGACACGACTTAGCTCCTTGATGCATGAACTAAGGTGTCAACTAAGCGAAGACCAACCTGCGCTTCACCTAGCATCAGATTTTAAGCGCCCTTCAAATGAATCTTTAACATACTTGAGAATAGATTAAGGGTGCAACTTGTATAATCCGATAGCTAGTGATGTCCAATATATATGTAAAGTTCCTAAAGCTGATTTTTTTATTTAACCCGGGACTTTCCTATATTTTAGGCTTGCCTCGAATTGAACTCTTGTAACTAAATCGTCCTATACTCAATTAAGGAATAGAGTTCGAAAAGTTTTTGTTTTCATTGTTTAATCAGCTATTTCCTATTAATTTTTTCATTTGAATTCTATGTAGCATTGAATTCAAGAAAGAAAAAGAACTAAGGTAATAAAATATTATTCTTTTAGCAAATCACAGTTCCCAACAATTTTTGCAAACACGGAATTTTGAAATCTAATATTAAAGGACTAAAACCAATAAAAAGCTCGCCAAACTAAAGGTACCAAGAAATTGATATAGGGTGCAAAATTAGGTCCATCAGTATGTACAAAACACTTCCATTCTTCCCAGTGGTTGAAACTACTCTCCATGCTTCCACAGACGATTTGCTATAGCCATGTTTTTTGATAGTTCTCTATGTATGTGATAGGCAACATCGATCACTTCTGTGTCCCCTCAAAGTCCTCTCTGTAGAAAGACCAACTTCCGATGCTACTTTTAACTACCTCATTTAAATGCTTAAACTATCTTTCCAGTAAAGTATTAGACTGAACAATCAGCCTTCCAGGTGCCTGACCAGAGTCCAGGTAGCACCATTACTTCAATTATTTGCTTCTCTTATATGCACTCTGATTTAGATACAAGCGATCACTTAAGAAGCTAATGCTAATCTGTCTCATAACCTTGGACCAAAAGGTTTTATGTTCTCAATACAGTCAGAGCAGTCATTTATCGAGCTATAGATATCACTACAGCAGTAACGTTTTGAATGATCTCACATAATTAATTGCATCTGCTATGCTCTACTTACAAGAAATTTGCAGTTTTACCATATCCCAGTGACAGTTACACTTGGTTTCTTCCTATGGCAGAGGGAAAATAAACATACACCATTGACTACCAGGCTTCTCCTAGCACTAGAATGTGCCCTGTCCTTTCCTCAAGGCTCAAGTTAGGAAGAAAATGAGAACAGACAACCAAGCAAAACATGTCCAACTCCAGATACTAAGGTAATCGCGCCAGCATGAGAAGTTAATTCTTAGTATGTATTAGAGCAGACTGCAAATTGACTTGATTCAGCACACTGTTTAGTAGTTTCACTCGCATTGAATTAAAACAAAATGACAGGTGATTCATTTCAACTTCTTTTGGGAAACAACTTGCAGCACAAAACCTTACCCTGGTTAGAATGCAAGTAGCAGCTACAGTTCAGAGTTAATAATCTCCTCAACAGAGCCTTTGTACCTCGAAACAAGATCCCTGGAATTAAGCATCAATCATGACTATCAGATAAAGAAGCTAATACAAATTATACAACTTTCACTGAAAACATTCAGAAACAAATACATATAAGTATCTCAACCCAGAATAAACACCTTCGCTGATTTAGCAGTTGTTCGCACTCTGCCTTTTTGCGCTTTTGTCCCTCAACTGTCTGTCCAAAAAACACAGGAATCCAATTATCTTATCCACATTTCAGCATCAAAATATGCAACTAAATTAGAATTTCTGGACTAACTTTGTTCAAGTAAACATCGTTTCAAACATAATGGACCCCACTTTTCAGTAAAATTCTTTACAACTATAAGTTGCACAGACAGGCCCTAATGGAAAAGCACCGTCAAAAGCAATAACACAGCTAAAAAACAATCCAACACTTCCAGAAGAGAATACTTTTTGAAGTTTTGCTCTTCGTTATTGTGCTTTGTTCTTTTTTCCATATGTATGTGTTGGGTCCATTTTTTCTTTTCTATAATGGGGGTGGGGCGAGCCGATGGTCTATCGGAAACAGCCTCTCTACCCCGCAAGGGTAGGGGTAAGGTCTGCGTACATCTCCCCCTCCCTAGACTCCACTTGTGGGACTACAATGGGTATGTTGTTGTTTGTTGCAAGGGGGGTGGGTGGGAGGTGGAAGGGTGGGAATGAGTTCAGAACAAGTTTCAACAGATATCAAAGGATACACGTGAGATACCATAGACCTTGAGCTAATCGACCCTGATATTGATGTCAACAGCTGTTGGCACTTCTCGAACTGGTTTTTCAATTCCGTTACCTGGTGAGCAAAACATACACTCTATTAAACTAGAAGAAATGGCAAACTAACATGTAATGATCAAACTATTATATAATGCATCAATTAAGAAATGAACAAACCAATGCATCTGAATTCTGATCTCGATTTCCATTTTCAATAGTATCAGCTAAATTCTCCACCAACTGTAAGATGGCAATCAAAGTTAGAAAAAAGGTCTCACTAGGAAAAAGAAATGTCTCGTTACTCTACAGAATAGCAAGCTATAGATCATGGCTTTCGCCCAATACTTGTAGAAGGTGGAAGTGAGAGGCAAGTGACTGGTGGTGCTGTTGTTGTTGCTGCTGCTGCTGCTGCTGCTGTTGCTGCTGTTGTTGAATCTGGTGCTGGTGCTGCTGCTGCTGCTGTTGCTGCATTTGTTGTTGTTGCATCTGTTGTTGATAGCGCTGCTGCTGCTGCTGTTGTTGTTGTTGTTGGTGATAGAGCTGTTGTGGTTGATTGAACTGTTGTTGTTGAAATTGCTGTTGCTGAAGAAATAATTGGTCTTGATTAGAGGGTGTGGAAGGATTACTGTGAGTTTGGATGTTGGGGATCATTGACCAACTTCCTCCTCCAAAATGGTCCATAACTAACGGCTGCTGAGCAGGAAAACAATAACCTGGTGCTACTTTGGTTCTGAAAATGGATAAACAGAAATTAAAGTGTCAATCATATGTAATCCTGTACAACATACTAGTAAACCTTGAAATGTTCTAATGGAATGAGTAGCAAAGAGAAAGAATTCCAAAGATTCTGAAATGCATAACCACTTCAACAATATCTTTCTTATCATTCCTAAATGACATTTCATCCACATCTTATTACCAGAATTATTCTTTTCTACTGATAAGAATAAAACCCTCCAGCGAGACCATCAAAATTGAAGCCCATCTATTGTAACTAAAAGTAACTTTTATCTCCAACTAACAGCTACCATAACATCTGTAGGCCTTTGGTGCACAAATTTTTAAATCAAAAGGTATATTCAATAAATTACTGCTGCCACTATGCCTTAATCCCAAGCAAACCAAAAAGGTATATTATGCATAAAAAGTTCATCACAAAACAAACACTGCAAAATTAGATAGTCAAAAGGAGAAATGAGTTAATCCCAAATGCACCTTCTTATTCTTTTTTTTTTTTTAAGGTTCAACAATCAAGAACTATGCTATGAATTGTCTCTATTCTGCTCCATTTGGACCCGTTTCATTCCAATATTCAATAATTGAGGTTTTATAACACTAGAAGTTCTCTATTACTATCATACAAATTTCTAAACAATATAAAAAAGACTCGTAGCAAACAGTGGACATGTTAATCACCAGGCCAAGAATGCATCAAACCCTCATTAAGAAATTGCAAAAAAATCTCCTTATCAATGAAATTAACAGCTTTAGGTCAAAATCTCCAACAAAAAACTCAATCCTTGTATTTTCAAGCTGCCCCAAGAAAATAAAATTTACAAAGTACAAGAAGTTACCATTTACTAAACGCCACAACTAGTAAAGCTAATAACGAAGCCAAGTTACGATGAGGCAAAAGAGAAAGTTATAAAAGGAGAAAGATTACCGGAGATGAAAGGCTGGATCCGATTGAGCAAACAAAATCCTAATAACTGTTTTTTGCCCTTTTCGTGAAGAGTCTTTACTGTTTTTTCTTTTGGAAAACAGTTAAAAATCTCTCTGGACTAATAAAATTAGAATTAAAATAAAAAATATTATAATTGTGCTACCTATATTCTGTTAATGTGTTTTTTTTAACGGGGAATGGGTAAGGGGATTATAACGTCAGGTGGCTAATCAATTAAGCTGCTAGATCTCTACCTCATGTTCTGTTAATGAATCTTCGGTTATTATGTATTCCTTTCAAACTTATTTATTTGAAGATGGCGTCTACTTTAGAAATTCCGTTTCAAATCTCAACAACACATAAAGAATAATTTGTTTTTTTTTTTTCAGTTGTCTTTGTAATGTCTGAAGGATAGAGTTATTAGATATTTATACCAGTGAAATGTAACCGAGTTATTCATAAATAGTTAAGTTGCACACAAATCAACTACTAGTGTTAAAACTTAAAGTCATGAATTAAGTTATGTATCAACGAATGACAATTTTGCACAAGAGATTTGAGGAGGAAAACTGGAAATTTAACTGGTTTGGAGGCGAAAGTAAGTGTCCTAATAATACGTTTTTCCTTTATTTTTAAAGAATTATTTAAATCTAAAAACGGAATTCTTATTTATCTTTTACCTCAATGTTTTTGCTTTAAATTCCCTTTATTTGAATTATGCAATACTTCAAAAAAATCCAACAATCACCTCATAATTCCTAATAAGCAGCATTAACTTCCCCATAATTAGCATTGTTAAAGATGGTACACACCTTCAAAAAAAAACACCCAACGCATTGCAACTCTTCAATTAAAAAGATAATGTACCGATTCAAAAATCGCTTTAAATCCATCAATTTTTGTTATTCTACGTTACTTCATCATTAATTACTTCTATTTTGTCTCACCTTCTTAAATTTTTGTGAATAAATAATAGTATATAATTGTGGGCATTAGACAAATAATATGGCACCCTTAAAACATTTGAAGCAAGCTTATGTTTAACAACCTTGGATTATAGTTGCAAAAGAAACGTTGGAATCTCCACACATATATGTATTTTTTAGTAGTTTTTTTTTTCATTCAATTGATTCGAAAATTACTGCTTAAATTTCCTTTTTTGAATTTTATTTTCGTATGCTTATGGGCAAGGAGTTTTAGAAGATGAAGGAAATGAGAAAAATGGTTAAATACACATTTTGTTGAAGGACGGTGCAGATAAGGAGATCAATGAAATATTTAAGGAGAATATTGAAGGAAAGATATATATTATATCAAAGGTTGTTGTGGTATTACAGCTTATTTAAAGATAGATTTTATTTACACTGTTAAATGTTCATCTCAATTGGATTATTAAGTGTTTATCAAACAAAAGTGTAGCTCATTTTTTTTTTTGTGCTTATTTCTCTTTGTGCTCCTTTTTTTGTGTATTTCTTTCCTTTCGGTTAATCTAAGGCTTAGAGCATATTAGTTCAATTTTTAATGCGTATTATTATTGTAATATGTCATTTTCTTTATTGAAACAAATCAATTACGCCAAACATAGGGATTAATTTCATAAATTTATAAGATTTTAATAACCGCGCGAAGCGCGGGCCAATTTACTAGTATCTTAATAATTTTAAGATTTCAATGAACCAATCTTGTTTAAAGTAAATAAATCATGGAAAAATATATATAAATAATGGACAATAGGGTGAAGCCTGAATGATTCTAATTCAGTCTGTATATTAAGTAGAAACAAACGGATCCATCGATGTTCTCACTGATTCTTTTTTTTACAGTTCTCACTAAATTTGATAATTAAATTTTGTTAAATATTTAAGGAAGATTAACAGTGTTCTGTTTTGACAAATTTAAAGGTTGAACAATTCTGAACCTTTAACTTTGTCAAAAATAAGTACTTTTTTCATCAAATATTTAGCAAATTCTAGTTATTAGATTTAGCGAAAACTTAAAAAAAAAATACTAGGAAATCTAAGTCCCATGAAATTTCAGAAGTTATAACTTCAAATACCGTATCAACCACTAAGAACAAACAAAAAATAGCAGAAAGTGCAAAAACGCCCCTCCAAATATGAGTTCCTGTTTTGTTCCATAGTTGTCACTAGATATAACAATTAGAATTTATTAGATAATTGATGAAAATTAAAAAATGCTACTTCTAACAAATTTAAAAGATCAAAATTGCTTAAAGAACATATTTAAGGAACTTTTAGACCCGCACCCAAATATAAATTACATAATGGATAATTTTGATTGTTTATTCTAGTTGTACCTTTTATATATATATATATATACACACACTCCTAATTTAGTACTACTTTATCCGGTGCACCTGAGCTGAGGATTTTCTGAAAAATAGTCTTTCTACCTCCACAATGTAAGATAAGGTCTGGATGCACTATACTTGTGGGATATATTGTGTATGTTGTTGTTGTGTTTTAATTGTAAAATAAAATAAAAAAATCATCAAAAGATGTGACGCAATGGATGAGATCTCCTCCTTTAACCAGAGATTTCGAGTTCGAGCTATTTATATGGAAAAAAAACATCGGTAGGAAGCTCTTCTCCCAGAAATGGACCCTACATTACTAGAATTCGGTTATAATCGGGTTCCAATGTGAATATCAAATGGGGGAAAAAAAAAACTTAAGATAAAAAAACGAAAAAAACAAACAAACAAAATATCACCACACGAAACATTCCATGCGATGTTTGCACCGAGACACGCACTTGCTGGTCAAAACAAGTTAACCCACTGTCACACGGATAAAAGGAAGGGAAGAAAAGCATGAAATAGAAAGATGAATGCGCCAAAGCTTTGATTTTGAAAAGACAACGATTGAAGTTACATTTGACAAGACTAGTTGAAGTGATATTTGTTTTGTCAACACTCCTTGACCCCTCCTCCATTATCTTCTTTGTCCGTCTTCTTTCTTTCTCCTCCATTACTCTTTCTTCCCTATATGAAAGTCTACTGACTTTTTACCTTTTTCCACTTTTATGTGGGATCCAAAACTTTTTTAATCAAAAAAATAACTTTTGAAATCAAATTAATTCTTTAAAAAAAAAAATCAAACTAGACTTATCTGTGCGTGAAAGAGGGAGGGTACTTTTTTTTTTCTTCTATTTTTAAGCTATCAAAATCATTTTTTTCATATTCTGGGCAAAGATTAGTCATGTTTCAAAATTCCGAAATATCAATATTTTATATGGAACTTAATAATTTTTTTTGCGTAAAATAATGTCGGCTCTTTACATCAAATATACTTAAACGTTTGGATCGTCGTTTTAGGGGTTGTAGAGTGCCCCGAAGTAAGTTTTGTTTGGTTGGAAACTTGTCATCTTTAGATCTAAGTGTCATATTTTATAGGGATTTGATTTAAGTGTTTTGAAATAAAAATATTATATTAAAAAATAATTTATCCAATACGAGAGGTTCAATCAAGGTATAATATATCTCATTCAATGCTCCCACCAAGGTTTGATCCCATGTTGTTAGCATAAAAAAGAAGTAAGTAAAAAAGAGAGGCTAAACCACCAAGCCAAATTGGTGAAAGAAACAAAGTAGACACTTTTTATTTTTTATAATGTTCACTAATGCTATCTAACTCGTTTTCATAAATTGAATTTCGAACCTCGAAATTGACATTCAAAACATCAGTACCACGGGATTAGCATCTCGAAATAGATTTTTTATCATTAGATTTTTACTAAAGAAGAATGAAATTTTTGCACAAATTTGGGGCAAAATTCAAATTGAATGGGATAACGGGCGTTTTTTAAAAACTCAGCTCGGCCAGGCGGTTTGTCCGCATAGATCTCGAAAAAATATCTCAAATAAAAAAAATCGCCTAAATCGGACATCCAAGCGCAAAGTTATGACCATTTAAAGTTTCGACAATTTACAACTAGTTTTCTACCTATGCTCCCATCCTTATTTTTTATTTACGTGAGTGAGAGGCATATGTATACTTGATGTAATGAGCCGATATTATTATATGCTAAAAAAATATTAAGTTCAATATAAAATATTTATATTTTGACGTTTTGAAACGTGACTAATCTTCAGTCAAAGTACAAAAAAAACTTAAAGATAACAAGTTTTCAAACTTACTTAGAGGTACTTTACAACCTCTAAAACGACGATCCAAACATATATGTATACTTCATGTAATGAGCCGACATTATTTTACGCTAAAAAAAATATGAAGTTCTATATAAAATATTTATATTCCGGTGTTTTGAAACGTGACTAATCTTCGGTCAAAGTACTGAAAAAAGCTTAATTTTGAGTTTGATTTCCAAAGAACAAAGATGACAAGTTTCCAAGCAAACAAAACTTACTTCGGGGGCACTCTACAACCCCTAAAATGATGATCCAAACGTTTAGGTATACTTGATGTAATGAGCCGACGTTATTGTATGCAAAAAAATATATTAAGTTCTATATAAAATATTGATATTTCGGGGTTTTGAAATATGACTAATTTTTGCCCAAAGTATGAAAAAAACGTGATTTTGATAGCTTAAAAAAAGGAAAAAAAATAGTACCCTTCCTCTTTCACGCACAGAATCTGTGCGTGAAAGGACCAAACTCAAAAAGTTACAGTTTGGTCCTTTCACGCAGAAGCCTAGTTTGATTTTTTTTTTTAAAGGGTTAGTTTGGTTCCAAAAACTATTTTTTGGGTTAAAAAAGTTCCGAGCTCCTTTTATGTGTCGTTTACATTGAAGTATAAGAAAATTCAGAACTTCTAAGTTTAAAAAACCTTCACATAATGATTTATGTAATATTTTTGCATAACAATCAATATACATCGTATGAAACAACTAATATCACACTATAGTACCCTCATAGGGGCGGATCTCGGTAAAAAATTACACTGTTTGTATAAGGTATTTGTATATATATATATATATATATATATATATATATATATAAATTTTGAACACCTTGAACACAGGAAAAGAGGCTGATTTAGTGATTTAGGCGAGTTAAAATTCAGCTTCTTTTGAACCTCCTCAATAAAAATTCTGAATCCGTTGTCATAATTAGCTAAACCATAGAACAAAGTCTTGTGTATGGCTTTTTGACTCCGAACTGATTTTTATTCTACACTACTTTTGGCCTCCCTACATTAAACATGACCTCTTTTATATTCTTTGAGAACATTTTAAAATTCAAATTAAGTGCCCTCCAACTTATTGAATAAGTTGATCTCAAATTTTTCTTCATTACTTCCTTTTTTATGATACATATACTTCATTCATCTCAATTTATTTGATGGTGTTTAATTGTATATATAATTTAAGAAAATAAAAGTTTTTTAAATCATGATCTAAATAAATCATAGATATATGCATAGTTATGAATCATCTAATTAACGATAAAATAAGAATTTTAAATCTAAATCATTTATAAATAAAAATATAACATCATTTTTTTTCGTAAAAAAGGAAAGAAAGACGTTCACATTGATTCAAACATGGTAAATACTTATCCGCACCGAGTGTTTACATCAAATCAATTTAGTTACTATGTTAAGTGATTTAATGAAGTGCATATATATATATATATGCGATAGTTATGTATGCACAAACAAATGTCATGCATTATTGGATTGGTGTAATTAAACACCCAATGTGGATAAGTTTTTATCTTGAAACATATACAAGTAGTAAGATATAAAGTGCTATTATTTTTATTCACACGAACGTGCAACCGAACAATAAGGTAAAAGGACAAGAGAAGTTGCTCAAATGGTAAGCATTCTTTGCCTTCAACTTGAAGATTATGAGTTAGAGTCACCCAGGGATAGTGAGCAAAAACGGGAGTTCCTAAGGGAGGGGTAAAAAAAAAAAAAGGTTATTGAAAAGAAAGAAACAATGTAACTAAAAATTTACGCACTTTACAAGTGTATATTTCTTCGTGTCATTACACAATAGATTTTCACCCCCAACTTTGCTTTAAAAATCAAACTCCCCCTCTCAACTATGAATAATAGACATTCTCTCCCTTTTATCCTTGACATTTACAATCCTCCATCTATGTAATACCTTTTTATATTATATAAAATTTATTTTTTTAACCTAGGTATTTATAGATTTTTATTTAAATTCATATTATAAAAGTAGAATAATCCTTTTGATGAATTTATCACAAAATCTAATGTTACCTTTTTTGATTGATATTTTAAGTTTCACTTCTCTCTTATTCTCTATTGTCAATATATAAGCAAGTTTTGGCTGTCATTAATGGAATATTTTAAATGATTATTCTAAATTCATTTATAATATAAATAGATAATCTTTTAGGAATTTGTTATACAATATACCTCTATTTTATTATTTATTTTGTATTACCTGCATTGAAATATATTTATAAAGTTATTATTACCTATAATTTTTACTTCTATAAATAACTATTAGAGTTTTGATTATTATTAATAAAAAATAAATTCTTATTCTTCTCATTATAGAACGGCATTAAGTTATATGCTCAAGTAATATTTCTCATTTTTCTTTTTCCATCTCGAAAATAATATTTATTTTTCATAGGAAATTGTTACATAGATTAAAGAGATAAAGAATGAGGATTTAAATGAAGTAAAAGAAAAAAAGATAAGTTGATCATGTAAGGTTAAAATAGGAATCTAAAAAAGTCAATTAGAATAAATTGAGGAGAATGATTATTTAAAATTAAAGAAGAATTTGACTTTTAAAGCAAAGTGGGAACATGATATACGGTAAATCAAATCATCTCCCTAAACAAGTAAAATTATTGATCTCTCTCACATCCTATATATATAGTGAGGCCTCCACCCTCCAATAAGAAGAACAAAAAAGTCCTCCACAAACAAACACAAATTTCCACAGCTAGCCATGTTATTAGACATGTATAGTACAATCACTTCACTCTCAGAAAACCTCTCCCCACCCACGCCACCACCACCACCACCATCTTCATCACCAACAGTAAGCCGATACGAGCTACAAAAACGTCGAGACTGGAACTCATTCGGACATTACTTAAAAAACCACAAACCACCATTAATACTATCAAGGTGCAGTGGAGCCAACATTCTTGAATTCTTAAAGTATTTAGACCAGTTCGGGAAAACTAAGGTTCATAACTGTTCTTGTCCGTTTTTTGGACACCCTCAGCCGCCAGCACCGTGCACGTGTCCGTTGAGACAAGCGTGGGGGAGTCTTGACTCGCTTATTGGTAGGCTACGCGCTGCATTTGACGAGAATGGTGGAAAAACGGAGATGAATCCGTTTGGTGCTAGAGCAGTGAGGTTGTATTTGAGGGAAGTGAGAGACACGCAAGCTAAGGCGAGGGGAATTGGTTATGAGAAGAAGAAAAGAAGGAATGTTAAGAGGCATTTTGAGGAGCATGAAAAAGAAGGAGAAGTGATTATAGCATGATGCATGGGAAGATAAAAGCTTGAGCTTTGATGCTAGTACTATAATTATTTGAATTTTACACTAATTAGTTTGTTGGATTATGTGAATGATAGATAAGTATAAATCAGTTCTGCTTTTGATAACCAATATAATATGGATTTCGTGCTTTTCCCTTTTTGCATAGGAGCAATATCTTTTTATTAGTTATATCATCTTCTGCTCCAATTGAAAGTTTCATTAGTAATTCATATTGTTTTACATCCGCTCTGTTAGTATAAGTATCATTACTTATGGAGAAATTATAAGGCCGAAGGGTAGCTAAAATCGTAGGCGAAGGTGACCAGTGGCGGAGCCACTCATGACCAAGGGTGGTCACCTGCACACCTTTGGCTGGAAAATGGTATTAGTATATGGATTAGATATTATAGTTAACTGAATATAAATTAAATTTTGAACACTTTTAAAATAATTGAGATAGATAGCTTAGAGGGCAAAGATGTTCAATTTTACCTAAAAGTCACGATCTAAAGCTTGCATCAAACGCTGGTCTATCTTCTTTCTTTAAAAGAAAACATACAAACAATGTCTGAAGCTACTTGATTGATTTATATTTGCACTTATTTTCTTCCATATTTCGACTAAACTTATTTGTATTTGAGTTATAATTTGCATTTGGTTTATTCCTATATTGATTTAGAATTACGTTGGACTCATTTGTTGAAGCTCCTTTAGTCTTTTTTCTTTCCTTCCTATTTACTAGAAAAGAAGAAGATTAAAAAAGAAGATAATGAGATCTCATAGCAAGTTAGCAACCACTTACTTTGTTCTCTTTTCTTTTTTAATTACTTCTGTGAACATTTAAATTATCCAACTTTGTTCTCGTTCTTTCTTTTTTTTCAAAGAAAATCAATTAGTCGTTACCTCTCGCTTTGTAACATTCTGGGAATGACCCTTGTTATTCTCCACTTGTGGGATTACGTACACTGGGTATGTTGTTTGTTGTTGCTGTCATTTGATACTGTAATCACCGTAAGAGTTTTCTAGCAATAAAATTTATCAAGAATAACTTGCGAAATCAAATGGACCATAAATTTTTAGACGGATGTGCAATGATGATGTTAAAAAAAATTCGTTGCACTCATTCATTGAGAAAAAAAATTATATACTTGTAAACATTTAAATAATCTTATCAAAATTTCTGACTCCGTCATTGAAGGTAACCCATGGCCATACTGCCATGAGCTTGGTGAAGTATATAAGGAATTTGTTCAGAGTACTTAAAGGTATTTGTGACTTACTAATATATATATATATATATTTAATAAAAATAATATTTGATCAATATTATACCTCGGCGAAAGATGTTCAACTGATCGAACACCCATTTAACATATGTAGCTACTCCCCTTGGAGCTAAGTGGAGGGGAGGGTATTAAATAGAGTCTCTTTTAATAGTTTTATTGAAGAATTATAGTAACGTGCAAATAGGGCAAAGTTGAATTGCCTGATTATGTATAAGCCGTTGAATTTTCTCGATATAAAGAAAAAACATAGTGAAGTGGCAAGGAAATTCATTTTTTTTTTAATTTGCTATATATTTAAATTCCATATATGACATTTAATTTATTGTTTTATTGAATAGCCTTATAAATTTTTGACTCCATGACTGCACTAATGGTTATTTCATATAGTTTCTTTGGCTGAATAGTAATTTTCTCTAATATCAAGTCATTACATATAGTATACCTGTCAATATAAAATTCTTAAATGGGAGTACCAATTAAAGGAAGAGTAGTGCTTGTAAATCAAATGTGGATTTTCTTTAAAATTTACACTAGCTAATATATCTTTACGACCATATATTTTTTCATTTGAAAAATTAACAGATGATATGACCTTGTGAAAGAGAAACTGAAAATTAAGAAACTATATTCCCCATTATATTTCCCTTATTGGGAAAGTGAGGAACAGGCATCCCTTTGATTTTTTGTGAACAAATCAACCAGTCTCGTCGCTCCTAATTGATTTTTTCAATTATTTTGTTCCCTCTTTGCTTTACTTGTTACTTCAATCACAAGATTTCATTGAATAGCTAGTGATGGGACATGTAAACTCTAGAATGGAAACGAAGAACCCTACCACTTTAAGTATACAGTTACATCTCTCCATAAAAACATCCGCATATAACAACACTTTTTTATAATTATCAATTTTTTTGGAATCGATTTTTTATATTATATTTTACTTCTCTATAACAACATTTTATTTATAACAACAACATCCAACTTTATAGCAGTACACTCTTTATAAAATTTACCCCTATATAACAACTATTTTTTTTTTATAATATAATAGTTAACCATCTTTATAAAAATAGAATATTTATGATTACCAATAATAAGTGAAGAGATTTTGACCAAATATTTTGTCCTATAATAGACTATTTGTGACAAAGAATATTTTATATATATATATATATATATATATAGTAAAAGATTTTCTTTCGTTATACAAAATGTGATTAAGCTTAGAATTTAGCAATTAAAAATGAGAAATTAGATTTGATGCATCTTTTTTGCCTATAATAGGGAAATATATTTAAATGTCAATACTGTTATAGGTGTATAACAATAAAAAAAATTCGGACCCAACGATGTTGTTACAGAGGTTTGACTATATCTTCAATATGTATATACCATTTTCCTCTTGTTAATAATTGCTTCTAGAAAAAGTTTTACTAGCTTTTGGATTGCATTAAATCATCTCCTAAAAGCACATTCTTCATTGAAGAAATGTGGTAGAGAAGAAAGGAGGACAATAATGGACTAATATTCTTATTGTGGGTCTTCAATTTGTGGTAAAGATCCCTTTCCTTTTTGTAATGGATTCAGTTTTTCTTGTTTTGGTCTTTCAATTCCATCATTTCATATGTTTTAGTTTGCCACTAGTTTTTTTTTTTCCTTTGTGGTGTCAAATTGTTCAATCAATTAGAATAAGTGCTCTAAATACTCGAGATATTTTTCTTTTTTGTGGAGGTTCAAGACAGAGTATAGGAAAGGAAAAGTACCTACCTAATATACAATTCGGCATCCAGTCTTGCAAGAAGTACATCTATTTCCAATAGACGCATTAAATTAATTGCTTGTTAGTCTATTTTGCTCCCTGCTTTTAAGTATCATACTCATAGTGGGATATAGAGTGAAAATTAAAGGACGAGGATATCATCTCATACACTTATAATGTGTTATGAGTGTTATCCATAATCTTTGCATTTTATCATTACATAATGCTGTTAATCGACCATGAAGTTCTGAATATTCAATTAAAAATTTTCCTGCTCTGTTTTATTTGTCTTTTATAAGGGTGACACAGAAACAACTATAACTAAACTTAGGGGTGTCAAGTGGGCCGGGCCGGGCCATTTAAATGTGGGCCACAAGGGGGCCGGGTTGGGGCCGGGACGGGCCGTAAGTTAAGTGGGCCGGGCTGGGGGCGGGCTTGGAGAGGGAAAGGGTGTCCGGCCCAGCCCACCTCGGATAGGGGCTACACGTTGGGCTAACCGGGCCCGTTAGTGGGCCGGGCTGAGTTTTTGTTAGTGGGCCGGGCCGGGTTTTTGTTAGTGGGCCGAGCCGGATTTTAATTATTTTAAAAAAAAATTCTAATGCTAAAATTTATTAAGTTTAATACTTTAAAATCTAGTTGTTGTCAACTTTATTTTAACCTTCAAGTTCCTTAAATTATACTTTGGTCCTATTTTCAAACTATAAATACCATTCATTCTTCTCCATATTATCTCACAATTCCCTACTCTCCTCTTTCTCTAAATTTCCTACTCATCTAAATGGGAACTAAATGGGAACAATGCACATGAGTTTTGATACTAAACCAAAGTTCTTAATTTAATTATCTCATCTGATCCTAAGTCCTAATGTCATGTGCAGATTGTCACGTCTCCATCATCGGTGGAGACATTTCAATATGCTAAAAAATATTTAATTATTATTATATATAAAATATTTGAAACTAATAAGATTATATTAATATATTATTATATATATAACTAATAGTTTATATTATTATATAGTATACTGTATAACCTATTGAAATATTTTTGAACTTGTGTAAGCCAACAGCAAGATAGTAACTTAAAAGGGGTATTTGATTTATTTCAAGCATCAACAATTTCAGAGGTAAATTATTTTTCATTTAGTAGCAATTAAATATTAACGAATTCGATTCCTCTTCATTTTTATTGTCTCCAATTTTCTCAAGTTCTTACTTGAATAAGTGACACATTACATGAGTTAAAATTAATGGTTAAGTTTTAATTAACTAAAGTAAGATTCTAACTATGGTTTGAATAATTAATAAATATTTCATATATTTGCTTCCAAAATTTTAAGAATCCCACAATTATAGCTACAACTATTTTATTGGGATACAATGTTTTTAAAATACTTATTATTAGTAATAAATGTAATACTTATCTTTTTTAAAAAAAAATTTGAAGTGGGCCGGGCCGGTGCCCCGGTGGGCCATCACCCGGGCTTATGGTGGGCCGGGCTGGTGGGTTGTCCACCTTGTCCGGCCCAGCCCCCTAATAAAACCCACCTAGCCCAGCCCCTTACACCTATTAGTGGGCTTGGGCCGGACCGGTGGTGGGCCGGGTTTACCGGGCCGGGTTCGGGCTGGCCCGACCCACTTGACACCCTTAACTAAACTTGAGGGCGATTACAAACTATGAATGTGTTTGGTATGACCGTAATCATTTTTCATGGAAAATATTTTTCTGAAATGTTTTGTGCTATTTGGTTGATGAACGGAAATCATTTTTTTAGATTAAAAAAATATTAAAATTAATATTAATATCAACAAATTAATGGGTGAGTATTTTCATGAAAATTTGCATTAGAGATTTGTAATAATGTTAAGTGGTTGCTTAAGCAAGTAATACAAAGTTAAAGTTAAGATAGCTGTTAGAGTAAATGACTTCTGCTCATCAGCGAGGAAAGTCATTTCCCTCCTTTTGATGGAATATATTTTCCATAAACAACAAAATCAGTCATACCAAACACCAAAAATGACTTTTTTTTTTTTTTTTTGTAGAAAACATCTTCCACTCAAGTATGCTCTAATTACTACTATTAAGAAGAGTGAGTTGTTACTCACTTTCTCGTCGTCCGTCGTTCCCGTCCTAATATATATATATATATATATATATATATATATATATATATATCCGTTCCAATTTAAAAAATAATTGTGGGCCCCATATATATTAAACAACAACTAATATTAAAAAAATAGTGCAAATTAATAATGTCCAATAAAAAAGTGTCCTCCATATTAAAAAATCAAACAATATTCATGTAATTTCCAAAGTATCTCATTAAGTCAATAATGATGGATTCATTGCCACGTGCGTATTCGTAGCAAACATTAATATAATAAAGTTTTAAATACGGAGCACAAATTACAATGTTATATTAATCGTGTTTTGAACATAGTATCCCATACTCACAAAATCAAGTAATATATATAAAAAAAAAAAGTGAATCCCATATTAAAAAAACAAACAATGTCAAAAAAAAAAAGTGCAAAAAAAAATTATGGGCCCCATAATTCTAATATATATATATATATATATATAAATAGTGCAAATTAATAATGTAAAAAAAAAAGTGCACCCCATATTAAATATATATATATATATATATATATATGCATAAAAATAGTGCAAATTAATAATGTAAAAAAAAAAAAGTGCATCCCGTATTAAAGAATCAAACAATATTTATGTAATTTTCAAAGTATCTCATTAAGTCAATAATTATGGATTCATTGCCACGTGCGTATTCGTAGCAAACACTAATATAATAAAGTTTTAAATACGGAGCACAAACTACAATATTATATTAATCGTGTTTTGAACATAGTATCCCATATTGACAAAATCAAGCAATATAAAAAAAAAGTGAATCCCATATTAAAAAAATAAACAATGTCAAAAAAAAAAAAAAGTGCAGACTTTGTATTCGTAGTAAACACTAATATAATAAAGTTTTAGATACGGAGCACAAATTATAATGTTATATCAATCGTATTTTGAACATAGTATATATATATATATGCATAAAAATAGTGCAAACTAATAATGTCCAAAAGGGTGGGCCCCATACTAAACAACATTAAGCAATATGAAAAATAAAAACAAAAAAAAAGAAGAAACTATATAAAGGGTGGGCCCCATACTAAATAACATCGAGCAATAAAAAAAAAGGAAGAAAAAAAAGTGGAACTCACCATCTCCAAACTCATGGGAAAAAAAAAAGTGGACCCTATATTATCAAAATCAAACAATATATATATAAAAAAAAAAAAGTGAACCCCATATTAAAAAAAATATAACGTTAAAAAAAAAAAGTCTTGGCTTTGTATTCGTAGCAAACACTAATATAATAAAATTTTAGATACGGAGCACAAACTACAATGTTATATTAATCGTGTTTTGAACATATTATATGCATAAAAATAGTACAAACTAATAATGTCCAAAAAAAAAAGTGCACCCCATAAAGGGTGGACCTCATACTAAACAACATCAAGCAATATAAAAAAAAAAAAGTGGAACGCACCATCTCCAAACTCACTGTAAAAAAAAGTGGACCCCATATTAACAAAATCAAGCAATATAAAAAAAAAAAGTGAACCCCATATTAAAAAAAAAATAATGTCAAAAAAAAAAGTGTAGACTTTGTATTCGTAGTAAACACTAATATACTAAAGTTTTAGATACGGAATACAAACTACAATGTTATATTAATTGTGTTTTGAACATAGTATATATATATATATAGTGCAAATTAATAATGTCAAAAAAAAAAGTGCACTCCATATTAAAAAATCAAACAATATTCATGTAATTTCCAAAATATTTCATTAAGTCAATAATGATGAATTCATTGCCACGTGCGTATCAATCCATTAGTGGGAGCAAATGAAATTGTTTTTCTTCAAAAAGTTAAGTAATCAAACCATACAGTTTTTTTTTTTTTTTTTTTTTATATTAGTCTGAGATCTAATCTAGATATTAAAGTGTTGTATTTGCTATTCCGCCATGTCATTTATTTGTTATGTTCACTAAAATAAATATACTTAAAATATTTATATTTTAAAATAAGATAGAATTTAATTACTTTTTTATTTTTATTCTTACTCTAATAAATGTGAAAAGAGATTAATGTCGTAAAAAAAATATATCAAATGGAGATCAAAAATAGTATTTCTTCGTTTAAATAGAAAATCAATTTCTACTTTGTTTCGTTTTAAACATGTAAAATTAATTTAATAATTTGAATTAGAATTATCCAAATCAAAATTTGATAAAAAATAATAAGTACTTTACACCTTTAAATTAATCGAATTAAAATTAAAAGTATCAACTGATGCTTAAATATTGCTATTGTTTTATCTCAAAGAGAGGAAAATAGTTTCCTTTTAAACAAGTCTTCTCTTTTAAAAAATATTAATAAATTTGCCGATTTTGTATTCGTAGCAAACATTAATATAATAAAATTTTAGATACGGAACACAAACTACAATGTTATATTAATCGTGTTTTAAACATAATATATACTCTCTCTCTCTCTATATATATATATATATATATATATTCAAAGACAATTATATACACATAGATGCACTATAATCTAAAGTATTGGGCCCGTGCGCAGCACGGGCATAAGCTGTCTAGTCCATTTTATATCTGTGAGTTAGTGCTCAAATTTCTCCCTACTAGGAGTATTACTGTATTCTTTATGATGATGGTGTCAGGCCAACTTGTGCGCACCTCGAATGTTCTCCTGAATACTTGTTATATCCACCAACATTTCTCCCTACTGTTACTGGAATTCTGGGATAGAATGAGTAAAGGTATAATCCTCAGGTCATACAATTGAGAACATAAGACAGAAAATCAAGAAAACTGATGAACTTCATGGATATCAGTTTTGTTACAAATGCACATTTCTCTGTATACCGTATGAATGAAGCAAATGAAAGAACCAGAAAACAAACGACTAAAATGGTACATGTCAGAAGAAGTAAGAATTCCCCCAGTTTATATCATTATTCCCTTTTCAAATGTAGTCGAATATAAATTAATTAATGGCGCAACACAAATATGAAATGTCTATGCTACCTGAAGTGTGGATACAGTGCCCAAGCTAAGCTCTATTCATTGTGGTTAGTAGTGAATTTAGTCAGAATCAACAGCCTTCTGTGGATATTGACTGTTGTATTTGCAGATTCATTTGAGGAACGTAACCCTCATTTTGCAGCTCCATTAGAAGATTATCTAATAAATGATATATCTGAGCTGACTGCGGGTGACTCGTCTCTGCAGCAACAAAAGTATGAGTGCTATTGTTAACTTCAATCCAGCTGTAACCAGGTACTTTCTGCACTCCTCTTTCCTTCATCATATGACGAATTTTAGAAACCATATCCCATTTACCGGCATTAGCATGTAGATTTGATTGTAACATATAGTAGCCTGAATTTTGCGGGTCCAAGCTCAAAAGATGCTCAGACGCCATTTCAGCAAGCTCAGAATTGCCATGTAAACGACAAGCCCCTAGTAATGTTCCCCATATGCCTGCATCTGGAGCAAATGGCATGCTCTTAATCACACCAAATGCTTCTTCCACAAGACCAGCTCTCCCAAACAAGTCAACCATGCATGCATAATGCTCCGCTCGGGGTGTAATCCCATATTCCTTAGTCATGCAATTGAAATAGTGCTTTCCTTCTTCAACTCGACCAGAATGGCCACAGGCAGATATGATCGCGAGAAAAGTGACATGGTCAGGCTGGAATCCATCTTTTCTCATTCCATGAAACAAATACAGACATTCCTTAAGTCGGCCATGATTTCCATAAGCTGCAATAATACTATTCCATGTTACTTCATTCTTGTGTGCCATCATGTCAAAAACACGCCAAGCTACCTCCAAGTTCCCACATTTAGCGTACATATCTATTAACGCACTCTCCACAAAAAGATCAGAGCTTAATGCACTTTTCATAATGAAGCCATGGATCTCTTTCCCATAATGGAGAGCTGGCAAATTTGCACATGCAGAAAGAGCACTGGATATGGTGACACAATCATATTTGGCCCCATTTGCACCCATCTGTTGGAAAAAGTCAATGGCGGATTCCGGTTCAGCGTTCTGGCAACAGTTTGTGATCATCGAATTCCAACAAACAACATCTCTTTCAGACATCCTTCTGAACACCTGTTGAGCAAGATCCAGTCTTCCACACTTTGCATACATGTCCATCACCGCACTTCCCACATAAAGTATTCCTTGAAAACTGCGCTTAACAATAATACCATGCAGTTCCTTACCTAATTTCAAAGCAGCCAAATTAGCACAAGCTGGTAATGTACTTGCTAGAGTAACAGGATTGGGCCTCATCTTCTTATTAAGTAACCATCGGAAAACATCTAGGGCATCAGAACTCATGCCATTAAGAATAAATCCTGAAATCATAGCAGTGCAGATAACAACATCCACCGCAGCGCTGCAGTTAAACATGTTGCATGCTGCATCAACATTCCCACATTTGAAGTACATATCAATAATGGCATTCTTTAAGAAAACATCCATAGATACATCATGTCTCATAATATAGCCATGCATTGCCTTCCCTTGGTATATATCTTCTGATATAGAAACTAAGGGGAGCAAACTGGCAAAGGTGACAGTGTCTGGTTTGACACCGGTAGCTACCATTTCCTGAAATAATTCCAGTGCCTCATCCATATACCCGTTCTGTACATATCCTCCAATCATTCCATTCCAAGTCACACGATCTGCTTGTGGCACCAAATTAAATATCTTGCGTGCATCAAACAAAGAACAGAATTTCGCGTACATCGCAATCAATGTATTGGCTACTGGAGAATCCATTTCCAACCCACATCTCACAACAAGCCCATGAACCTGACAACCAAATTTAACCATCGATTCAGAGGCACAAACAGAAAGAACACAAGCATATGTTACTGAATTAGGCTTAGTTTCACTTTTCCTCATTTCCCTAAATAACCTAACCACATCATTCACTGACTCTTCATCTTTAGCATAGCCATTAAGCATCACATTCCATAAAACACTATCTCTCTGAGTCATTTTATCGAACAAAAGACGAGCATCATCCAAACAACCATTCTCAGCATAAAACTTAATAAAACCACTGCCCATAAACACATCATCCTCAAAACCTAAACTATGTACCATCCCATGTAACCATTTACCTAAATTAACAGAATTTAAACCAGCACAAGCTTTAACCACATAAGGAAAAGTGTATTTATCAGGGCAAGTACCAAAAACCAACATTTTAAAGAACAACAAAATTGCAAGATCAAAACGACCCATTATTGTATACCCTCTAATCAACCAATTCCAAGGGGAAGCATAACACAATTTAAGCTGAAAAAATAATTTCTTGGCATCAATAAACTTGTTACACAAAACATACATTCCCAAGATTCTTGTACCAAGAATACCCAAGTTGTCAATTCCATTTATAGTTACTTGGGCATGAACCTGTTTCCCTATTCGAAGAACAGAACTAAGATTATCTGTATGATTGCAAGATTGCAAAATTGGAGCTAATTTAGATGCTAAAACCTCTTCTGTATAGTGAAATGAGTGAAAAAATGAGATGGTCCTGTATATTGAACAGATATTCTTGCTTTTAAACAACATTTACGACTCCTTATGAGGTTTAATGCTTTTCTTTGTCCATTTTTCTGTTAATACCCTCTCTAATCTAACTCTTCCCTCTCTTTGATTTGAAAGAGTTCAAAGGAAGAGATGTTAACTCTTTGAAGACTTCCAAATTCATCACTTCTAACCCAACACTTCTATTTTTTATTTTTCAGGTGACAAAAATGGTCCATTATGTTTGAGAGTAGGTTTAAAATGGTCTCTTAAATATGCACTTAACAATTTTGGTCCTTTAAAGTTTGCCATTGGGTGCTGATTAGAGTTATTCGGGTATTAGTTATGAAGGGTTTAGTTGTTCATGGATTAATTATTTCATCTTCTACTTTGCATATAATTAAACATAGATTTTTTTTAAATTTTTTTTGTGTGGTTTCCCATCCGGTGCCCGGTATCCACATTGGGCCCGACTAAATCCGGATTCGTGCCGGGTAGTCCCAGATTGGGGGGCAAAGCACTCCCTAACAATGGTGACTCCGTACCCAAGAGGGCTCGAACTCGAGACCTCTTGGTTAAGGATGGAGTTGTACCAGTCACTACACCACAACCCTTGTTGGTAATTATACATAGATTCGCTAATGACTTATACATGTATTAGTTATGTGGGATTGTAAACTAGTGACCAAACACGACACTTGGTGTGCTGAATTTATTTATAGCAACTAAAATGCTACCAAACATTGTACAAGTAATGCTGATTTTAATACATCAATAATTTATTTCTCAACCAACAGCCAAACGACCCCTTAGTCCTTGTAATATATTTACCAAAATTTATTTATAAGTTGTAAATTAAGCATCGACTTGAAATTGTTAATTTTTTTTTCCAACCAAAATTATTTAACTCGTGGAGTGGTTCACGAGTTACTGTTAAATTTATTTTAAAATTATTTAGACGGGAATTTATTCGCAAAAGATGATTTTTTTTTTTTCAAAAGAAAAGGTCCAGTGGGTGGAGTTATACTCCAAGCGATGCAACTACAAGGTGTTATATATGTCACTGGCATGATCTTTGAGTGGTCCAAGCAATATCAGGCACCTACCAACATTGATTTTCCAAGCAAGATTGGATAGAAATAATCAAGGTGCAACTTTTAATTTTCCAACACTTCCCAACATTCTTCCTTGGTCCCTTAAAATTAAGGCCTTCGAGAGCATGATGGAGGACTATAATTTTCTCCAACTCCAACATCTCCTTGTATAAAGCCACAATAATCTCGTCCTTGGACCACCAGAATACCATGGCAACGACATAACACCTCGTAATCGCACCGTATGGAGTATAACTCCACCCACTGGAGTTCTTTAAAAAAATTCTTCTTCAAACAAAGCCCCATCTAAATATTTTTGTAAAAAAAACTAATTGTTACTCGTTTACCACTTCATGAGTTGTTAAATATACAAATTTAACAGTTGCAACTTGCAAGCCGTAACCTAGTTACGACTTCTAAATATTGTTTTATTAAATTACCAGGCCCCACAAACCAAACGTCATTTGGAATGGGCCATTAGATATTTCATAACTCGTAAATGGGACTGAGATAAACCCCATTTGGTTTGTCTCAAATATCATTATCCGTTTTTTTTTCCTGCTTAAAAAATGTGCCCTTTAGGCTCCGGACTTGTGTGTATATGTGTGTGCACGTTCGGTTTTCCCCTTTGTTTAGGATTTGAGTCTTAGGATTTTCAATTTTGGACACACATTATTATTACTTGTCTGGTTGGGGTACTTAGATGATTTGACACACTTTAATTACAGAAATTATCATGCCTCTTTGCAGAGGCGGATCCATGATTTGAAAGTTCCGAGTGCCACACCGATTGTGTCTTACAACGGATAATTGACAAATTATATTTATCATCGGTTTTGTAAACAAGAAAGAGCCTCATTGGCCGAGTCTCAAGTTAGAAGAGGTCTATGTCCAATTCTACTTAACCACAATTTTTTAGCAATAATGGCTCGCTTAAATATTTGCCGAAAATTATGTCCAAGTTGTGGAGGGGTGTCACACCACTTGTGTCAATAATTATAGAGGATAAGCAACAAATTACGTTCATCATCGGTTTTGTAAATAAGGATGAGCCTTAGCTCGTTGGTTGAGTCTTAAGTTAGAAAAGGTCTGTGTTTAATTCTACTTCACCACAATTTTTTAACAGTAAAGACTCGCTTATATATTTGCCAAAAGTATGTTCAAGTTGTGGTTCAAACCTCCAACCAGTATAATAAGCAAAATTAAGCTAACCAGCACACCAGAAAGCATTATTTATTAAGTTGTTGTGTGACCCAATTAAGTATGCTAAAGTCCTACGTGCAGCATGCTAAAAATAATTTTAAAAAGTGTACCAAAACGAACTCGCGACCTTGGAGTGTAAATCTAACTTTTCACCATTGGCACCTTGCTCTCGCTTGTTACTCTCGGTGACACAATTAATATTTATATTATTTCTTGTACATATATACAGAGTTTAAACTGAGATGTCTGGGTGGCGTAACACTCCCACCTTTCTACATAGATCCGCCTATGACTGTCATAGTTATCAATATCAGGAGAAATGTCCATCATGTGAATAATCATTGACAGGGGTGCGTGGTCACAACGGCAGAACTAGAATTTTCAATAACGGGAGTCATAATTAATGTAAAGAATAGAAAACAGTAAATCCAAAGCGACCACCACATAGTATATTACTCTAAAAAATATATTTTACCTATCAACACAATGTAATTTTCTAGCGTGGACAAGGATGACTCTGCCACTGTACACATGGATGGCAAATAGAATAAGCTTTAGAAGGAAAGGCTTCAAAAGCATGGTGTCCTCACGCCTCGACCCCGTCTCCGTCTCCATCACCAAATCCTCTTCCTCCTAGGTACAAACTCCATGCCTACTGCAAAAACCTTAAAACAAATGACAGAAACTGAGGCATGAAGATCAATATTGAAGAATGTCAAAATTGGCAGTAATAGCCAAAAGTGTAGAGGGGGTTGGTAAAGAGGGACATTAGTATGCTTATAATTAGTTATATCTACGATGGATTTGTTCCTAGTCATGAAAAGTTATTTTAGAATGATCTGGCTTTTACTATGTAACGTGAATATTCATAGTCCCTCATGTAACGTCAACATAAGCATATCCCTGGACAATGGAGCGGCTACAGGATATCCAGCAAAAGATATTTTCTTAATGTTAAACCAAAAGTTGAAGGCAAAGAACAGAAGTGCTGGGAATTAAAAGCCTAGAAAATTATACATATCTGCCATACTTCCCTTTCCAACTAGATCTCCATTTAGCAAGTGATTTCTGATTTAAAAACTACTATTGAATATCAGTGTGTCACAGTTATTGTTGAGAGGTTACCAGCGTCCCATATCGGCATTGTATAAGAAATTGGATGAAGCAGAGAGCTATATAAGCCAAGGCTACTGCCCAAGGCAAAATATCTTTGCGCTTGGGGCAATGACGCAGCTAGTGAGGTTCTAACCGAGGCGCGTCTATTGCTGGTTGAAAACTATTTCCAAACCCCCTCTTCGGCCAAGGTTTTGCCTTGGCTGTCGAGAATTTCTGGAAGGGCTCCCTTACTAAGGGTAAAGCCCTACAATTTTAAGTTCAATAGTTGTAAATTGTATGTTCAAGTTGTGGAATTCTGGGTGTCACACCGCTTGGCGTTAATAATTACAGAAGATAAGCAACAAATTACGTAGAAGAGGTCTATGTTCAATTCTACTTGACCACAAATATTTTAATAACAAAGACAAGCTTAAATATTTGCTGAAATGTGTGTTCAAGTTGTGGTTCGGTTTGAACGTCTGACCAGTACAAGCAAAATTAAGCTTCTAACCAGTTATATAGGCATCTCATGAAAAATCTCTCCTTCCTATTTTATTCAACGCATTTGTTTGCTTAAATATCATGAGAATTTTCAAAAAAATTGATAAGTTTCAAAATCGTGGCTCTACGCACAACTGAGAATAGGACTATTTTTATATTGCGCTTTTAGTTTTTCCTTTCGTTTTCTTAATTGGAAAGTAGGTGCTTATGGGGTTGTATTTTTTTTTTAAAAAAATATGAATTTCTACCTGACTTAGTGACTTGATGATTCACCCATTTGGTTATGATCTTCTTATAGGATCTCTTCCTCCAAAGCTTTACTTACTTTTTTTTAATTGGTCTTTATTATCGAAATGGTTTAGAGTGGATTTACATTATGTTTGAAGGAGCACTTTAGTGACAGTAATGGACAAGTGGTTACTCAAAATTAATTGGCAAATAAATGCTTAGATCGGAGCCAAAAGACATCTCTCGCTATGGTGTTTGAAATGTTTAAACGCCTTCTTTTTCTTACATTATAGACTTTTTGGTTCGAAGCAGGTACTTAAAGAGTATTAATTTGAGATCTTAAAATATGTTGAATGAACAAAATGAAAGAAAAAAAAATTAAATTGGACAAAAAAGATAAATAGAATCCTTGGCCATTGAGATATTCAAAATCTTATATAAATATAACTTAGAAGCAGTTTTTATTGGTAATCACGTATATAATTAAGAAGATGAATTATCAAGTAAGAACCAAGTATTTAAAAAAATTGGCATTTTATTAGTAATTGAATCTTGATTACATTTCTTGATCTCTCTATCAAGTTCATCATGTAGTTGCTCAATGATTGAAGTAGTCGTATTTGATCCAGCTAAATATAATTATTACAGAATAAAATAATATAGCCAAGTAGCTCCATCGTTATTATGTTTTATTTTGATAGGTTACAAAAGCGTGGCTTTACGCACTACTGAGAGTAGGACTATTATATTGCGCTTTTAGTTTCGTTTTATTAGTTGGAAAGTAAGTGCTTGTGGGATTGTATTTTAAAAAAAAATTATAATTTTTTTCGTTTTTGTATAAAGTCGACACTCTTAGATAGAAAATCGACACTAACAAACACGTGCTATGTTCTTATTCTCTTTTTGTTTTCCTTTTTCTTCATATTTCATTCGTTTTCAGTAGATCTATCATTTTTATTCTTATTATCATGTTAATTCTACTATTTTGTATATTTTTAATGTCAAATTCATCTTCTTGGTGAAACAAATGTCTAAATTAAGTGCAGGCGATAGTATTTACACCTTTATTTTACTAATCTATTGATAATTTTATTTCATATTTGTAAGATATTTTTACATTTTATAACTGCGCGAAGCGCGGACCTATTCACTAGAAACCAGTTCAAATTTATTAAAAACCAACATACAAGTCCAGGTCACAATTGTCCAGTTGTAAAAGAATTAGAACAGCTCCTAATCTCATTCGTTAACATGAAACTTGTTATACCGGGTTCGGCAAAAATACTATTACTACTAATCAAGTCCTATTAAACTAGCAAAATATACATTTCAATATAAAAAACCAAACTGCATTTCGTCGAAACCTAATATCATACTCCCGCCGTCCAAATTTATGTGACTCTTTTTTTTAGTCATGTCCCAAGAAAAATGATCACATTTTTATATTTATTAACAATTTAACTTTAACTTTTCATTTTATCCTTGAAATATAGCCCAAAAAAGTATCTATAGCTTATTTATCAATTTCAGTCTTAAATTTTTTATCAATCAAACACCTTCACATAAATTGAATCGAGTGAGTATATAAGAAGCAAACGCGTAGTGTGTAGGGAAATAATCTTTTTATAGGTAGCAAAGTCAATTATTGTTACGTCTAAGCTATTGCCAATTATAATACTAGATTTCAGAACAGGTCCAATTTCATCCAACCCCTTGACAAGGAATCCGCGACTTAAATAGCACAAAAAAAAAAAGTTGAACCAAACTAATACAAAAAAAAAAAAAACATAAGTAGTATTCACTTATGTTTTTTTGGCAATAGCTTAGACGAAATTCGTGCGTGAATACTATTTTTTTTTTTTGTACTAGTTTGGTTCAATTTTTTTTTTTTGGTGCTATTTAAGTCGCGGATTCCTTGACAAGACATGGAAACACACATAGCTGGCGTAAGAAGTTGCCAAAAAGATCTTATTAACCAACAATAAAAGATCCCCAATTTGTCAAAAGCTGAAATCATCATAATTCCCAGCTACACATAAATAATCCACCTCTAATGTAAAATTTAAAAAAAGAAGAGAGAAATATAGTCACAAAATAAAATTAGTATTCTCTCGGTCCCATTTTATACATGGGTGTTTGACTGACACAGAATTTAAGAAGGAAACTTCTGAAACTTGTGGTCTAAAATAAGTCATAGATATTTGTGTAACTATAAATCATTTTAAAGGTAAAATGATACTCCTTCGGTTTAAAAAGAGTGTCCACTTAGTCATTTACACATCTCTTAAGAAATTATTAATTTCTAAGCAAAAATAGTTAATTTGACTAAATTATCCCTAATTAAATAATATTGAAATTTGGTGAATTAAGATGGATACCTTTTTTGAACAGGATGGAGTAAATTTGAAGTTAAATTAAAACTAATTATAGAAATGTGTTTGAGACTGACCGGAAAAGAGTGTCCCAATTACATAATTGGGACGGGGAGTAAGTGTTAAAACAATTCATTTATTTAAAGTAAAAGGACAACCATTAGGTAAAAAGATGAAGAGTTGTACCTTAAATAATAGTGGTTGTACACTAGCATTATTTTAACAGTAAAAAAAGAAGAGTTTTCACAAGGTCAAAACTTAGAGAAATCCTGCACGGAAAGCCAAGAAGGTCAACTTTTTCTGCTTTCAACTCTTTAAATAGTGGTTGTACAATAGCCAGTATGTTATTATGTCTATCATCGGTGTTGTAAACAAGGAAGAGCCCTAGCTCGTTGGCTGTCTTAAATTAGAAGAGGTCTATGTTCAATTCTACTTGACCACAAATATTTTAATAACAAAGACTTGCTTAAATATTTGTTAAATGTATGTTCAAGTTGTGGTTCGAACCTCTGACCAGTACAAGCAAAATTAAGCTTCTAATCAGTATGCCACGAGGCACAGTTTACCAAGTTGTTGTGTGTACCAGTTCAGTATGCTAAAGTCCTAAATGCAGCATGGTAAAATAGTTTAAAAAGTGTACCAGAACGGATCGTTACTCCGAGTGTAAACCTGACCCTTTACCACTGACATCTTGCACTCGCTCGTTACTCCGGGTGGCACTATTAGTATTTATATTATCTCTTATATATAGAGTTTCAACCGAGACGTCCGGTTGACGTGGCATTCCAACCCTTAAACATAGTTGCATAGATGTGCCCCTGCTTCCTTGTTACTTTTTAGCATATCCAGAGGATTTATTTCTGCGTTGTTAAAATATGAGAGTTACTCTAAGATGTAAACCTCTATTCCCATCTATTACCCTATGGAAAAAGGTTAGAAGGGATAGTTCAAGGCACAAGCACAAAAATAGTCGTAGCTAGAGTCCCATTATTATCAATAAAATTTGGCAAGAATATTTTTCCATAAATGAGTCCAACAACACACTTGTTCCGTTGTTCTCAGACGAAGAAAATGGTCAGATCAAAATATTAAATTGTTGCTTTGAGACATATCAACGCAAAAAATTAGCTAATGACAGAAAATTGTCAAAAACCAAGTAATCCATTCTGTCGAATCCGAAGCATTTTGTGGCCTAACCCCTCACATTTAATTGCTAATTTTTCAAATGAGTGTTCAATTGATTCTCTGGACATAATCTTAACTGTCCTGGAAATCAAATAACAACTCCTTCGCTATCACTTGGCAAGATCCGAATAACGTTCAAACAAAAATGTGGTTAATGTTTTATAGAACTTCCAAAGTTTGGGCTTGGCCCATGTTAAAATTCAACCATTTCGCCAAGATAGTACTGTTTCCGGGTCTCCTATCATAAACTAGCCTCCCGTTACTTTGGAGTATGGTCCCTAATGCTGATGGTGGATGCAGAAATTTATCAAAAGGATTCACAAACAATCTTTATTATTATGTCTAGGTAGGAATGAATTCGTGATATTAATTGACTTGATTTTTATTCGAGATATTAATTGAGTTGATTTTTTAGATGGTCATACAATTACTACTTATTATCTCAAAACGTATCTCTTGTTGAAACAAAGTAGATACAAGAAGAAATGTGAATTTTTGAGATAATATAATACTATTAATTGAGTGAAATTCTTAAAATTTAACCAAATGTTATATTAAACTGACAAAAAGTAAATGTATTCTATCGGGGGAGGGGTTGAGATATTAACTCATATGTAGTAGGTGATTGGCCATATGATTTGGAATCATGATATCATATTTTGAGTTAAATCAGCATTTGTTTATAAAATTTGCATAAAATTTCAACTTCAATTTCATATCATAATCCCAAATTCTCCAAAAAAAAAAAAAGTAGGATTTCAGTTTTTTTTTTTTTTTTAATTTAAAACTTGACACATAAATTTATATTTTATATATAAAAACATAAATTTATATTTTATATATAAAAAAAAATCATAAGTTGGTAGATATGTTTTTTAAATATAAAACTTGACTCAAAGTAACAATGTTGGTTCGGCTTCTAAGTTATCTTATCGGAAATGCATGCTCGACGCGAAGAGATTGTCTATACCATGTGGAAGGATTATATTAAGGCGTAGTAACATTAGTACTCATGTTCAATTTTTTCTTTTTATTGAACTAAAATTCGATTAATAGATGTTGTATTTTTTAGAAAGGCCTTTTGGTAGCATGTAATTTTGTTATGAACTATGGTATGCTCATTTCGTAAGATTGTATAAAAATTGAGAAAATTTTGGGTTTTCACAATTTGTGGGGTTTTCAAGTTTATGAGAAAAATAAGCCAAACCCATCGGCGGCCCCTTATGGTCATCCAGATTTTTCATTTAAACACCTCAACTAAACCTTGTTTTATTTAGACACCTGAGGTAGGGTCCGATTGTGCCATTTAGACACTTTTTGCTGAATCAGCCAAATTTACAAAGTGTGTGCAATACATGCGCTGCTGACGTGAAAAATGACGAATGAAATGAGGACATGTGTCTTTTCTTTTTTTAAAAAAAAAAAAGAAGAAAAAACTATTTTAAATAATACCCTCAAAAAGAAAGAAAAAACACTTGGTTTACCCCCTATCGGAAATGACACATTATTAACAAAAGACAGAGAAAAAAAGGACACATTGAAAATTCTGAAATGAATAGTTGTTCCTGGTGTTCTTCACCATCTTCATGTTGTTCTTGTTCCAACCACGATTTAATCCAAATTTTCAAGAGAAATTCCTTCAAATTTGTTATAACTTCAGCTAAAGATTCTCCACAAAGACCCAAAGACAACCCCAACATGAATTTCTTAAAATATTCATCAAATCAATTAACCCATTTTAAACCTTCAAGCTTTCTAAAGACTCCATTAATGGCAACCAAAAAAAAAAATTAAATCTTTTTGAAAATATTATTTTTCTTTTGTTGATTAAATAGGTTCATCCCTAAAAAAATCATCTTTCTTGTCCTTTAAACGCTTAGGGAGAGAAGATGGTGGTGGTCTTCATTTTTTTCGATGAACAAAATATCAATGGTGGAAGGCTTGTTAAATGGAGAAGAAAGAGAAAAAGAATAAAGAGGAAGCTGGAAATAAAAAAGAATTAAAAAAAATATGTTTTTTGTGCTCTTCATGCGCCAATTTGGTGAGGAAATCACGCAAGTTGCCAAGTCAGGGAAAAATGTCTAAATGACATAGTCGAGCCCTACCTCAAGTATCTAAATGAAATAAGGTTTAGTTGAAGTGTTCAAGTGAAAAATCTTGACGATCACAAGGGGTTGTCGATGGGTTTAACTAAGAAAAATACAACTTAAGAAATTCAAATTGTATGTTCAAACAAAATTTTATTTTTCAATCAATCTGATTTCAAATCAATGATTTCATATCATAACTTCAAATTATGTCAAACGGGGCCGCTACCTATGATGTGTCTGAAAAGATTGATTAGTTGCATATGTACTCTGTTGAATTTTATGGTGGTAGAGGCCCAACCAACAAAAGTTGTATGAGGCTTCATTCATTGCCTGACAAGTTAAATTCGAGTCCCACAAATAATTTTGTTTGCCCACCCTTTCTCTCTCTTATATACTCTTCACACTTTATCATTTTCCTTCTTTTTTTACCTCAAGTAAAATAGAAAGAAAAAAAGGTACCATGTGGTACGATTTTTTTTTTCCGTTGAGAAATAAAATTTCATTGTTCAACCAAACATTTAGTAGGCTTTTGTCATGAAAATCAAATATTTTTCACTTTATTTGAAATGAGTTGAAGATAGAAATGTGTTTGGTTATATTTTTTGCAAAGAATATTTGGTTGGCCAAAAACTTTTTCACTTTTTCCGGAATCAGTGTTTAGCCAAAAACATAAAAAAAAATCACTTTTTTCATTTTTTTTACAACTATATTTCACCAAAAACTAACAACAACAACCCAGTGAAATCCCACATCGTGGGGTCTGGGGAGGGTAAAGTGTACGCAGACCTTACTCCTACTAAGGTAGGACGGCTGTTTCCGAAAGACCCTCGGCTCAATAAAAGCATAAAAAGAAGTCAGATAAGGTTAAGAGAATCAAAGCGATATGAAATGAAATAATGCAAGCGACACAGATAACACAAGATAATCAAAGCACAAGAAATAACAGATAATAACAGAAATCTGAGCAGAAGAAATTATATTGCGATAATGCGACTACTAATAAGAACGGAAAACGAGACTATCTACTAGCCTTCTACCCTAATTTGGATCCTCCAAACCCTCCTATCTAAGGTCATGTCCTCGGTAAGCTGTAGTTGCGCCATGTCGTGTCTAATTACCTCTCCCCAATACTTCTTCGGTCTACCCCTACCTCGTCTGAAACCATCCATGGCCAACCTCTCACACCTCCGCACTGGGGCATCTGTGTCTCTCCTCTTCACATGCCCAAACCATCTCAATCTCGCTTCTCACATCTTATCTTCCACCGAGGCCACCCCCACCTTATCCCGAATATGCTCATTTCTAAACCTGTCACTCCTGGTGTGGCCACACATCCATCTTAACATTCTCATCTCGGCAACTTTCATCTTTTGAACGTGAGAGATCTTAACCGGCCAACACTCCGCCCCATACAACATAGTCGGTCTAACCACCACTTTGTAGAACTTGCCCTTAAGTTTTGGTGGCACCTTCTTGTCACATAGAACTCCGGAAGCAAGCCTACATTTCATCCACCCTGCCCCAATACGATGTGTGACATCATCGTCAATCTCCCCGCAGCTTTGCAGAATAGACCCAAGATACTTGAAACTACTTTTCTTCTGGATGGCCTGGGTACCAAGTCTCACTTCCAAGCCAGCCTCCTGAGGTGCTTCACTGAACTTACACTCCAAGTACTCTGTCTTGGTCCTAATCAGCTTAAACCCTTTAGACTCCAGTGTATGTCTCCAACTCTCCAGCTTAGCGTTAACTCCGCTACGAGTCTCGTCGATCAGGACTATTTCGTCGCGAACAACATACACCATGGCACCTCACCTTGAATTTGCCGTGTCAATTCATCCATCACCAAGGCAAATAAAAACGGACTAAGAGCTGATCCTTGATGCAACCCCATCACAACTGGAAAGTGCACTGAGTCTCCTCCTACTGTCCTTACCCTGGTTTTGGCTCCCTCATACATGTCCTTGATCACCCTAATGTACGCCACAGGTACACTTTTAGCCTCCAAGCATTTCCATAGGATCTGTCTTGGAACTTTGTCATAAGCCTTTTCTAGGTCGATGAATATCATGTGTAAGTCCTTCTTCCTCTCCCTATACTGCTCCACCAACCTTCTTATAAGATGGATGGCTTCTGTAGTTGAGCGTCCCGGCATGAATCCGAACTGGTTCTCTGAAATAGACACACCTCTCCTCACCCTCATATCCACCACCCTTTCCCACACTTTCATAGTATGGCTTAGCAGCTTGATACCTCTATAGTTGTTGCAACTCTGGATATCTCCCTTATTCTTGTATAGAGGGATCATTACACTCGCCCTCCATTCTTCGGGCATCAATGCCTTCTTAAAGATGACATCAAACAACCTAGTCAGCCACTCCAAACCTGTCGGGCCCACGCTCTTCCAGAATTCCCCAGGAATCTCGTCAGGTCCGGTCGCTCTTCCCCTGCGCATCCTATGAACAACACCTTTAACCTCGTCAACCTTAATACTCCTGCAATTCCCAAAATCGTGACGCCTTCCTGTATGTTCTAATTCTCCCAACACAATGTCTCTGCCCCCTTCTTCATTCAAGCGTTTGCAGAAGTATGACTGCCATCTCCGTCTAATGAGAGTCTCCTCTACCAATACTTTGTCATGCTCGTCCTTGATGCACTTTACTTGATCCACATCACGTGCCTTTCTCTCCCTCGCCTTGGCTAGCCTGAACAATTTCTGGTCCCCTCCTTTCTCTTCTAGTTCAGCATACATGCGTTCAAAAGCTGCCGTTTTTGCCGTCGAAACCGCCAACTTCGCCTCCTTCCTCGCCATCTTATAAAGTTCTATATTCGTCCACTTCTCCACCTCATTCTTGCTTTCTATCAACTTCGCATACGCCACCTTCTTTGCTTCCACCTTCCCTTGAACTTCTCCATTCCACCACCAGTCCCCTCGATGCTGACCCTGACTACCTGTCGAGACCCCCAACACTTCCCTTGCTACCACCCTAATGCAACTAGCCGTCTTATCCCACATACTGGTCGCATCCCCACTACTATCCCAGAGCCCCATATCCTTCAATTTCTCTCCCATCTCCAGGGCACTAATCGTGGTCAAACTCCTCCATCTGATCCTAGGTCGGTCCTCCACGATCCTCTTCTTTCTCGTCATCTTGATCGCTAAATCCATCACCAAGAGCTTATGTCGGGTTGTAAGGTATTCGCTCGGAATGACCTTACAATCTTTGCACAGAGCTTTATCATCCTTCCTAAGGAGTAAAAAGTCTATCTGAGTCTTAGCCACCGAACTACGGAAGGTTACCAAGTGTTCCTCCTTCTTTAGGAAACTCGAATTGGCTATCACCAACCCAGAAGCTCTTGCAAAATCCAAAAGTGAGACTCCTCCTGCATTCCTGTCCCCGAAGCCAAAGCCTCCATGCACATCATCATAACCTCCCGAAATAGGCCCGATGTGTCCATTGAAATCACCCCCCACAAAAAGCTTCTCAATAGGCGGTATGCCTCCCACTAATTCGTCCAAATCCTCCCAAAAGCGCCTCTTCTCCTCGTCACCTAAACCCGCTTGCGGCGCATATGCACTAATAATGTTCACAGTGAGTCCTTCAACGACCACCTTAATCGACATCATCCTATCAGTGGCTCTCCTAACCTCTACCACCTGATCCCTTAATTCACCATCTACTAAAATGCCCACCCCATTTCTATACTTCGACCTACCAGAGAACCACAGCTTATACCCGTCTACCTCCTTAGCTTTAGGACCTACCCATTTGGTCTCTTAGATACAAGCTATATTAATCTTCCTTTTCTTAAGAATCTTAACTAGCTCTATGGACTTCCCCGTCAACGTCCCAATGTTCCAATATCCTACTCTCAACCTAGACGCTCTTCTAACCCACTTACCCCTCATAACCCTCGCCCCCGTCCCCGAACGAGAACATGACCCTAGTCTACCATCACTAAGCAAAGCCACGAAAATGAGTATGAACTAATAAATTATTCAAAAGTCTAAAGTTAGCAAAATGTAACTACAAGTGTATGGACAAATAATGGATGTGGCAACCGGAGGTACCAACTCCAGTTGAACTGAACCTGATCGCCGTCGGAAAACACTGTTCAACGTCCGAGTACTGTTCACACTATTCACTGTTGAAGTACTATTCACTGCCGGAATTATGCTCACAGAGACCTGAAACGGGAGAAGAGAAAAGGGGGGGGGGGGGGGGTGTTGACACCCAATTTTGTCCCGCCTCTCCTCCGAAATACCTATTTACACTTCGGGTATTTTGAGAAATTGAAAAAATATGCATTTAAGTTTTACTATAATTATTAATCTTTTATTAACACCCACGTTTTATTATTCTACTGCAGTTATTATTATTATTATTATTATTATTATTATTATTATTATTTATTATTATTATTATTATCCTTAAATTATCATTTATTACTGATTGTCAATTATTATTATTCTTGTCATTTCCGTTATCATTATTATTATTATTAATCGGTATCATCAGTGTTATTTTGTTATTAATTATTAATCATCATTATCATCGTTGTTTTATTATTGTCATTTGTTTTTATCAACAATCATTATTTATTATTGTTATTATCATTATTATTTTATTATTATTATTATTATTATCATTATTATTATCATCATTATTATTTTATCATTATTATTGTTATCACTATTATTATTAATTTATTATCATTTTGTCATTATCAATAATTGTTATTTTATTATTATTATTATTGTCATTAATTTATTATCATCCACTGTTCTTTTTATCGATATTTGTTATTTGTTATTATTATCATTATTTTTTATTATTAATTATCATCATTAGTATTATTATTATTATTATTAATTATTATCATTATTATTATTGTTATTTTTGTTATTAATCATCAATATTTGTTATCTATTATTACCATTATTATTACTATTATTATTATTAGTATTATTATTATTATTATTATTATTATTATTATTGTTATTACCACCACAATCATTATTATGGGCATCAGTATTATCGTCATCATTTATCATTATCATTGCTGTTAATTATTAGTATTATTATTATCAGCAGTATTATTACCGCTAGTCATTCGTTACGGTTATTTAGTATTATTGAAACTGGCATTTCTCGGCATTTTATCAACTTCCGCATACACATCACACTTATTTCGCACATTTAAAATGATAGCGTTTATTTATTGTTAAAATATTATTGCACGGTCATTGCAACAGCATATAATTTATTATCCGGGTCTTTTACAATTGCACATTTTCGTACCAGGTGATATTCTGGCACCCTTGGTACATCGTTAATCAAAAGGGGTCTTTTATTCAAATTTAGAAGCCAAATTATTTCTTGCACTCGGTCCGCATTTTTGACTTACCGGACCCCAAATCAAAGTCCGATTAACTCCTAATATTTTTTTATTAGCCCATATGGCTTATCTTAATTTTTAGACTAGTCCATGCTTCAATTCACTACTCCATTCTTTTAATACCCGGTCTAAAAAATTGACCCGGTCCACAAATGGACCTGATCCGACCCATTTTCCATTCAAAATAAGGGAAACCCTTTTAGGGTTTCCCCTTCATTTTCGTTCCCTTCCGCCTCTCTTCCTCTCTCTCCCCTATCGCCACCCCACCCGTTCTCTCTCCTCCCTTTCCCTTTGTCGCCACTACCTCCCTCTGTCACCACCACCGCGTCTGACACCCCACACTTTCCTGTTCCACACTCCTTTCTTTCAGCGTCATCCCCTCTCTCCCATCTCCACGCTCCCTGACATCCCCACTGCACTGTGTCTCCCCCACGCGTCTGACACCCCACACCTTCCTGCTCCCCACGCTGTTCCCTCTCCCGCTTCCTTCAACAACTATAAAGAAAGGGGAGAGATTCGAAAGAGGGGGCTGGTTTTTTCGATGGAGGAATTCCCCTAAGAGATAATATTGATAGACGTTTCGAATCTGCGGAAAGAGGAGTTAGTTCAACCCCTTTTGGATATCCGAAATATAAATCTTTAATCGTTCAAATTCCCTCTTAATATCAATTTCAGTTTCCTGGATATTACCTCAAAAATACTACAACCATTCTGTTTTTGCTCGCTCGAGTATAAATACCGAGAGCTCGGAGTTCGTGTGATCTCGAGCGTAGATCGGAGATTCGAAGCCCATTTCGCTGCACCTGAAGGAGGTGATTTCCTTTCCCTTTAAATTATGCAGTTTGGTGTTTAGATGGTGATTATGTGCTTAGTTTGAGTTAAAATCATGATTAGCCGGATCTATCAATTTTCTGTTAAGCTAGACAAATGATTGGTTTGTCTTGGCATAGTTTAACTGGGTGATATTAGTCTCAAATCCTTGTTGTTACGACTTGAGCATGATTAGTGTGTTTTCCATTTTGATATGTACGATTTATGGTTTATTCCACTTAAATTTCCTGGGTTAGTGGTATGATTGATTAACCTAGGTCACTTTAGTCTGTTATCTGGTGATTGGAGCAGTGTTAGTTTAGTTAGGTTCACTTGGTTTGGATAGATTAGTCTTGTTTCGTGTCAGACTGTTTGTATATGGTAATTTAGTTTAATTTGTTTAAACATGTGAGTTGTGATTCTGCCTTGTTGGTAATCCAGCTTAAGTCTATGTTGAATGATTGCTGGTCCCTTATGTTGCCATGACTATGGTGTGGAGTGAGGTACAAATGTGAGTTTCCAAATGCTGTTAGATGTGTCCAAATGTATGTCTTTGAATCATGACAGTCCTTCTGCTAGCTCTGTAATGTCAATTATATGTGATTTATTGCCTATACGTTAGAATGTGGCTGGAAACATCTCTAAATGCTCCTTAAATCTTGCTTGATCTCTACTCCTTGTTGATAATGGTTTGATCCTGAAGGTGTATAGTTGTGTCTTTCCATATATGAATCTGTCTTCTTGCATTTAGCTTACCTGCTCATGCCTATTTGCCTACTTATACATCACTTCATCTAAAATAAGTCTTCATATGCATTCAATCATTATATAGCGTACTTCGCCGAGACCTCTGTATGACTCTGTTTTGGGGCTGTGTACTTGTGTTATAAATCATGCTAAGTGGTCCAGAATTCTGGGCCTTGGAATGTAGATGGAGGGTTTTGGAGTTTGTTTTCTTCCGATTGCAAAACATAGTGGCTATGAATTTCATTGGATAATCTGAGGAGCTTGCACATGCTGGGTTTTGTTTTGGTTGAAATACAATCGAAATATACCATGCAACATTTATGTAAATCTGTCTGTTCTTTTATTAAAAATCACCTTAAACCAATTGTGGGTAATCCATGTCTGTATCACTTGTTCAAAAGGGGATTTCAAGATCTATTAATCTGCTCTGTATTCTGCCTATATGCTGCTTCCTAACTCTTGGTGGTCATGCACTGCTTTCTGCCTATGTTTGCTTTCAGATTTGTCTCATATTTAGTGGTCAAGAAGCCTAGATGTTCATGTTTAATTTGGTTTAATTTCCAGCTAACAGAATCTGTCTGTTTATGTCCTGATTCCGTGCGGTTATCTTAGTCTTTACTAGTGTTTACGTGTCCATGTGAGTTTATACAAAATAATGAGTAGGTAAATTAATAATGATATATGACGGGTTAAATAATAGAATCAGATGTTTCGCAAGTTTACATGCCTGTTTTCGCTGGGGATGCAAACTGTGTATACATAAGATATACCAAGATATACACCCTAACATACATAACCTACCGATCTGTTTTTCAAGTTTACATGCTTAATCTCCTTCGTTGATTGTGCACTAACTCGTTTTTCTTTCGTTTTTATGCATGACCATCGCATACGAGTCCGAGGGACTCGTCATCTTCCGCATTCAGGTGTTGGGCTAAGGCCCAACGAAACCTTATTCCTCCCTGTGTCCAGCCCACAGCAGTCCAAAATGACTGGGCCGAAGCCCAGTAATGGGCAGATCCGCAGCAATCAATATAAAGAATTTGTTGGGCCAAAGCCCAATGGAAAATGGGTCCAGCAATCCCCGAATGGGCCAGTCCATTTGATACTTACTGCCCCTTTATTTTTTTTATTTTTTTTTATGTTTTTAACTTGTATTATGCAACTAACCCTTTATACTGCTTTTATTTTATTTTAGACGAACCTTAGCAAATTAATGGGGGTTTAGTCTAGTAGTGGGTAATTAAATTGATAAATCAATGCCATAAGCTTCACCCTCTTTCATCTTCATTAGACTAATTAAGTTTCAAAGAGCATGACCCCGCTTTGAGCTAAAGGAAACATGACTTATCTTTACTACTTTAAAATTTCAAACGTCATTAATATGCTAATATAAATCCCAGTATATTTTAAACTCTTCAAGTCGAATTAATCGCACATATCTAGCTAAGTATATTTGATAAGGAATAATAAAAGGGATAAAGTAAACTTATTAGCTATTTCATATTCCATTTATATCTCTAAAATGCAAAGTCAATTCATACCACATCGCTTGGTTTGTTTCAAATATTTATTAAAACATTGCATTAAACCTGCGTTTTCTTCTATTTATTATTTTTTTGCAAATTTTATTTTAAATAGCATTATTATTTAAAGCCTTAGCAACATTTACAAGTTTATCTTAAATGGCGTTTGAAGTTTCCTTTTTATTGTATATTTTTTTTACAAATCTCATTCTAAACAGCATTTTTATTTAAAGCCGCATCAACTTCTATAAGTTTTTTCTTTTTAATAGCATTTAAAATCTTTCTTTCATGTAAGTTATTATATTTTACTTAAATCTTATTTTAAGCAACATTTTTATATTTTATAAACCTTAGCAACATTTTTTAGCTTTTTTTTAGTTTCAAGCATCTTATTCGATCTTGATTAATTAACCTAAGTTTGGTCGGATAACCGTAAGTTAACGGATTCTAAAGGATGCCTAACCCCTTCCCTTTAGGATAATATAGAACCCTTACCTAGAATCACACTGGTTAAGCAGACTATTAACGGAGGTTTAGCTAGCTTCACCTTAGTTAAAAATTAGGTGTCCTAATTCACCGTAAATTTAATTAGGTGGCGACTCCTTAAAACAAAGCAATATAGGAATCTCCAATATGTTGTACTCCGCTCTAACCCGGTTAAAATGGGGTATAACAGGGGGGAGGGGGTGGAAAGAAAAAAAAAAGAACAAGAAAAGAAAAGGAAAAAAGGAGAGAGAGAGGGCTGGCCGGAAAAAGTCTCCGGTGATGACGCAGCTGTGTTCTGGCAGTGGCAGAAGCAGCTAAAAAAAGGAAAAAGGGAGAAGAGAAGAAGAAGAAGAGGAGAAGAAGAAAAGGAGAAAAGGAAAGAGAGAAAAAAGTAGATTTGGCCGGAAAAGTGGCCGGCGTTACCTGGTCACCGGAGTTACCTGAAAAGTGCGGTCTGGTCGCCTGACGGGGTGGCGGGTGGGGTGGAGAGTTGGAGGCAGAGGAGAGAGAAAGCAGAGGAGAGCAATTTCAAAAATTATGGCCAAACACAACTCCAACTCCAAAATTCCAAAAAAAGTAATTTTTTTTTGGTATCTATGGACAAACGGAGCCTAGTATTTTGGAGTCGGAGTTGAAGATGGAGTTGTGTTTGGTTATACTTTTTGCAAAGAATATTTGGTTGTTTGAATGTATTGAAAGTGGAAAAAGTGAAAAAGGTGAAAAACAAGTTTTGATTGTTGAAATTTTTATGGCCAAACACCATAAAGTGAAATAAGTGAAAAAATATTCCGAAAAAAAATGAATATTTCTCATGGACAAGCGGGGCCTAAATGTACTGAAAGTGAAAAAAGTGAAGTGAAAACATATTTTTTGATATTTTTCAAATTTCAAATACAACTTCAAGTTGTATTTGGAATTTCCATAGCCAAACATTAATTTCCAAATAAAGTGAAAACGTTTTCTGGAAAAAAGTAAAAATTCTCATGACCAAACGGGTCCTAGTAAATTGATTGTTAATCTTCTTCCAGTTCTCACCCTACAAAAAAAAAAGTTTTTTTTTTTTTTAAATTTTAAATATATGCAAAACGTATAAGTAAAAGTGGTTTACATCCAAGGAATAGTTAATGCATTTTCGAAATTGATTTTAATAAATTACATTTTTGACATGGGATTTAAAAATTGTATTTTAGAAATGCGATCTATAAATTATATTTGACGAACCCGTTTGGTCATGAGAACTACTCATTTTTTTCGAAATATTTTTCACTTTATTTGAAAATCAATGTTTAGCCTAAAATATCAAATACAATTGTATGTGGAAGTTTGAGAACACTTAAAATCTTGTTTTCCCTTTTTTCGCCTTTTTCACTTTCGATACATTTAAACAACCAAATAATCTTTGCAAAAACTATAACCAAAACACAACTCGATCTTTAACTCCAACTTTGAAAATTTCAAATAAAGTGAAAAATATTTGATTTTTATGGCCAAACGCCTACGTACAAATGTGAGTTAAGGCTTAAGATAAACATCATTTTTCAAACGGTTTGTTACCTCAATTAACTGAAAATGCATGTATGTCGCATTTCGCATGTACATTTTGCATATTTCAGAATTCTAATAAAAATTACTCCTTCCGTCTCAATTTATGTGATATCGTTTGACTTGACACAAATTAAGTTCAAGAAATAAATGAAGATTTTTAAAAATTGCGGTCTAACAAACTTTAAACATTTATGTGAATATAAATTATTTCGATACGGGTAAAAAAAAGAAAATTTTAAAGTTAAGTTATTTCACTTTTTTCACTTTCAGTACATTTAATAACCAAATATTATTTGTAAAAGAATATAACCGAACCTAACTCCATCTTCAACTCCAACTTCAAAATTTTAAATAAAGTAAAAAATATTTGATTTTCATGGCCTAACGCCTACTAAATGTTTGGTTGAACAACAAAATTGTATGGCTCAATGAAAAAAAAAAAAAAAAGGGGGGGGGGGGGGGTAGCACATGGTACCTTTTTCTCTTGCTATTTTACTTGAGGTAAAAAAAAAGAAAAAGTAAAAAGAAGGAAAATGATAAAGTGTGAAGAGTATATAAGAGAAAGAAAGGGTGGGCAAACAAAATTACTTGTGGGACCCGAAATTCCACTTGTCAAGCAATGAATGGAGTCTCACACAACTTCTATTGGTTGGGCCTTTACCATCATAAAATTTTTCGGCGTTTGGCCATAGAAATCAAATATTTTTCACTTTATTTGAAATTTTTGAAGTTGGAGTTCTGTTGGGTTATTGTTTTTGCAAAGAGATATTTGATTGTTTGAATATGCTGAGAGTGAAATTAGAGTTTTAGGTGTTTTTCAAAATTGTAAATACAGCTTGATTTCATAGCTAAACGCTAATTTTTAAATAAAATGAAAAAAAATCGAAAAGAAACAAATAGAGTAATTCTTATGGCCAAGCGAGTCCTAATACGGTCTTTAATTTTGTTGCTACTAGAGGTCCAGCTTTACCGAACCTTTCATGTCTAGATCCCAACTAAAAGTCTAGTCATTCCATGTCCTCTTCTCCTGTTACTGATAATTCAATTTCCTCTTTTGGGTCCACTCATAAATAAATGACCTATACACCAGGAATCTCTTTCTACCTTAAAACTCTTTTTTAGCTTTCTTTTAGCCCTTGGAGCTAAATGACTACTCCATCCGTTTCAAATAAGAGTCGCTTTAGGGTTCAAGATAAAAATAATACTTCCTTTGTTTCAATTTATACGAATTTATTTTCTTTTTAATCTGTATTAAAATAAATAATCTCTTTCCTAATTTGAAAATAAATTTACTTTATGAAATGATTTACAGCCACACAAATATTCAAGACTTATTTTGAATCACAAGTTTCAAAAGTCTTCACTCTTTCTTAAATATCGTGCCCAGTCAATTGAGTTCACATAAATTGAAACGGAGGGAGTATTATTTTCAAATATATCTTAGTTTCTTCTTAATACTGTTTAATTCTCAAGAAGCACCTAACAAATACGAGTTACTTGAAGTTCGGTTCGGTTCGACCGATTTTTTAATTTTCGGTATTTATGTCCAGTCCTACCGCAACTTATTTTGAGATGAAAGGGATATAGAGGTAGTTTAGCCATATTAATGGTCATTCTTAGAGTATAACTTTTAACATGACAGCCTGTGCATGGGCCACGTGACCACACCAAATGTTTGGCAAGCAAAATCTACCACATGCACACCAAGGAGCAATTTAGACATGATTTGAAATCATGAGATTAAATTATATTTGGACATGTAATTTAAATTTTTGAAGTTGTATTTTTTCTTATGAACATAAAAATCTCACAAGTTATGAAAATCATCAAAACTTTTTCAATTCTTATACAATCTTACCAAATGAGCAAGTCATAGTTTATAACAAAATAAATACGATACTAGAAGGCCTTTCTAAAAAATATAACAACAATTGAAATTTTAGTTCAATAAAATGGAAAATTGAACATGAGTTGTAATGTAACTACTTTTTAATATAATCCTCCAATATGGTTGGTAAAAGTAACTTTGTTATAAATATACTACCAACTTGTCGATCTTTTAATTTTTATATAAATGACTGGTAAACATGATTGGTAAATATATCTACCAACTTATGAATCTTTATTTACAAAATATAAACTTATGAGTCAACTTTTACATTTAGAAAATTTCAAATTATGATTTGAAATATCAAATCATGCCTTTTTAAATGATATAGAATTTCATCTCATGAGATGAAACCGCATGTTCAAACGCCTACTAAAATATCTTCTGTTTTGCTTTGCTATTCCCTTGATTTTGAGCTAGAGAGTCCAGACCGAGTTATTTTCACTTCCAGCAAATTTAAGGGATCAACACGTTCCAAAAGGACAGAGAGAGATTCTTAATTTCGATATAAAATAAAATCAATATTATTTCTCGAGAAAATGTTACAGTAAAGATTCTATTTGGACATGATTTAAAATCAAGGTGATTTGAAATTGAAGTTTTATTTAGTAATGTAATTTGAATTTCTTAAATTATATTTTTCTCATAAATCTGAAACTCCACAAATTGTGAAAATTATCAAAATTTTCCCAACTCTTATACAATCTTATCAAATAAGTAAATCATAGTTTATAGCAAAGTTAATACGCTATCAAAATGTCTTTCTAATAAATACAACATCTATTGATCGAACTTTAGTTCATTAAAAAAGAAAATTGAACATGAGTTGCAGTCATGTAACTACTCTTTAATATAATCATCCACATTGTATGAATAATCTCTTCACGTCAAGCATGCATTTTCAATTGAATGATTGAGAAGACGAACCACATTGTTACTTTGAGTCTAGTTTTATATTTAAAAAATATATCTACTAACTTATGGATCTTTTTGTAAAATATAAACTTATGGGTCAATTTTACATTTAAAAAGACTTGAAATCTCAAATTCTACTTTTTGGATAATTTGACATTTGAAATCATGATATGAAGTTGAAGTTGAAATTTTGTGCAAATTTCATAAGCAAATGTTAATTTGAAAATAAAATATAAAATCATAATTTGAATCGTATGGCCAAACGCCTACTAAAGCACCCAAGTGACTTCATATATATAGTTTCTCGTGAATCGTCGTTACAAACAATAAGTTACATTTAAAGTCCACAATTATGAGAATGCTAAGTGAACATTGGATAAGAGCAGACACGCAAACACTGAATTTAAAGTCGTGATATTATATACTGATATATTACAAAAATTTCCCCAAAAGAAACTACTAACTAATATTGAAAAGTAGTAAGAAGTACCGTAAAATCCTATACTTATAATATAGTGCATATTTAGAAAGCATGTATATAGTGCAAAGTGTTACTGGGACGAGCTTTCCCTAAATTTCGATGAAACAATAAGGGGTCGTTTGGTAGAAGGTATAAGTTGGGATATCCCAGCACTAATTTTTATATCATATTTGGTACAAGGTATAAATTTATCCTGGGATAAATTTATACCTTGTACCAAACATGGTACAAAAATTAGTGCTGGGATATCCCAGCTTATACTTTCTTATCCCACTTATACTAGGATTATTTTATACCATCTTTTAGATGATATAAAATAATCCCAATAAATGAGATAAATTAGTCCCGGGATTATAATTCCGGAATAATTTCGACTATGTACCAAACGACCCCCAAAGGAATGTCTTTGACCGAAGAATCACTGATCAATTATTTACTGAAAAACATGTAATTGTAATTACCTGCTAGTGCAAAGAACCTTAATGGTACAAGTTAGATTTTGGTGATTCTGTTAATATTGGTGCGAATATAGGTGGTCTTGTTTCTGCATCGAAAGCAACTTTTTACCTATCAAAGTAAGAATAAAATTTGCGTATACTCTACCCTCTTCGGACTCCATCTAATCATAGTGAATTTGTTGTTATAGTAATGGTATCGGTGGTCTTGTTGGGATTACAGCGCAAATATGTAAGGGACCCAAGGTCACGTGGTTGCCAGCAGGCGATATGTCCCAACTACATAAGATGTAATAATCATAATTTCCCGAAAAGATAAAAAGCTGAATACATTATAAATCTACAATTTTCTCAGTCTTATCATAATCATATATTTTGTTGGTGAATTGTCCAAAGTCTGTTGATCATATTCACGGAGTCCGGAACTAAAATGCTTAAAAAAAAAATCACTTTAAATCAAAATATTCCCAAAAAAATCACTTTAAATCAAAATATCTCAATAAAAAAAATGTTACAAAACTACCTTTAGCGCAGTAAATTACTGCGCTAAAGCAGTTCACGGAGACGGAGCCGTTAACTGCTTTAGCGCAGTATTTTACTGCGTTATAGAAGCTGTTAAAAAAAAAAATCTATAACGCAGTAAAATACTGCATTATAGAAACAGTACAAAAAAAAATGGCCAACTTTATTTTTTGCAACACTTAGTGTGTTTTTTCATACTTTGACCAACGATTAGTCGTATGTCAAGACTCCGAAACGTCAATATTTTATATAGAACTTGATATTTTTTTCTGCGTACAATAATGTAGGTTCAATACATCAAGGATACGTATACGTTCGGATCGTCATTTTAGGGGTTGAAAAGGTGCCCGAAGTAAGTTTTCTTTGAAAAAACTTAGTGTTTGACTATAAGGTTATTTTAGTCAACTTTATATGTCGAGAAAATTAGTCAGCTTTATTTTCAAAAATTAAAACCGCAGAAGTGAAATTGACATTCACAACTGCATTACCCCGGGATTTTTACGTTGAAATCTATTGCGTATCATCATCTTATAAGTAAATAAAACTGAAAATTTCACGCCAGTTTGGGGGAAAATTGAAATTGAATGGTATAAAAGGTATTTTTTTAAAACTCGACTCGGCCAAACCTCCTTGGGGAAGTTTGTCCGCATAGATCTCGAAAAAATACACAAATTAAAAAAAAAAAAGCGTAAAACGGACATCCGAGCGCAAAGTTATGACCATCTAAAGTTTGACCACTTTACAACTAGTTTTTCTTCCTATATTTTTTAGAATTATATTTATATTCAAAATAAAGTTATGTCGTGATTAAAAAATAACACGCTTAAATCAAAACCTTAAAAAATAAAACACTTAAACCTTAAACAAAACTTATTTCGGGCACCTTTTCAACCCCTAAAATGACGATCCGAACGTATACGTATCCTTTATGTATTGAGCCTACATTATAGTACGCAGAAAAACATATTAGGTTCTATATAAAATATTGACGTTTCGGAATCTTGACACACGACTAATCGTTGGTCAAAATATGGAAAAAACACTAAGCGCTGCAAAGAAAAGATTTATTAAAATAAGATGTTGCGATCTTTTTATGGAAAAAAATATTAAGTTCCTTAAGTGTGTTATTTTTTAATGCGTAACTTTCTTTCGAATATGTTGCAAAAAAAAATAAAAAAATTGAGTAAATCGGACGTCCGAGGGCAAAAAACAGCGTATATTCGAAATAAAGTTACGCTTTAAAAATAACACACTTAAATCTAAATCCTAAAAATAAAAAACCTTAAGCTAATGACAACAAGTCTTCAAACAAAAATAGACGTCTATGTATATAGAACACTCAAACCTAAAGTTTATAAATAAAACTTACTTCGGGCACCTTTTCAACCCCTAAAATGACGATCCGAACGTTTACGTATCCTTGATGTAGTGAGCCTACATTATTGTACGCAGAAAAAAATATCAGGTTCTATATAAACTATTGACGTTTCGAAGTCTTGACACACGACTAATCATTGGTCAAAGTATGGAAAAAAAACTAAGTGTTGCAAAAAATAAAGTTGGCCAATTTTTTTTTAACAGCTTCTATAACGCAGTAAAATACTGCGCTAAAGCAGTTAACGGCTCCGTCTCCGTGAACTGCTTTAGCTTTGTAACATTTTTTTTGTTGGAATATTTTGGTTCAAAGTGATTTTTTTTTGAGGCATTTTGATTCGAGACTCCATATTCATGCAAGAAGTGTTGGACACTTGGACTACATGTTTTCATTAATTTCTTAAAATGTAACTCTGCCAATCATATGGATACACCATAAGCATACGCCAAAGATTTCATATTTTTTTTTAGAAGAAAACTCGTAATTTTAGCAGGCAATTTGCAGGATTGCCCTTCGCTAGGGTGATCTTTAATTTTTGTTCCTCTAACTAATGGTGTTTAATTTTTATCCTTTTGCTAAAAAACATTTGATTTCGGATTAGAACTCCCGCTTAATCAAAAAAAATTTAAAAAAATCTCAAGGTAGAGTTTGGATTTGCAAAGCAGAGTTTTGCAAAATTCTGCTTTCAGTCAAAACTCTACCTTGCGAATCCAAGCATCTGCCTTGTGAAAATTCCTTTTTTTTTTTACTGAGCTGGGGTTCGAACCCAGAACCTCGGGATATTATGCGAAGAGCAAAAATTAAAGACCACCAATTTGAAGGTCAAAAATTAAAGACCACCCTGAATGAAGTGCAATCCGCGGAAAAAAAAATTTTTTTAGCAATGTCCCAACAGGGCCGTCTCAACAAGATTTGGGGCCTCAAGTCAAACTTCATAAAGAGGCCCTAATTTAAAAAAATAAAAATAAAGGAAAGATCGTCATATATATTTTTATTTAAAGTCTACTTTTCTAGTTTTTTTTAGATGCGAACTCATTAGTTATTGTTTTATAATCTATTTGTTCTAACAATTCTTTTTCAATTGATAATATAGCTAATTCATTCAGTCTCTCTTGAGACATTGAGACATTGTTGATCTTAAATAGGAATATCAACAGTGACAAATTTTCAATGAAATATAAGATAAAGTTAGAACAATAAAACCTGATTCAAGAATTTGATAAGTTAATATAATGATATCGAAATAGTATTATGCTGCTTCAATATAATGATTGCTTGTTGATAATTTGGAAAAGACACCAACAAGTAAATCTTGATCTTTTGTAACCACTATGCTTTGCAGCAATAGTAATGTTTTGAGAATTTTCAATAGTAATAAGAGTACAAGAATAATGAAAGAAAGAAGGAAATAAGCAAATATGGGCAATAAAAATATTTACCTAAATAAATAAGAATACTACAAATCTAAAATTATCAAGAAAAACTTTTTTATTCCCCTAATTATGCTCCAACAAAGTTACCTATTCGACTATTTCTCCATAAAAGGAAAGAAATTACTATTTTACTTTTTCCCAAAAATATCTCCAAATAATGTAGACCCCACCCCCATAATAAAAGGAGGAAATAACCTACTTCTCCCCCGGTATCTCTTCGAACTTTCAATTCGATGTACACTTTTTTTTCTTTTTTAAATTGTAAATATATGTACAGGATCTTAAAATACAGGATCCCAGGTTCAAAGTGATTGTAAGTATTAGGGGTAAATTTGCCAACCCCTTCAGCCGACCCTATGTCCCAATCATATTTCTTTTGTTTTTTAGTGACCTAGAAGTTGCTGTCTCATTTCCGATACCAAAGGTTCTCTGAAGTTAAAATCTTGAAAATAACGATAGACAAAAACTTTTGTAATGTCTCGTCTTGCTCAGTATTTTCTATTTCTAAAAACAAAATTAGCGTTATAAACAAGAATAATCTTTCGTCGGTGGGTCGTGACATAAAACTAGATTTTTTTCATCAACGCAGCAACAAATATAAACTTCACTGAATTTAGTGGTGTCGATTGTCCTGCACTTATGTTTTCAATTCATCTCTTTAGTGACCCAACAGCTTTTGCGTCACCACAAATATCAACTTCGCTATCTTATTTTTTTTGTGTTTCCAAATCAGAAAAAAAGATCCAATATCTCTAGTTGAATTGATCCACTCATCTAAAGTAACGGAATAGTTCACCTGTGATTTTAAGGAGATTAATTGGAAAAGGAGGTATTAATACGAAAAAGGGAAAAGGGTCAAATTTACCCTGTACTTTGAATTAAGGGGCAAATTTACCCCTAATACTTTAAACTTTTCATCCTTACCCTTGCCTCTACTAGGGGTGGGCATAAACGCCGAAAACCGAAAAATCGGACCGAACCGAATTAGTTCGGTTTTTCGGTTCGGTTTCGTTTTTTTTTAAATAAAAACTTCGGTGTTCGGTTCGGTATTCGGTTCCGGTTCACCAGTTCTTTGGTATTCGGTTAAATCGAAAATTTAGTAAATAATTTTTACTCCCCTCACCTTCAGATCACTTAGCTGGTTAGCCCACTCCACTTTCTATCTTTCTTAGGCCCAACTTAATCTATCTATCCAAGCCCATCCTACCTGACCCAAATTAGTATTACCAGGCTACCAGCTATTCAATCCAACTCGTCTCCAAGACTCCAACAGATCAACCATTCAACCCTAACTTCATTTCGTCTCATCTCCTCTCCTCCTCACGCCTAACCTAACAGTCCGACTCCTCACTCCTCAGTCCTCACACGATCCACACCTAACAGTCCTCACACTGCTCTGTCCAACGGCGGCGGGAGTTCTCAGGCACCTCACACCAAGAAAATTTCATTTTCTCCTTATAATTTCTTTGTTTGATTGTTCTTTCCTTTTCATAAGTTTGAACCTTAATTTCTTTTTTCACCGAACCCTAGCTAGTTTTGGATAAAGAATCACTGAATTTGTAAGTATTGGGTTGGATTTGTTTTAAATTCTTTTCCTTTTCAGTAAAGTTTAAATCTTTATTATGGGTGTTAAATTTTCTTAAATTATCAGTGGGTATCTTTAGAATTGTAAAGAAAAGAAGAAAATAACATTTGTTCTTGTAGTTTTGGAGAAATATGGGCAAGAATTATTTATACTGTAATTGCTAGATTTTCTTTAGGTGCATAACTGCATATTTGCTGCTTCTTGTTCGGTTTTGTTGAGTGTTTGTTGAACTGCTCTCCTGCTATAGAGCTCTATTTTATTTCTTTGAAACTGGTAACTGTTGCTATAGAGCTTCTATCTTATAGTTTCTCTTTTTAATTTTTCATAGATGGCGGATGAAACTAGACTAAGTGCGGCTGGTTCAACTGATAGCGTACCTAATACAGATGATAGCAATGACATTGACAAGTCACTTGACACCCAGACCCAGGTAACAAAGAAAAGAAAAGAAATAAGTTCTAGGTCAGCGGTTTGGGATCATTTTGATAAGGTCGTTCTGAATGATATTAGTAAAGCGAGGTGTAGACATTGTAAAAATCTTTATGCCGCTAATACAACTATAAATGGGACAACAGGATTGAGACAACATATAAATTTGAGGTGCCCAGTATATAAAGCCAAGATTGAAACTTGCACTCAGAAAAAGATGAATTTTGCATCTAAGGGTGAGCCGCTTTGGGAATTTGATCAACAATTAATTAGGAGGGATTTAGTTGAGATGATAATTACGGATGAACTACCATTTAGCTTTGTAGAAAAGGAAGGCTTCAAGAAGTTTATGAATGTAGCCCAACCTTTATTTCAAGTTCCTTCCCGTAGAACGATAACAAGAGATTGTTATGAACTTTATGGCGAGTTGAGACTAGATTTGAAGAAGAATTTTAGAGAAGCAAAATAAAAAATTTGCCTTACTACTGACACATGGACATCATTGCAAAGAATTAATTATATGTGTTTGACTGCTCACTATATTGATAAAGATTGGATGTTGCATAAAAAAATATTGAATTTTTGCCCTATCACTAGTCATAAGGGTGAGCATATGGCAGAGGCTATTAGTAATTGTTTGCTTTATTGGAACTTGGATAAGGTTTTTTCTGTTACTATTGATAATGCTTCTTCCAACGATGTTACAGTTAGAGAATTGTCTAAACAGTTAAATATGTGGGGAACTAATATAATGGATGGTAAGCATCTTCACATGAGATGTATGGCACACATACTTAATCTAATTGTGCATGAAGGTTTGAAGGAAATTGATGCTTCTGTCAAACGTGTTAGGCAAATGGTGAGGTATATTAGATCATCTTCGGCAAAAAGAAGTCACTTTAAGAAATGTTGTGAAGTTCAAAGGGTGGATTGTTCTAAAACATTAGAGCTAGATGTGCCTACTAGGTGGAATTCCACATACTTGATGTTGGATACGACACAAAACTTTGAGAAGGCCTTTGATAGGTTTGATCTTTTTGATGAGAATTTTAATAATTATCTTTCTACTCATGTTCTTGAAGATGGAAGTGTTGCAGGTCCTTTTCAATCTGATGATTGGGTGAATGTAAGGAATGTGATAAAGTTTCTTGAAAGATTTCATGAGCTCACCGTAAAGGTTTTAGGTTCACATTATGTTACTTCTAATGTTCATTTTGAGGATATATGTGAGCTTGATGTACATTTGAAAGTGTGTTTAGCAAGTGAAGATCTTAATTTGAGTAAAATGGCTGAGCGGATGAGAGAAAAGTTTAAAAAGTATTGGGGCGATCCTGAAAAGATGAACAAAATAATTTTTATTGCTTTCGTGTTGGATCCTCGTAATAAGTTTGTGTATGTTAGCTTTGGGCTTGAAGAGCTATTTGGGGAGGAAGTAGGAAAGAAAGTAAGCAAAGGAGTGTATGATTATATGAAATCTTTATTTGTAGAGTATCTCAAAAATTATTCAAGAGAATTTCATCATAAATCATCTCTATCTGCATCTTCTTCATCTCAATGCTCATCTGATGTATCTTCTAGTTCTGACACCTCTTTGAGAGCAAAAACTTTGAGAACTAAGCTTCAGTTGAAGAAACAAAAGGAAGATTCTGGATGTGGGGGTGCTAAATCGGAGTTGGATAAATACATTAGTGAAGAACAAGAGCCTGAAGATGAATGTGTCGAGTTTAAGGTCTTAGATTGGTGGAAAATAAATGCTCCTAGATTTCCCGTGCTTTCGGAGTTGGCTCGTGATGTGTTGGCTATTCCGGTTTCTAGTGTGGCATCGGAATGTGCATTTAGTACCGGTGGACGTATTCTTGATCCATTTAGAAGTTCATTGACTCCTAAATGTGTGCAATCTCTTATTTGTGCCCAAGATTGGCTTAGAGAAGAGACTAAACCCGTTAGTGTGGAAGAAAGTTTGGAGTATCTTGAGCAACTTGAACTTGGTAAGGTTTTATATTTTTTTTTTGTGTTTTTTAGTGCAAAAATCATATACTTATTTATGTTGTATGACATATTTGATTAAATTTCCTTTAGAGATAGCAAATAGTGGAAGAGATCCTTGCATTGTTGATGTTTGATTTAGGGAGTTTGATTGCAATTTTCTACTAGTGGTAAGTTTAATATTTTATTTTGTATTTCTATTCTTTTATCTTGAAAGTTATATTCTAACTTTTGGTTTTGTCTTATTTTTTATTATGTTCAAGTTCAACAATGCCTCCTAATGCTCGCTCACATGTTTGGGAATATTTTGCGATAGTTCAAGACAATGAAGAAGGGCGTAAATTAAGGTGCTTGACATGTGGTATGATACTTAAATATAATTCAAGAGTGAATGGCACAGGTTCCTTGATGAAACATATTGGGAAATGTCTTGAGCGTCAACAAGAGAGGCAAATTCGCCTTCAAATTTGAGCTTGTGTTTTGAATTTGGTGAATTTCGGACCGAATTGTGATTGCTAGTGTTGTGTTAAGACAATGGATTTAAGACTTAGTTTGTGACAACTAATTTTTTGTATTTGGATCTAAATTTTAAGACATTTGTGTTGTTTATTTATGTTGTTTGGCAGTTTGGCTGCTGCTCGTTTTAAGCTTATGTTATATTGTTATTTGTGTTGCTTGTTTTTGCCTTGTGCGTTATTTTGCACTTTTGCTGATGCTGGCTGGCTATTGTTATTGTTTTAAGTTGAAGGCTTTAAGCCTAGTGGTTTAGTTTTGCTGCTGCTGCTGGCTGCTGCTACTGATTTTTGTGCCAACTTGGCTGCTGCAACTGATTTTCGGGTGGGCTGCTGCTACTGTTTTTTGTATTAGTGTTGTGCTGCTTATCACTGTGGGCTACTACTACTGATTTTTGTATCTGCTACTGATTTTTGTGCCAACTTGGCTGCTGCTACTGATTTTCGGGTGTGCTGCTGCTACTGTTTTTTGTATTAGTGCTGTGCTGCTTATCACTGTGGGGCAGTGCGCTGCTGCTACTGATTTTTGTATTAGTGCTAGTTATCACTGGAAAAAATGATTTTTGTATTAGTGCTACTGCTACTGATTTTTGTAGTAGTTATGTACAACAGTCAGCAGTAGAATAGTTGAGTTGCAAATATGGTTAGTTGTACGTAAGATAAATGACATGCCATCTATTAAAGAAAGTCCATTTTACAAGTAGAAAACCGAATTAGAAAAACTGAAACCAAACTGAACCGAACTTCAAAAAATCGAACTGAACCGAATTAATTCGGTGCGGTGTTCGGTGTCCACTTTCAAAAAACCGAAACCGAAAAAACCGAACCGAAGAACCGAACGCCCACCCCTAGCTTCTACAGTTGTAAAAATACTGCCAACCTAATTGGCATGCTGCCTGGCTGCCCAAGTGACTTGCCATGTCAGCCACCTAGGCAGCCAATCAGCATGCCACGTGGAAAATATTTTTTAAAAAAATTTTAAAAATATTTTAAAAAAAAAATAAAAAACTGATTTTTTTAAAGAAATAAAAAATAAAAAAATAAAAAAAGTATTTGTATAATTCTTTTTTTAAAAATATGTTTTGTATATCATCATTTTGTCTTCTCTATACCATGATTTTTCTGTACAAATTTACTATGTTTTCTTCTCTTTTATAGTAGAATGAATTAAAATGTACGGAAAAAAATTAATGTCTAATAACTAAATATTTGATAAATAATTGAATTCCCTATGAAGAGATATTGAATTTTCGGAAGGATAAAATACATATATATACATATTAAGGAGAAATATTTACGAAACGTGACGATAGTTTTCTATTTACAAAACATAACTTTACAAATCCTATAAAAAAATATTTTTTTAAAAAGAATTATACAAATATTTTTTTTTATTTCTTTAAAAAACAGTTTTTTTTTTTTTTAAAAAGATTTTGACATGACAAGCTACCTGGGCAGCCAATCAGCATGCCGTTAGAGTATTAAAATAGGGATAGGAAAAGTTTAAAATATTAAAGGTAAATTTACCCCTTAGTTCAAAGTACAGGGGTAAATTTGGCCCTTTACCCTACGTAAAAATAAGATACTACGTAATTCCGAGTAACTCTTTTGGACAAGTCCAGATGATAACTTATATGTTTATCTTAACATAAAAATTTGATATACGTCACAGGTCTTCTTCTTTAATATCTTAAAATAATTTCTTAGATTCCAATGATTATAAAACATTGAGCGATTCTCTAAAAGTGAAACAAGAATCTAAAAATATAGTGATCTAATTATACTAATTGCTGTTTCCCGTAAATGCCCCTACTGTACTGTTGTAAGCTTTACTCAGTTTCTCTATAAAGCACAATGCCAGCCTTTCCAAAATCATCTTTCATTTTGGACTAAACTGTGCACTCCACTTATCAGGTACTTTTCTTCCCTTCTCTTTCTCTATTGTTAGTTTGTTAAGTTTAAGCAAAAATTTGAAGCTATTTGTTCTTAAAATCATAAAAAGTGTTGAGAATTTGGTAGTCAATTACGTGTTGAAAAACCCTTGTTTTTGTACATTGCATGTCATGTTTGAGAGTTGACTTAATTAAATTGTTGCTGAATCTGTCTCTATGTTTAATGCATGCTGTAGTTCTGGGGTCAATTTTCAGTTTTCCTCATAAAACCAATTTTTGTTAGAGTAGAAACAGGGAGTAGCAAATATGCTCTTTTTGCTTCATGTTATTGGATGCAATGGGTTTCCTGTATATATGGCAGTGAAGGTGATGCTTTGATTATTTTTGTGATGTGTTAAGTTGAGAAAAAGCTAAATCTTGGTTGTTGAAGTGAAGGAGCATAATTTTATTGGTAATGCTGCAATAGTTACATTAGAAGCACATAGTTTGTTTGTTTGTTTTGCATGTTAAATTTTATTCGATTAGCAAATTAAATGCCTTCATTTTTTGGGTCTAAATGAGTTACTCTGTTTTCTTTGACTGTAGTTCCTCCCTAATCCTATTATGGAGAAAAGTCTAATTTCAAGACTCTAGATTTTGTAATGTTTACTCTCTCTGATGCCTTTCTTGAGTTATGAAAGAAACTGATAGATAATCACATGGATGATACACAAATGTGCATCTCTAGACCAATTTGAAATCTTAATTACAATATTGATTCTGGTATGTAACCGGATCAGTAATTGAAATTGGGAACTTTTTTTCTAAAAACCTAATCTTAATTGGGATTTTTTGTCAGTTTTACCTTTATATGAGTTGATTTTACAATTGATAATTAGTAGTAGCAAGAATGTGGACAGTCAATGGCCATTGGGCATCAATTTCAACTTCGTTTCACGATTATACTGAACTTGGCGCTTTTCACCGAATGCTGTTAAATCAAGGTGCTAACCTGATTTTCAATAGCATTATGCCTTTGGAAGAGCTTCTGTGTTATCATATAGATGCTGTTTGCCAAAGAATGAGGCGCCTTAAGTTCTTATATTCTTTATCCTATGTTCTTATTATACTCATGATGTAAGGAAGGGAGGTCATTGTAATGTCATTCCTTTTAGTTATTTAAACTTGAGATGGCAATGGGACCCGTCAATTTGGGATCCAAATTCGAGATTTTCCTTGGGAGGTATCGGGAAGGATTTGGAATGGAATAATATCGATTCATATAACAATGACACTCAAATTTACTTCAAATCTTTTACGGTTAACAGCTCCATTTCTGTTTGTTACAAAATTTCCAAATTCACTGTCTTTTGGATATTGTAAGTCTTAATGAAAAGTAGTGCTCAATGGATCTGCTTCAACGCTTCTGAATATGGAATATTGCTATATGTGATTGATGACAAGATTGTTCTTATTTTCTTTCTAGTTTATTTGTCACTGACCTAAATTTCATTAGACCTGGACTTGAAAGTCGTAATCTGGATATGCAAGAAGTATATTTCTTGTTTGTGGTTCATAACTTGGTTTCATAGTTGTTACAACTGTAGGTCCTCAAGTTTCCAAGATGTCGGATGCTAATGCGCCCCTTTGTCCCAAGAGGAAGATCCAGTTGGTGGACTTTCTTCTCCAATTCAGATGGATCCTTGTTATCTTCTTTGTCCTTCCTTTCTCGTTCCTGTATTACTTCTCCACATATCTAGGGGATGTTAGATCTGAGAGGAAACCCTACGAACAACGCCAAAAGGAACACCATTTAAATGTTAAAGAGGTTGTGAAGCGCCTTGGAGAGAGGGATGCATCAAAGGATGGTCTTGTCTGCACGGCTAGGCCTCCCTGGGTTGTTGTTGGAATGAGAAATGTTGACTATAAGCGTGCTCGTCATTTTGAAGTTGATCTTTCTAAGTTTAGAAATATACTTGAAATTGACAAGGAACGAATGATTGCCAGAGTGGAGCCTCTAGTCAATATGGCTCAAATCTCCAGGGTTACTGTCCCAATGAATCTTTCCCTTGCAGTTCTCGCTGAGCTTGATGATCTGACCGTTGGTGGTCTGATAAACGGCTTCGGGATTGAAGGAAGCTCTCACATCTTTGGATTATTCTCTGACACTGTTGTGTCACTTGAGGTTGTTCTAGCAGATGGACGGGTGGTTAGAGCTACAAAGGACAATGAATATTCTGATCTTTTCTATGCTATCCCATGGTCTCAAGGGACATTGGGGCTTCTTGTTTCAGCTGAGATCAAGCTTATACCAGTCAAGGAATACGTGAGACTTACCTACAAACCTGTAACTGGTAACCTAAAACAGCTTGCACAAGCTTATGCGGATTCTTTTGCACCTAGAGATGGAGACCAGGACACTCCTTCCAAAGTTCCAGAGATGGTAGAAGGCATGATTTATAGTCCCACAGAAGGTGTTATGATGACCGGTACATATGCTTCGAAAAAAGAAGCCATGCAAAAGGGTAATGTAATCAACAATTATGGTTGGTGGTTCAAACCATGGTTTTACCAGCACGCTCAAACTGCACTGGAAAGAGGGGAATTTGTGGAGTACATTCCAACTAGGGACTACTACCATAGGCACACAAGATCCTTGTTTTGGGAAGGGAAACTAATTCTTCCATTTGGTGATCAGTTCTGGTTTAGGTTTCTCCTAGGATGGCTCATGCCACCCAAGATTGCTCTGCTTAAAGCCACTCAAAGTGAGTCTATAAGAAAATATTACCATGACCATCATGTCATTCAGGATCTTCTTGTTCCTCTTTACAAAGTCGGAGATACTCTAGAGTGGGTCCACCGCGAGATGGAGGTAAAACTCCTATATTTGTTATCTTTAGTTGTTTTCGACGGTATTTCTGCATCATGTTCTGATTGTGTTTGAGCTAACTTTGTTTAGGTATATCCCATCTGGCTCTGCCCACACAGAATTTACAAGCTGCCTATGAAACCTATGATCTATCCTGAACCAGGATTTGAGAAATACCACAGGCAGGGTGACACCAAATATGCTCAAATGTATACTGATGTCGGCGTCTACTATGTTCCTGGAGCTGTGCTGAGGGGTAAGCCCTTCGATGGTGCAGAGAAATGCCGCCAACTAGAGCTTTGGTTGATCGAGAACCATGGATTCCAGGCTCAGTATGCGGTCACTGAGCTGACAGAGAAGAACTTCTGGAGGATGTTTGATAACAGCCTCTACGAGCAGTGCAGAAGAAAGTACAAAGCCATTGGGACGTTCATGAGCGTGTACTATAAATCTAAGAAAGGAAGGAAGACGGAGAAGGAGGTACAGGAAGCTGAGCAAGAGATAGCTGAACAAGAGACTCCGGAAGTGGATGAGCCTGCAAATTGAATTAGACCAGTTTCATTAGAATTTCTCTGCCTTTGTCATCCATTTAGTTGTGCTAGTCTGAATTTTCATTTTAAATAACCAGCTACATTGAACTACTAGTAAGTAGCTTAGCTTGCCGTGTCGGTTCGAAATTTTGATAATGTAGTAATGGAAAGTGCAGTTTGAAATTCAGATGATGGTACAAATAATGATGTTATGTAGCCGTTTTGGTTTCATGTTAGTTTGAAATTTCTCTGTACCTTCCTTTTTTTTTTTTTTTAAAGACATCTCTTGTGCCCAGTTTAACAGATCTTACTTCTTGAAATAGTTCCAACAGACAGCCTATGACAACATCTTCGAATTTATGATGTACACGCTAAAACAAAAATAGTACTAATACAATGATAGAACAAAACAAACCACACTGCCCAAGTGTATGCTGATTTGGATCTAACTAAAAGTTGAACTTAATTCAAGTGAAATTTTAGCTAAAAAAGGTGAGGATTGTTCAAGACCTTATAAAGAATATGTGAGCACATATGATAAGACAAGAGCTCAATATCGGTTAATAAAATAAAATGGATCATACTCAAATATCATGATAAACAAATAAATCTTAATAACTAACTTTGGAGGTGAGAATTACTGCCAAAATTATAAAAAGAGACCGAATGTCCCTTATAACCCGCCAATGTGGGACATATATTCCATTTTCTTTTCAGAAAAATGAAGTGGCCAACCAAACAAAAAGTATCCGTTGAAAACTAGAACGTTAAGCCTACCGTTAGAACCCAATTCCCCCACCCTTTATAATATCAAATTCTACACAATTGAGTCTTCCATAGGCAAAATCTACACATCATTCCTCCATTATATACTCCCTCACTACCAAACTCCACAAAAGCAAACAAATAAAGAACAGAGATATGGGTATGGTAGTGGTTATTTCTCTTCCATTTATACTCTTCACAATTCTTATTGGATTTGGATGTTTTTTCTTTGGAAGAGCTAAAGGTAGACAAGATTTAAGAAACAATCCCCAAGTCTTTGGAGTACCTACCCCACCACCTGGTACTTGTGTTACTGCTCCTTTTCCTACAACTCATGATTTCAAGCAAGATAATACTTCCAATGTGTAAAAGTTCAAGACATGGCGCTTTCTTGAATTAGCTGGAAAGACACTACCATTGTGTACATGGACTGCCGTATTTTATATTCTGGGTTTGATTTTATGATTGTGCAGAGAGTGTGAGATGCTTTTTTTTAGTTTTTTTTCTTTTTCTTTACTGGCGTTGTCAATTAATACTTATGTGAAGTTGTACTGTCAATTACCGATTGGAGTATGTTTGATCATTTTGGTAAAGAAGTTGTATGAATCGAGCATGAAATTTGCCTTCGTATCTGCTGTAAATCCTACTCCTTCCGTTTCAATTTATAGGTACCTTTTCGGAGTACGGAGTACTAGGGTTGACGTAAATTTCGACATTAATTTTTCAAGTTTGTAAAAATCAAATTTATATATTTGGAAATTACATAAAAAGTACTGTAAGTCGTGATAATTTATAATCCAAATAATTAAGAAAAAATGTAAGAAAAATACGGTCAAACAGCCACCTCGTAGACTCCCTAAATAGAAGTAGGTTCACATAAATTGAAACAGAGGGAGTATTACTTTTTCCATAATTTTGATTTCCTCATCATTTTACACTAAGCACATTTAGTGATATGGAGCTTGATACTTATACATTCGTAGACCAGAATTTTTTTTAGCAAAAATCATTTAATGAGAGATTAACAAACTTATTAGCTAGGACTATTTTAGCATACATTAGCCACAAATTTCATAACAACTTTTTGGTTTTTGTTTGTAGTGTATCGTCTACTTATTTCATCTTGGAAGAGGACCTTGTGAATTTCAATTTATATATAGTACAGCTTCCACAAATATTCATCCATGAATCACTAAATTTGACGCTCAACATATATAGAGTCATAATTTTGGTACCATCTCGTCAAATAGAAACTAATATCGATTAATGCTCTTCAAACAAAATGGGTAAAAAATAATCAATTATCCTTCAATCTTGGGTAATGTTTTGTGAGCAGTCTTTGCCTACTTAAGAAAACTAATCCAATCAATAATAAGATTCTCGTCAACGAATTAGTCTTTGATAACAAGAACGAAAGAATTTAAAAGAAGAAAAAAAGGTAAAGCAATCTGTATCATATACTTCAATAGTATACCATAAAAAGGTCTATTGGAAATCATATGTTGCATCTCTTGTAAATAATGGAATATATAGTTACTGTATATAGTTATATACTAAGCAATTGTAATAGCAAAAATCAAATACTAAGTGCAAAAATATCGACGTGTTAATAACAAGTAATAATATTGTGGTTTACTAAATGATTTAGAATTTTTATATAATAAAAATTAAAGGACTTACTTAGTACGTGCATTATTTAGCCTAATTCAGTAATTAATTAAGAACCACAGGAGAGCAACCCGATATAGTGAATTTCAGAGGATAAATTATCTTATTAGAGTTTAGGTTGTATGTATTGACAAAGTAAAATTTATTTTATATCTCTATAACTAGGTTACTTTATAAAATAATTACAAGTAAATACATATAATTAGTATTAATTGGTAACTTCTTGAAATAGTAATAACTCAAATATATACTACAACTTAAGTTATCACTTTTTACACTACAGTATAATGTGACAATCTTTACGTTGATTCTTATAACTTAAATACATATTATCAAGTGGAAGACGGGATGCTTTCGTATAATTTGATAGATCTTGATCATGCTAAAAATGGATTTGATTTGTCTCATTTCCATTTTCGCCTATGTTTGACTAAATAAATACCCCAACGTAAACTTTCATTTTCCACAAGGATTGAAAGAGAGTACAAAATCAACTACACAAACATGACTCCTTCCCATTTCTTCTTCCATTTCCTATCTTTCTTTGTCCTTTTCTTGATAATAGTTAAGAGTTCTCAAGTTCATGGTAAAGGTGTTGTGTTCAATGTTCAAGATTTTGGTGCCTTTCCAGATGGGAAGACTGATAGTAGCCAGGTAAAATCAAAATATATATAGCTCGTATGAATGCGATTAGTATAACTTAAAAAATAAGACAGTAACGTGCTACAACATGCTACAATATACTGGTAGTGTGAATAGTAGCGGAGCCACCCTTGTACAAAGGGAGTAATTGACACCGCTTTACTGGATAATTATTATGCAGAAAAGTAACTTTGTAAATGTATATATACTATATGTTGAATCTCTTTGACTTCTTGGTGTATTGATTTCTTTATATTTTGATTTCTCTTAGTAAAAATCCCGGCTAAGTCACTGAGTGTGAATATTCTCAAAAATGGGATCTTACCCAAATTGCCCCCAGGATTTATGGAGTAATTACTTCTTTTAACTGATATATCACATATACAGATTATATACTGAGTATATGCGATTATGCATACATATATACACTAATTAAGTTACGTTTTCTAAGATTATTGTTCGCATTAAACTCAAGTCTTTATGTTTCTTATTGTGCATGTAGGCCTTTTTGAAGGCATGGAACCAAACGTGTCAAAGCAAGGAAGGAGGCACAATCTTTATTCCAACAGGGACTTTCTTGTTGAATACAGTGACATTTAATGGCCCATGCAATGGCCAAACTATTTTTAACATTAATGGAGTTTTGAGAGCTCCCTCTGGTGAAAGCAGAGATGAATTCTGGATATTATTTCAGCATATTAATGGGCTGACTATTAATGGAAAAGGTTCTTTAGATGGCCAAGGCCCTTCTGCATGGTCCCTTACAAGTAAAGCCAACAACAAGAATCCTCCCGTGGTAAAGTATTTCTTACTGCATTACAGTACACCGACCGTCTCAATTTATATGATATTCTTTCCTTTTTAGTTATTTACAAAAAGAATAACATATTTTTATATTTAGTAAAAATTAACTTTAGATTTACCTTTTTATCTTTAATGAAATAATTTTTAGCCACATAAATTTCTATGATTTGTTTTAGATCACAAGTTTCAAAACTTTTCTTTATTTCTTAAACTTCGTGTCAAATCAAACGCATTCGTATAAAACGGGACCGAGGGAGTAATATTTTCTTTCCTTTTAGTGGTTTATTTTTCTTAGGAAAAAAAGACAAAGGAAATCGTAACTAAATATAAAAAGGGAAAAAAAAAATAACTTGCCGAAACAAAGCGACAGTCTTCCGCTTGCCGAACGTATCTTAATTTTGGAATTGTATAGATTTGAATGTAATATTCAATGGAAGCACATAAAATTAACAAACAAATAAATATCCTTTTCAGTAGTTTTGAGGGCAATATGTGCATAATATCTTCGTTTTCTACTTTACGTGACACCATTATTATTTGGACAGTCAAATAATTTTTTTCTTCAGCCACAACCTTTTCATACATCTTTTGAATATTTCTAATTATAAAAAGTTGAAACTAATAGTAGTAGTTTTATGTAGTGTCTAATTATGTCAATTTATTTTAAAGTATTGAGAAATGAATGTAAAAAATTAGAAGGCTTTACACTCCTCCTCCGAATTCTTCTCGTTCTTTTCAAAATAGGAGTATCAAATTATTGTACTTGTCTTGTTTGTCTAGAGTACATGGTACCTAGACAATCATTGCTTAAAAGAAGATAGTATTGCTTAAGCAGTGCGACAACATTTTCATATAATGGCTGTTAGTGAACAATATTATTGACTAACAAGATTTTATGCCCTCTATCTTGTAAACAGTCTATAAAATTCAACGACGTGAGCAATGCCTTAATACAAGACATAATTTCAATCAACAGCAAGTTCTTCCACTTCCAGATTGGTAATAGCCAGGGAGTACATTTTCAGGACGTGACAATAACAGCACCCGGCGATAGCCCAAATACTGACGGGATTCATATAGGCAACTCCAGCGATATCTCTGCTAACAACCTGAAAATTTCGACCGGAGATGATTGCATTTCTATTGGCCCCGGTAGTTCGAATATTAACATTTCCGAGGTCCATTGTGGCCCTGGTCATGGAATTAGCATTGGAAGTTTAGGGAAGTACCAAGATGAAGGTGATGTTAATGGAGTTATAGTGAAGAATTGTACCATTGTGAGGACTACAAATGGAGCAAGGATAAAGAGTTGGGCACCTTCACCTCCTAGCAAAGTTTTCAATGTCACTTTTGAAGATATTAATGTGCAATATGCTGAAAATCCTATCATCATTGATCAGCAATATTGTCCTCACTCATCTTGTAGTAAAGAGGTAAATAACTTTTATTTCATACCAAGGGGTAGTCACTTAGAAATTTTTGATGTTTTCATTACTCTCTAATTTTTTTCCTCTCCTTATTTTAAGTGGCACAGTTTTTTTCTTTTTTGAAGTTTGTCCAGAAAAAAATGATAAACAGTTTTAAATTTATAAATAATTTAACTTTAAACTTCTCATTTACCCTGAATAAGATGATTTATAGCCACAGAAATGTCTATAACTTAGTGAGACCTTGTCTCTAGAGTCCAATGAGCATGAGGTGTAAATATTTCCAGTTCGTTGAATAAAATTTTCCTTTTCGACCAAAAAAAAAATATGGTGGTATTAATTGATTTTTTATGTTATATTATATTATATTATATGTTTCATGTAACAATATTTCTCTATAAGCAAAAAATATCTGGATGAACGACGCCGTTATACAAAGTTTTGATGGTATACTTACTGTATATCTAGTGGTCAAAACTTATGACTCTTTTGAAGTCAGGTTAAGAAAAGTGAATAAACCTTTTTAACGTGTTATAGTTTCTAATGCTCTTTTTTTTAATTCTTCTACTTTAATTATATTTTTCCACAGGGTAACTCACAAGTGGAGATTTCAAATGTTAAATTCATTGACATAAGAGGAATTGCAGCTTCAAAAGTGGCAGTTTCTCTTAATTGCAGCAAAAGTGTGCCATGCCAAGGGATTGAGCTAAGGGGTTTAGACTTAATTTTCAATGGCCAAGAGGCCACAACTGCAACTTGTTACAATGCAAATATGAGCTTTTATGGACAGCAAACTCCTTCTGGCTGTACATGATTTTTAGGCTCTAGAAACAGTAGGAATTTTGCTACTAGTAATATTTAGGGCTTATATTAAAGGATATATATATATATATATTTCAGGGGTTGATAGGTAAGAAATTGAAAGCTAGAAAATAGGCTCAGTATATTTGGGTTTCTATGTTCACCAATCAACCCCTATAATGTCGTCAAAGGAACGAAACCACTAATTTGAGATTTTACCTTTGGGAAGTTTTGGTGTTTCATATTCTAAATTGGCCTTACCTTGTGATTTTCGTTTATCATGTTTTCTTTTGGAGTTTAAATTATACAATATAAATTGTTAGTGCAAATAATTATTTACACTAACAGGTCGTCAGCTTATGAATATGTACGGATAAGCTCCATTAAAATATGAAATTTGTACAGTGACTTGTTAGTGTAAAAAATATTACACTATGTATAATATACTCCTTTACTTCAAAGAACAAACTGGACATCACTCCATATAGTTTTACACATATATATCCTTTGAACTTATGACTATTTTTTACAATACTGATAACAAGCCATTTTATCTTCAATGTTGTCTTTAGTCTTAATTATACTCCCTTTGTTTCACTTTGTTTTGCTTGATTCGGAGTACGAGGGTCAAATTAACTAATGTTTAGTGTGAATTCGGACATTAAATCTTTAATTTTTTTCGAAATAAAATTTACATATTTAAAAACTACGTAAAAATACAAGTCACGATGTTAACAATTCAACATATGTATAAGCTAAGGTTTTGAAAAAATTATACAAAAAGAAACTATTCTTTGACTGTCCAAATAGTAACTAAAACAAACAAATGAAACGGACGACAGACTAATATGTACTGGTCAAAATTAAACCATATGCTCCTACTAATTCCTAAGAGGTTTTCAAAGTCCTTAATCTACTTTCCTAGGTTAGTGTTAATGTTATGAACATTCAAATCAATCAAGTTAACTGAAATTTGCTAACTTCCCAACTCAATACTCTATAACATTTTTCTTATGTTTCCTTAATCATCTTCATAACTCTAGCAAATAGTATTCACTGTTTTATTCTCTTGTGAACAACTCCTCAAATAGCTGGGTTGTGAGAATATTAACTTGGTTAAGAATTTTATCATAACCTTTATCCATTTTCCATTTTGATATCTGATGAATATTCCAATTCCACCTTTGCTGTTATTAATACGATCAACAGCACCATAAGCATTTAGGTTGTATAAAGCATCTAATTGAGGGATCCATCTAAACTAGTTACTCCAAGAAACGAGGACCGTGTGATATGTAAAACCATAAAGGGTCACGATGATCTGCATAATGCTTATAAATTATAATAGTACCTGACCAGGAATATATAACGTTCAAATGGGCGAGTTTGTACTTTTGGTCCATCTGCGAGCATATTTTAAATACTCATGTTTCATATATGCTAGGATAAGTTTGATTAGATTACTTATTTTATTTAAATATATGCTAAATTTGTTGGAATAGCTGGTACTAAAATGACACAATAAATTAAAAGTGAGTGGCCACAATTGTAAATTACACCAAAAGTCAACTATGAGGATCTGAATATCTAAAAGATGAAGATATTACAACAGTAAACGAAATTAAAGCTCTCCCCGAAATTATTCCCCTCTTCCCTCTCTTTACTTTTTTTTGTTACATTTATTACTGAAAATGGTAGTCACTTAATAACATGCTGTTTTAAAGTTTATTCTCCAAACCCACCCACACTATCTAGCTCAAACGAAAAGACCTTCCGTTTTTTGAACCAAAAATCGAAAGAGAGAGAAAAATTAATTACAATCAAATCAGATGCACCACCGTATCATACTTGTCTTTTCAAATAATTAAAAGAGAAAATTCTTTTCATTATGGCTCAATACATATATGTAGTTTCCAGAATATTTCATTTTCTACGCTGTCATGTTCTAATTAAATAACCCAACTTCTAATAATGTGTTTCAATTAGACACTTATAGTTCAATTTTGAAATATTTTTTGTGTATGTTTCATTTGTCTATTATGTAGTTAAGTTAATTACATGAATGCGTTATGTCCTTTACTTATACGCATTCGTCTCAATAAGTCGTAAAACCACAGTTAAAGAAAATGACATATTTTATATGACTAACTTAATTAAATATTAAACAAACGAAAAAATACACAAAATTACAAATTCAAAATGAAAATGTCTTCCAATTTAATCACTTTATTAGAATTTAAGGTGTCTAATTATAATATAACTTAATTCGAGTGTCTAAATGAACGACTAGGTATGTGTTAATTAAGTCATTTAATATTCTCAAATTCTAACTCCTCTCTTTGATATATATATCTCTCTCTATAATCAGACATACTTGTCTTTTCAATCCCACATTTAGAAGAAGAAAATTCTATTTACTATTCTCAAATCCAAAACTCCTCTTTTTTTTTCTATTTCTTTCTGTCTTCTTCTCTAACAATTCACGTTCATTAATCTTTCGCATACAAAAACAAACCCAAACCCTAACATCAATCAATTCCAAAAATGTCAGGAACATGGAGCAAACTCCAGAAAACGCTGTCGTTTAGACAACCACCAAAATCTCCTCCTTCCTCCGATTCCAAATCTCGGCCGCCCTCCGCCGCTTCATCTTCCTCCACTTTCTCCCGTTTCTCTAGAAGCTTCAGTAGCACCACCCGATCCTCTAAGGTCCGTTCTCTTTGATAATTATAAATAAATAATAATATTCTTCTCCTTTTTCTTTATTTTTACCTTATAACAACAACAAACCCCGTATAGTCCCACCAGGCGAGGTCTGAGGAGGATAGAGCATACGCAAACCTTACCACTATATCTTTAGTAATCTTTACATTTTAAAAAATGAAAATTCTCGTCCTTCTTCTCTTTATTTTTGTGTGTTTGTCGGTTATTTTTATCGCCGGTGTATTTGATTATTATCGGAAGTCGGTTATTATCGGTGATGACAGCTGGTTTTTTTTTTAACCATAGCGAAAGGTGAGCAGAAAAATGTGCTTTGCCAAAAATGGAATATTAAAGGAGAATTTTTCTGGACAAAACTACCCTTCGTGATTTTGCGATATTTACGGCTACTTAACGTTATTTGGGGATCTGAGTAAGGGTAAAAGTGGAAATTTAGTTTTTAAAAATTTTATCACGTTTGTTTGGCTTGAACAGAATCAGTGAATAAATAAACAATGGGAAAATCCAGCTTTACAAGGTTTTTAGATGACGAATGCATTGGGTGATTTACTATACTGCCCTTTGCTTTGTTATCAACGCCCTTTTTGTAGAGGTCAAAAAGGTTATTTTGTATCGTCGAAAGAGTTGAAAGCAGAAAAAGTTGACCTTTCTTGGCTTTCCGTGCAGGATTTCTCTAAGTTTTGACTTTATGAAAACTCTTCTTTTTACTGTTAAAATAATGCTAGTGTACAACCACTATTATTTAAGGTACAACTCTTCATCTTTTTACCTAATGATTGTCCTTTTACTTTAAATAAATGAATTGTTTTAACACTTACTCCCCGTCCCAATTATGTAATTGTGACACTCTTTTCCGGTCAGTCTCAAACACATTTCTATAATTAGTTTTAATTTAACTTCAAATTTACTCCATCCGCTTCAAAAAAAAGTGTCCATCTTAATTCACCAAATTCCAATTTTTATTTAATTAAGGATAATTTAGTTAAATTAACTATTTTTGCTTAGAAATTAGTATTTTCTCAAGAGATTTGTAAATGGTTAAGTGGACACTCTTTTTGAACCGAAGGAATATCATTTTACCTTTAAAATGATTTATAGTCGCACAAATATCTATGACTTATTTTGAACCACAAGTTTCAGAAATTTTCCTTCTTAAATTATGTGTCAGTCAAACACACATGTATAAAATGGGACCGAGAGAATACTAATTTTATTTTGTGACTATATTTCTCTTTTTTTTTTTTTTTTTTTTTAAATTTTACATTAAGAGGTGGATTATTTATGGGGTAGCTGGGAATTATGATGAATTCAGCTTTTGACAAATTGGGGATCTTTTATTGTTGGTTAATAAGATCTTTTTGACAACTTCTTACGCCAGCTATGCGTGTTTCCATGTCTTGTTAAGGGGTTGGATGAAATTGGACCTGTTCTGAAATCTAGTATTATAATTGGCAATAGCTTAGACGTAACAATAATTGACTTTGCTACCTATAAAAAGATTATTTCCCTACAAAAAAAATTGACTTTGCTCCCTCGTCCCAATTTATGTAAAGGTGTTTCACTGACCACAAAGTTTAAGAATGAAATCCATAAATAAGTTATAGATACTTGTCTGGGCTCTATTTCACATCAAGGGTAAAATGAAAAGTTAAATTTAAATTGTTACTAAATATAGATATGTGACCATTCTTCTTGGGACATGACTGAAAAAAAGAGTGTCACATAAATTTGGACGGCGGGAGTATGATATTAATTTTCGACGAAATGCAGCAGTATTAGTATTTTTGCTGAACCCGGTAAAACAAGTTTCATGTTAAAGAATGAGATTAGGAGCTGTTCCAATTCCTTTTACACTGGACAATTGTGACCTGGACTAGTATGTTGGTTTTTAATAAATTTTGAACTGGTTTCTAGTTTACTCATTCATTGTTTTTGGACTAGCAAACGTCTTTATTAGGACCTATTCTTAGGAACCAGAATAGTGTTCGTGTACTCCATAAGGACTTGGCGGGGTCGGCATTTTAATGCACCACATGATACAATTTATTGATAGGTCTTTGCTCAAAGAACTCAACCTAACACTGCCCAATATTATTTGCAGATTGTTATCATTACAACCTGCCTTTAAGTAACTTAAGACCAAGACATAGAGTGTGTTTGGTATGCAGGAAAATGTTTTCCATTTTTCCTAGAAAATGTTTTCTTGGAAAACAAGTGGGTTTCTTACCTATATGTTTGATATGTAAGCAATAAAATATTATCCTAAGAGCATTTATATGTAATATACCAAAATACTATAGGGTGAGATGGGTCGGGAGTGGGTGTTCGGGGGTAATGGGGGGTGGGATGATAAGGTGGTGGGAGTTGGAGGTGTTGGGTGGGTGGGAAGGAGACAATAAACTTTAAATGTCACTTATGAACTTGTTTTCCCTGTTTTTATTAGGGAAGTCATTTTCCTCATTTTTAAGAAACTTGTTTTCCTAGAGAAAATGTTTTCCAAGACATTTTGACCAACCAAACATGGGAAAAGTGGAAAACATTTTCCATTTTTCCTTCGTACCAAACACACCCATAGTTATCTGATTTATTTACATCATGAAATGATGATTCCTAGCAAGTCATCAGTTGTTCCTTTACACCAGCAATTCTTCTAAAAAAATTTTTTTTGGCTAAATGCGTAGGATTAATATTTAGTTTTTATCAGTAATTAGTTTGGTAAATTTTCACTAGATGACCTCATGTATATTTACTCAAAAGTCCATAGTGTTTACACAATTGACGTTATTTTGGTCAATTTTCTTAAAGTTTAGCACTCCCATAACCAATAATTCCAAAAGCCTATTCTAACAATCACTTAAGTTGGTCAATGAAGTCCATGTTCTCGTTTTTGTGACTTGAAATGATATATACAGTCGGTAACTGTGTGCAAGTGGCTCATCTATTTCCCATAAAAAGCCCAATGGCTCTGGAAAATCTTTTACTATTATAAATATTTTCTGTGAATGCATGGTTGAAGCAGGTTACTGTTCTAACCAGGAACATCGCACTGGTAGCAAAGGTTGCAAGTAAGCACTTATGTCTTTACATGATTGCTTGTAACTTCTTTAGTTTTTTAAATAAGAAATTCTCTATTTCCCTTTTACTGGATAATGGTTTAGTTCGGCCAGTATGCCAGCACCTTGATTAATTTACTGCATACTTACTGCCTTCTGCTAACACAAGTATTTGGTAACTTTGCACACTAAGACTATGAAAGATGATAAGAAATCATCGAGTGTTTTTTTATCGCAACTAAGATTCGAACTCTAGTCTCTTAGAGCTTTCCCACTTGACCGCAACATCACACCCTTAGATGCAAGTTCACTATTATCTGCTTTAACTTAGCTTTTCTTTGCCGTTGTTTCATGTATACCATTTTATAGATTCAAATTTCCGTGCTTCGGAGAACCTGCTGTTCGAAATGTCCGCAGAATTTTGAAATTTACTGGTTCTTTCAATTGTTTGGTCGAGTGGATATACCTACAGCGTCATCATTTTTGTTAAGTTAAATGAGTAGTGACTAGGGACCTATGATTATGTATTGCTCATTGAGCATGTATATATTTATTGACTGATTACAATATTCTAATTGTAACTTGCCACGTTATTTTATTTTGATTGCAGAGAACATGTGCCATTTGCCTTGGGAGTATGAAACCAGGAAATGGTCAGGCCATATTCACTGCTGAATGCTCCCACTCATTTCACTTCAGCTGCATTGCCAACAGTGTTAAGCATGGAAACTACCTCTGCCCCATCTGCAGATGCAAATGGAAAGAGATTCCTCTCATGTCGTCCTTCAGTACTGATGCAAACATTAATAATGCAGGGCGGACTCGTGTCTCTCCCCTTGAAGATAATTACCTTGACAATATTCCTCGTGTTCCACCACCCGTGTCTCTGCCCCTTCCTGAGCCCCTTCACTTCTCTGATGATGAACCTCTTCCCAGCATCACTGTGGATCAGACCTCCTCCCCTTCCAATGTTCATCCAGGGAGCGTAGTCTTGAAAGCTTTTCCAGAATATTCTGCAGTTGCTGCTTCTAATACTGTGTCAAGATTTGCTGTACTTGTTGGAGTAAGGGCACCCCCACTTGCTGACAATGCTCGGCACAGAGAGCGCGCACCTATTGACCTGGTCACAGTTCTAGATATTAGTGGCAGCATGGCTGGATCAAAATTGACTCTCCTGAAGCAAGCCGTTTGTTTTGTCATAGATAACTTGGGGCCTTCTGACCGTCTAGCTATTGTTACCTTTTCATCCGGAGCTCAAAGAAACTTTCCCTTGCGAAGGATGACAGAGCAAGGGCGTAGAGAGGCTGCACAGGCTGTCAATGCCATTTCAGCGAATGGTGGGACAAATATTGTGGAAGGACTAAAGAAGGGGGTTCGAGTTCTTGAAGAAAGACACGAAAGGAACCCAGTTGCAAGCATTGTTCTCTTGTCAGATGGGAGAGACACTTATAACGGGGATAATGCCAACCAACGGCGGAGTCATCGGGACCGCAGATCCTCAAATGCAACCTCAGGTCCCGACTTTCTGAATCTATTGCCTTCTGCCATTTGTCCTCGCAATAGAGAAGCAGTAGCAGCAGACCAGCTGCCAACTTTCCATGTACATACGTTTGGGTTTGGTGTAGACCATGATTCCTCTGCTATGCATGCTATCTCAGATGCATCAGGTGGTACATTTTCATTCATTGAGACTGTTGGAACTATTCAAGATGCCTTTGCAATGTGTATTGGTGGTCTACTCAGTGTGGTGGCCCAGGAACTAAAGCTTACTGTTAGGTCAGCATCTCATGGAGTGGATATTGGATCCATTCCATCAGGAAGATATGCAAGTGAAATATCTGAACACGGAAAGCAAGGTGTAATAAACATTAGGAACCTCTATGCAGATGAGGAAAAAGAATTCCTCGTCTACTTGTCTGTTCCCTCGGCTGAAATTAATGAAAGTGCAACAAAGACATCTCTGTTGCAAATTACATGCAGTTACAAGAATAACTCATCTGAAGAAATGGTCAGCGTAGAGGGTGAGACAGTTGAGATACGTCGGCCGCCTGTGCTGTCTCCTACAGATGTTGTAATAAGTCGCGAGGTGGATAGGCAGATAAACAGGCTGGCAGTAGCAGAAGCCATTGCAGAGGCACAACAGATGGCAGAAATGGGAAATCTTGAGGGTGCTCAAGCCGTGCTAGCTAACAGAAGAGCCTCTCTTCTGTCTTCTGTATCTGCCCAAGCAGGTGATGCTCTTTGTAGCTGGCTTGACACTGAACTGACTGAAATCAGAGACAGGATGGCAAGCAGGGAACGCTATGAACAAACAGGAAGAGCGTATGTCCTCTCGGGTTTGAGCTCACATTCTTGGCAAAGAGCCACAACTAGAGGAGACACAACAACACAAATAATACTGCAAGGTGGTAGCTCTAGCAATAGTGGAGCTCTCGGCTATGAAACTCCATCTATGGTCAACATGATCTCAAAGTCACAGAACCTAAGTCTTGTTAATAATCGTGTTGAACAAGTTCCGCGCCCCAACAAGACATGCAACTTAACTCCCAAATCTTAGTAAACATTTCTAACCTCATTTGTTCTCAGTGTGATAGGAAATGCCGCAACAACACTCTTCTAGTGATAAAATTCTGTGGCATTTGACTGCTATACTTTCTTTGGTACTTTTGTTCCATTTGTTTTTTTCTCTCTTAGTTCTCCATAGCTGGATCATTTGCAAATGAGATTCTTTTAGTTTGCCATCTCTACAGATTGTAATAGTATGTTAGAGGTAACCGCTTGTCTGCTGACCTTCCTTTCTTTTAACAACGTGCCTTTATTACTTCTGGCTGAAAAATTATTGCTAATTAGTCAAACCTTCAAACAATATAAATGCATATGTCGGACAGTTTTGTTTTAAGTAAGATCTACTTTTCAAAGTTTGCTTTTTTGCTTTTCCATTACTTCTGCATGCCTCATTAAACAATATACTTCTCCCTCTGTTTCATGGTAAGTTATAGATTTTAACAAAGTAAATAATACTTTTGAGACTGTGGCAAAATATCCCTAAATCTTATGGTCTTAAGCATGTCACGTGAAATATTAGAGTTAAAGAGTTATTACTAAACATAAAATTAAAGTTCTTTTTCTTAAAAAGATTAAGAAGGAGCTATCAATGTTCCAATCACTTGTTTTATCTTCAGACCACGCAAGGGGCAAAAAAGATGTTGTCAGGTGTCATATGTTTCTTTTATTCTTCCCAATTCATTGTAATTTGTGACTCGGAATTTTAATTCTTCTCTTTGTAATTTCCAATTCTCAAATTCCCCATTCAAGAGTTTTCACTAAAACAGGTTCCAAATTTTTCCTTGCAAAAGAAATTCCAAATATGTGGAGTCCACACGAAAAGAGGCGTATCTGTATCTGTTATCCCTGGTTCTTACTCTTCCTGTATCTCAGATAACGTTTCAGAGAATCTCTAAATTTAACAAAATCCGACTCAATTATCCAATCAGATCCCTCCACCTAAGCTCCCCTTCAACTCCTTATCCTCTCCCCTCATCACCAATCCTTTCTTACACAAATTCTAAAAACCATACCTTTAGTCTCCACACTCCATATCTCCTTCTTCTTCCTCTCTATTTTTCTACCAGTTTCTTGGAAAATAGAGAACACCATGTCTCTCACTATTCCTTCAAATCTTTCAAAACCCATTGCAACATCTAAGGCTAGCTCTCAGTTTAGCACAAAACCAAGAACTTCAACCATAGTGTGCTCTTCAAACCAAGCCCCTTCGAATCCAACAGAGGAAAGTTCTTCTTCTTTAAAGGCATTCTCAGCAGCACTTGCTTTGTCTTCTATTCTGTTGTCAGCACCTGTGCTTCCTGCTTCTGCTGACATCTCTGGGCTCACACCTTGCAAGGATTCAAAGCAGTTTGCTAAGCGAGAGAAGCAATCAATCAAGAAGCTTGAGAATTCTCTAAAACTCTATGCACCTGATAGTGCTCCTGCACTTGCTATTAAGGCCACTGTTGAGAAAACCAAGCGCAGGTTTGTCTTGGTTTCCTCTTTCTTCAAAAATTTTCAGGAATCTTGAATGGTCCTTTTTTCTTAATATTTGCTAAATTTTCCTTGCGTGGGCAATCGTTTTCTATTAATCCTTTTCTTACACTTATATGGAAGCATTTGATTGTGTAAGAAAATTCCCCTTCTTTTTTTTTTTTTTGGGGGGGGGGGGGGGGGGGGGGGGAAGGGACTTTCTGCACATAAAAGAAGTATTCTTAGAATTGAGGTCTTAAACATGTAAGTACATTTTATACTTATGATGACATAAGAAGCTTAAAATTAAAGAGTATCAACGTATAAAAATGTATTTTCTTTTTTACAAATACACCTCCGGGATGTGCGTTAGCACCCTTGATAGGCACTCTAAAACCTGACAAAAGCTCATGAAAATCCGAGTCAGCTAATCCTCCATTTGACCCGACCAGAAGTATGGATAACGAGACCATCTATAGAACCTTCTCACTTCTGTCCCTATAGGAGCAGAGAAAGAGCTAAAAGCATTTTTTACATACGAAAGCACCAAGTACATTTGCTTACGAAGGAAGAACAACTAATTCTGTAACACATTTTCAACATGTCCTTGCATTAGTCTTCGACATAGACTAGGAAACATAACCCTTGATACATGAGTCCATGTTTGAGAGAGCCGAAACTTTTATATATAAGCTATAAATTGGTACTTATTCCAAGCATAAAATTGGGTTTGCAGGTTTGACAACTATGGAAAACAAGGACTATTGTGTGGATCAGATGGACTGCCACATTTGATAGTGAGTGGAGACCAAAGGCATTGGGGAGAGTTCATCACACCTGGCATCCTCTTTTTGTACATTGCTGGTTGGATCGGGTGGGTTGGAAGGAGCTACTTGATTGCAGTAAGGGATGAAAAGAAACCAACAATGAAGGAAATCATCATTGATGTTCCTTTGGCTAACAGGCTCGTCTGGAGAGGTTTTAGCTGGCCAGTTGCCGCTTACAGAGAGTTCTTGAATGGAGAACTCATTGACCCTAATGTCTAATTTTGATTTCTCGTGTTTAGTTTTCTCTTGTTGGAGATTCGTGGAATTATACTTTCACTTGTTTATATCAATGAAGGAATGTGAATTTCCAGTACCATGTGTGGCTAGATCTTGTGTTTGATGATTGCTAGTGTTCTATGTGTTCTGTTTTTTGTATGATTAGTTGGAATAACGTTTGGGTTTTGTCAAGGAACAATGGAAATTGCCCTCCCAAGTTCTCGCAGTTGGCAAGGTGATGAGACATTTGAAAAGTGCCTCTTTTAATGTTAACACATAATAATTTATTTTGAGTGTGCTCTCTCTTAGATGAGAGTCATTCATTTCAATATGGTATCACAGTAGATTGAGGTTTTAGAGCTCAAATATCACTGCCACACAGAAAACAAGAATATAAGTATATTTTACATGTTCAATCCATGAAAAAGAATCAGCTCGACATATATGGGTGTGCATAATTTAGGACAGACACAGCAGGAGAGCCCTCTGTGACTTAAAGCTCAAAGTTGATAACTGGACCGGTAAAAGTGGGACCGGAACCGGTTAACTGTCTATTTCTTACCGGTCCGGTTTCATTTTTTTTTAAACCGGAACCGGTTAAATTTTTTTTTTTTTTTATAATATAGCCGTTGGGCTGGACGTTATTGGACCGTTGGCAACGGTCCACTTGCAAACCGGTCCATAAACTCAATTCCCCCCCCCCCCCCCCTCCCCCAACCCCCCAAACTTTTTTTTTTACCACTTTAACCCATCCCCCACCCCTATATAAACCCTTCTTCATTTTCATTTTAATCCACACCAATTCACTCCTCTTTCTCTCAAATCTCAATCTCTCAATTATAGTTACTTTGCAATAATTAGTCACTTTAAATTTCTCTCAAATAAATATTATAAAGTCTTATTATAGTTTCAATTATTAATTTTGCAATTATAATATTGTTAGTGGAGTTAGTGATTTTGCAACAATCCGAAGTAGCTTTGGTGGCTTTGCAATTCTAGCCGCCTTCACTTTGTTGGAAATTAATCCGGCAATTTGGTACCTTCGTTCCAACTCTATCTTTATTTTTCGCAATTTATTTTCTTGTAATTTATTTGATTGTGATTTAAATTAATTCTATTTAATAATGGCAAATAGATTTAGACGTGGTGCCAGTAGTAGTAGTGGTATTGTTAGGGGTGGGCTTAATGAGGAAACATTTGTGGAAGAAACACCTAATTTAGGTATTGATGTTGGTGGAAATAATCCACTTTTAGGTCATGAGGCAATGCAACAACATTTTACCGACACTTTTAATGAAATTGATGATGATGGTGATGATGATGGTGATGATGGTGATGATGATGAAACACAACCCCCCGAAAATCCCATAGGAGATACATGTCCTGCACAATCACATACACAAGACAAACCGCCTAGAACTCGTAAGCTAACCGCTAAAATTTGAAAATTTATGACTAAGGATAGGGAAAACCAATCAGTTACATGTACCCTATGTGGACAAGTATTTAATTTTAAGCAAGGAACTAGTAAGAATGGTGGAACGGGTACACTAAATGGTCATATGAGAAAGAAACATATGGAAGTTTGGGGAGAGCAAACGGGTTCAAATGTGGGGGTATTCAAATGACGATAGACCCACGAACCGGTAGAAATTTTAAGTATGACAAGAAAAAAGAACGTGTAGAAATAGCTAAAATGGTAGCTTATGATTGTTTACCATTTTCCTTTCCCTCGGGTTTGGGATTTGTTACTTACATTCAACATTGTTATAATCCGTTGTTTGAGGGTATTTCTAGAAGTACTTATAGATCGGATGTTATAGATTTGTATAAAAAAATATAGATTTTATTTGTGCCATGTATTTAATTCTTTAAATTGTAATGTTTCTCTTACCGCTGATTTGGGTCTTAGTCTTAACAAGTTAGATTTTTTTGCTATTACATGTCTTGGGTTGATGACAACTGAATTATGCAAAAAAAGAATTATAGTTTTTTTATATGATGAAGGAAAAGGTCGTCACGATGAAAATTTTTTAGCGGATTCAATGTCTAATATTATGAGATTTCTTAACATTTATAGAAAAATACTTTGTATTGCTTTAGATAATGCTTCTAATAATACAAAGGCGATTGGTCTTATAAAAAGAGAACTAAACTCTCCGCTAAAAAATATTTTTCATGTAAGATGTAGTTGTCACATTTTAAACTTAATTGTTAAAGATGGTCTTGTGCATTTTGAAGATTTTGTTCAAAAAGTTAGAGATGCGGTTGCGTTTCTTTTTTGTAATGCTAATAGGGGAAGAATTAGAGATTTTAAGAATGCTTGTGTGGAAAATAACCTTAGACCTAGGAAAATTCAAGTAGAAATTAAGACTGGGTGTAACTACACTTACATTATGCTACAACAAGCATATGAGTATAGGATTCCCATACAACAAGTTCACAACAAATATAATATTAATAGTGATGATTGGTTAAATTTTACGCATTGGGAAGATGTTAAAGAATGTGTTGAACTCTTAGAATTTTTTTATAATGCAACTCTTGCTTTTTCTAGACAATTCTATCCCACAGTAATCGGAATTTTAGCCTACTTAGCGGAAATAGCTAGAGTTTTACAAGAGTATAAATATAACCCGGTTATCAACTGACTATTTTTGAAATGATAATCAAATTTAAGAAGTATTTTTTTCTCATCTCAACTTTATTTATATTGGGTTCTCTTTTAAATCCTTGTTTAAAAGTGTCTTATACTAAAACATTAGTTGGTCAAATTTATACATTTTTGAAAATTGAAGAGGGAGTTCAACCATCTTTAGCTGAAGCCGAACTCGCTATTGATGGCGAATTTAGAAATTTTTTTACTCATTATTCTAATTTGAAAGAACGTGCTACACCCGTTGCTCCACGCCCTACTACTTCTCAAAGTAGCAAAAAGGGCTTGTAGGGTTTGTCGCATTTAAAAGTTTTACATTCACAGTCAACTTCTTCTTGTAGTGCAAACTTTGATGAATATAACTTTTATTTGATGCAGTCAAATGTAGATATCAAGGAACTGGATGACTTGGACGTCTTAGCATGGTGGAAGAAGTACAAGGCAAGCCATCCGATATTCTCAAGAATGGCTCGAGATATCCTTACAGTTCAAGTATCAGCCGTGGCTTCAGAGAGCGCATTTAGCCAAGGAAGACAGCAAATTGGAGACCATAGACATTCATTATCCGACTTTAGCTTGCAAGTACTAGTGTGCATTCGTGATTGGATTAGATCGGAGCGACGCAACCAAAACTTAAAAGCGGAGGAAGGCGAAGAGGAAGAAATTGAAGATTTGACAGCAAGTGGACCGGACCAAATGGAAGACTTTGAAGATATTTCCATGGCCGAATACGATATGGGGGAAATTAACGAAATGATTCAGAATTGGTGATTTTATTATTCTACTATTTCTTTACAACTTATGTATTATTTGCAAGTTAAAAAAAACTACAACTTGCAAATAAATGTTATCCAAGAATGAATAAAATATATGGCTTATTGAGATTTCTTCTATTTACTTGTGTTCGTATTTTTACTTTTATTAAGTTACGAATATACCTAAAATATACTAAGAATATACTTATAATATACATCTACTTAAATTAAAAATTAGAAAGTTATATACTTGAAAAATAACTAAAATATATTAAGAATATCTATTATAGTATACATATAATATATATTAAGGATATATAGTATACATAAAATATATTTGGAATATACTTATAATATATAGTATACATATATATATATATATATATATATATATATATATATATATATATATATATATATATATATATATGTTTAAGTTATACTTATATAGTTATATGTATATTATATGTTTAAGTATAGTATATGTATACTTAAACATATACTATATATTATAAGTATATTCTTAATATACTTTAGTTATTTTTCAAGTATATACACGTATATGCTGTATTGCTGACTTGCTGTTAGCCTGTTAGTCAGTAAATATTTAAACTTTATTTATAAACTTATATAACATATGTAAATATACCTACAATATACTAGTAAATATTATAATATATATATATTATACGAAAAACAAAAAAAAGGGGGTTCTGGACTGTTTGAACCGGAAACCGGTTGCCGGTTCCGGTTTTTTAACCGGAAACCGGTTGCCGGTTCCGGTTTTTTAACCGGAAACCGGTCGGTTCCATAACCGGTTACCGGTCCGGTGCGGTTTGACCCGGTTAACGGGCTTAAATGAGACGCCTCACAAAAATGGGACGCCTCTGTAGTCATTTACCCGATGGAGTAAAAACCCAGAAATATCCTGCTTAAGGAGAGTACTTAACACTAGCACTTGGCATTGGCAAGTTCTCAGTAGCCTCAGCGTGGGAGCTAGTAAGACACAAGAAAAAACAATCAAGTATGGATACGAAAATATGGCAAAAACAAGTATCATTCAAGATTGACATTTATTACATGGAGAGCTTTACATGACAGGCTTCTAAAGCAAGTTAGAGGACTCATCCAGCTCGATAAATGGGAATTGGTATCCTTTCGAATTAGGCAATTGAAAGCAACAGAGATAAACTTTAAGACACCTTGAGCTTAGTGATCTGTACATAGTTACTTGTTTACACGTTTTCCCTCATTTCTAATTACTTAACTAAGTAGAGGTTGGTCCACCCAATCACTCATAGTTGATTAGAGGGTAAGGTAATGTGCCCCCTCTACATTTGTTTTGTTCTTTATGAGTTAACATTAAAGTGGTATATTGAATTTTTTTAAAAAAAAAAAGTTACATTCGCAGTTCAAATTTTAATAGACAACTAACTTCCTGTCAATTCTCAAAATGGTGAAGATTTGTTATGGTTTCTTTTAATTCTGCCATCCAGCCAACCCTTAAGACAAACAAGAAAGTTAGTACTACTTTTTTTCTAAATTGAAAAAATCTAAGTCACCGAATTGAATGAACTGAAGGATATCTTTATACAAACAGCCGGCTATATTTACTATTTATTTTTTATAATATACATAAATGATACGCTCATTATACACGTTTATCCACATATTATACAAAAATTATACTCCACTACATATTATACATCCGCATGCTACTTTTATTTTCAGTGAATGGGTACATGACTATTTAGATTAATTCTTCTTCATTTAACGCATGGACTCATTGAATCCGTTGGACTGGTCTACTTTTAAATCCATATGGAAATATGCTTGGGACAGGGAGAACATAATTGGAGATCCAACTGTTTGGTGGGCTATTAATAATGGATGTAGATTTGCCTAAGCCTCAAATGGCATGTCCATTTAGGTCCTCAGCATATGGCTCCAAAAGAAGCATATCTTTATCTGTTACATCCTTGGATCTTGCTCTTCCACAGATAGATAAAAAATTCAGAAAATCTCCAAACTTCACAAAATCCAACTCAATTATCCAATCAAATCCCTCCACCTAAGCTCCCTTTAAACTCCATTTCCCTACCTTATCCTCTCCCTTCATCAACATTCTTCCACAAATTCTAAAACCATACCTACACTCTACTCTCCACACTCCAATCTCCTCCTTCTTCCTCTCTTTTTCTTGAAAATAACACCATCAAAAAAGAGAGGAAAAAAAATAAAAGAAAACACCATGTCTCTTACAATTCCTACAAACCTTTCAAAACCCATTGCAACATCTAAGTTTAGCTCTCAGTTTAGCACAAAACCAAGAACTTCAACTATAGTATGCTCTTCAAACCAAACCCCTTCTTCTAACTCAACAGAGGAAAGTTCTTCATCATTAAAGGCATTCTCAGCAGCACTTGCTTTGTCTTCTATTCTGTTGTCAGCACCTGTGCTTCCTGCTTCTGCTGACATCTCTGGGCTCACTCCTTGCAAGGATTCAAAGCAGTTTGCTAAGAGGGAGAAGCAATCAATCAAGAAACTTGAGAATTCTCTAAAACTCTATGCACCTGATAGTGCTCCTGCCCTTGCTATTAAGGCCACCGTTGAGAAAACTAAACGCAGGTTTGTCTTTGTTAGCATAAGTTATTTTCTCTCCGTCCTAATTTATATGACATTGTTTGAGTTTCAAATTAGGAAATTTACACTAACATTTTAAAACTTATCTTTTATCATATTGACATGAGAAGGATATGAACTTAGCACTTTTTCCGTCTCAATTTATGCGGCACCGTTTGACTTGACAAAAGGTTTAAGAAAAAATGAAACTTCTCATATATGTGGTCTAAAACAAACCTTAAATTTGTGTAATTATAAATCATTTGATGAAAATGAGAATTTTAAAGTTGAAGTTTATAGAAAGGTGAACAAAGTTAAAAAAAAAAAAAAAAAGAGGGGGGGGGAGGGGGTTGTGGGGTGCTACATAAATTGGGACAAAGGGAGTAATACTTTTTGTTTAATTTTGAATTATTGAATTGTGAATTTTAATATATTGAGATGATCTGATCAAATTTATTTCGAAAATTGCTTGAATTAGCTCTTAGTGAAAATGTCACATAAATTGTGATGGAGGGAGCACTAATTAATTGTTTTTCATGCATAAATCATATTGAATGATAAAATGGTTGTTGCAGGTTTGACAACTATGGGAAACAAGGACTGTTGTGTGGATCAGATGGATTGCCACACTTGATAGTGAGTGGAGACCAAAGGCACTGGGGTGAATTCATCACACCAGGAATCCTCTTCTTGTACATTGCTGGTTGGATTGGATGGGTTGGAAGAAGCTACTTGATTGCAGTAAGAGATGAAAAGAAACCAACAATGAAGGAGATTATCATTGATGTTCCTTTGGCTAACAAGCTTGTCTGGAGAGGTTTCAGCTGGCCAGTTGCTGCTTACAGAGAGTTATTGAATGGAGAACTCATCGACCCTAATGTCTAATTTAATTTTTTTTCTCATGCTGGAGACTCGTGGAATTGTAATTTCACTTGTTTATATTATGAAAGAATGTGAATTTCCTATACTACGTGGTGATTGCTAGGTTGTCTTCACAAATGAAGAAGTAAAATCGTACCAAAACTTCCTCTATGTATTGAATAAAAGTATGCAGACTTCAGCGCAAACTTCTTTTACGATGGAAAAAATAAAAGGGATTCTAGTACAGCTAGTAAGTAGTAACTAGCGTAATCCAAGCTCGGAGGAGGATATAATGCAAGTCGATACGGAACATTAATGTTGAATACATACGTCTCACCGCCATACATAAATTATGTATGAGATGATTACATAATTTTACATGGTTTAGAACAAAGAGAAGTTCTAGTTTTGAGTCTCTCATCATCATTCATTATCAAAAAGAATTGTGATATAGTAGGCTCATAATAAAGAAACCTCAGCTGATAGATTATGTAAATATTAGTTAGAATATTTTGTAGTCTACTATTTTAGGTTAGCATATTTTGTATATTTTGTAATCTCCTATTTTAGGTTAGAATATTTTGTATATAAACCAATTCAAGTAATGAAAGGAAACACGGAAAATATTTCTTACATGGTATCAGATTAGGGTTTCTTTCTTCTTCCTCCTTCTGCTACGCCTTAGTCCCTCTTTCTCCTTCCTCAAGCCGTCGCCCCTTTTCCCGCCATGGCCAACACACCTACTACTCCAGCTAAGCCCTCGTTCCACCCGGCCCTCGCGGTCTCCAATATCAAGAATCACATCTCTGTTACTCTTGAGATGGAGAACTCACAATACGGAACATGGGCCGAGCTTTCAAAATTCATGCTCGTTCTCCCAAGGTTCTTCATCACATCATTCCTCCACCCAAAGGTAAGGAGAAGCCGGCTCCCAAAACTGATGAGGAAGTCGAATTATGGATGACCATTGACGCCACCGTGCTTCAATGGATATATTCGACAATTTCGAATGATCTGTTGAACGCCGTCATCGAACCAGACGCTACTGCCATGGACGCTTGGGTTCGCTTACGTGATATATTCCAAGATCATCAAACTTCTCGTGCGGTGACTCTCGAACAAGAATTCACGACGACTCGTATGGAGGATTTTCCCAATGCCTCCGCCTATTGTCAATGTCTCAAGAGCCTTGCAGATTAACTGAAAAACGTCAGGGCTCCCGTGACGAATAACCGCCTTGTCCTTCAACTGGTATCGGGTCTCACTGAAGCGTACAAAGGGGTTGGGACACAAATTCACCATGCAAAGCCGCTCCCCCCATTCACAGAGGCTCGGTCTTCCCTTATTTTGGAAGAACGTGAACTCGCGGCAATGGTGTCTCACGGGTCTGGTTCGGCTATGGTAGCCTCGGTCGACGACGCGCCACTGCCCTCGGACAACACAAGCTGACGCCGAAGGAAACCCAAAAATTCCCGCGGCCAAAATTATGGAACTAGCCGTAAGGGAGGCTCTGGCCGCGGCTCAGGTGGCGAAAAATTCACCGGCAGCCGCGGTGGTTCAGCCCGAAGCAGTGGCGGTCAGCAGCCAGCGGGCTCCCCTTCGCAGCAGTGGACTGCCGGCCAGTTTGGTCACTGGCAGTGGGTCCCGCAGCCTCAATGGGCTGCTCCTCCCCCCTACCTGTACCCGATGGCTTCTTGGGCTCTTCCTCCGCCAGTCCCGCCACGACAGCAGGGTATATTGGGCCCTCCTCCAGCCCAACAGCTCTACACGGCAGCAGTGGCCCCTCATGGGTCGTATGTTCCAACCGATATTGAGTCCGCAATGCACACCATGACTTGAACCCACCCAATCAAAATTGGTACATGGATACCGGGGCCACTTCTCATATGACATCCTCGGACGGTAATCTCTCGTCTTATTTTAATTTGAGCAATCAAAATAATGGTATTGTTGTGGGAAATGGTCATTCGATTCCAATTCGTGGTTGTGGTCATACTAGTTTGCCTCCCCCAAACCCCCCATCTATCCTTGCGGAATGTCTTACATGCTCCTATACTCATTAAGAATTTAATTTCAGTAAGGAAGTTTACTACTGATAATTATGTGGCTGTTGAATTTGATCCATATGGGTTTTCTGTGAAGGATTTTCAGACGGGGATGGCACTAATGCTGTGTGATAGTCGGGGAGATCTTTATCCAGTCACCACCATCAAATATCCAACCACCACTCCATCAACCTTTGCGGCGTTGTCCTCTCCTTTTTGGCATGCTCGTTTGGGTCATTCGGGAAATTCTATCTTAGATTGTCTTAGGCTTAATAAAAGCATTGAATGTAATAAATCTAGTCATTCTAGTATTTGTCGTTCTTGAGTTCTTGGTACACACATTAAGTTGCCGTTTGATTCTTCTATTTCCGAAACTTTGATGCCATTTGATATTATTCATAGTGATTTGTGGACCTCTACCGTGTTAAGTTCATTGGGTCATCGATATTATGTTCTTTTTATGGATGATTTTTCGAAGTTTTTATAGACTTTTCCTTTGGCTAAGAAATCCGACATCTATGCGAAATTCTTAGCTTTAAAAACCTACATTCATACACAATTTGAACGTCATATTAAAAATGTCCAATGTGATAATCAACAAACACGTGACAAGACGTGTTGAAGACATAATTAAGTAACCGGAAGTGTACTATCTTTAATTAACAACTTAAATTTTACGACTAAATGTCCACGCAATTGACATACATAGATTTAGAGATGGTTTCGCAGCAAAATAAGACTGGGAGACAAAATCAACATATATAGGGATATCTTTCTTCCAACAAGTTTGGGACAATAGCACAATGTCCCCTTAGAAAATTTTCCTATTACATAGTATTATAGTAGTTTCATATATACACAGTAACAAAGATGATATAATCTTTTCGGCCAAAAGGTCAACACCACTTGAAGGGTTTTGTATGCACTCATGCTAACACACCCCATGAAGGGTTTTGATTTCTTTCTAACACACTCCCAAACAGCAACCTAATCATCACCTTTGCTCTTATAAGAAAAAGATATAGAGGCAAAAGGACACAGCATTTTTAAACTTGAAAAAGACAAAACTCATCTAATATGGCCACATGGGCTCATTGAAGCCATTGGACTGTTCTGCATCCAAATCCATATCGAAATATCCTTTGGGCTGTGAGCCCATAATGGGAGACCCACTATTTGGTGGGCTATTAGTAATGGATGTTGATTGTCTTAGCCTTAATTGGACCACCTCAGCTTGGGTCATGGCTAGTTGGGTTCGTAGCATATCGATCTGTTGTTGAAGAGATGATATTGCCCCAACACATCCATAAACTGGATCTCTAACTCTAGCATTAGCTTCATACACCATGCTACTCACTGCATCTCCCCTCTTGTGCTCTGGCAGTTCCTGCAATTTCCACAATTTGACTTGAAGTTTAATCAACTTAATCCAAATTTCGCTAGAAATGTAAATCATAAACTACATAGTACACACGTTGAACTAGATATATTATGAGAAAAATAATGATGTAGAAGAAAATAATAAAGGATTCTTTGCTGTGACACTGTTATAGACTAATTGAAAGAGATATCGCGTAATTTTCCATTATGGAGACAAATTGTGGAGAGAGTTTGATGTGTCCCAGCTCATCCAGTAACATGTCCAAAACCTTGTTCACACCAGGTCCATAAATTTATCCAAAAAGGTAAAATTTTCATTGGTTGTCTCTTTTTGAGACAGTTTAACAAACTTTGATTTTTGATCTTGAATTGTCCATAGGACAAGCAAAGTCAAAAGTCAAGATCATCCATTTCCAAGGTCACTTGATGTAATTTCCGGACAAAAGAACACTACTTATCAATTACTTATCATTCGTAGCTATAACGTGCTTTGTTATAAAGTTGGATTATAATGGCAGAAACCCAATGGGCTTACTAATTAGATTGGCAGGCTCATTAATGGGCTTGGCTTTTGAGGACCTAAGAGAATATTGACTTCCAAGAGTATGTCATATTGACATCATTTTTGTGTCATAATATTTTCTGAAAATAACTAATGGAGTGTTACTCGAAAAAAGATGAAGAGAAAAAGGAAAAAGAGAAAGAGAAAGAGAAATCACCTTTTTTTTTAAAGGTCAAACCAGAGAAGTCTTTAATTATGGTAAGAGGTGATATGTGACTATCAACATATATTTGTGGTCAAAAGAACATAAGTGTGTTTGTTTTTCTTGAAGTAAGTTGAATCTTTCGGCCTTTAATTGTTAAAATAGCAGACCATTTAACAACCCAAGAAATTTTATGAGAAATGACGACAGGAAAAACTTCACGTGTCCACCTTGATAGTAACAGAATTCATATTTGATGCATAAGTTAGACATATTTCTTCACAATAAATAAATAAATAAAGGGAAAAGGGTCAAAAATATTCCTCTGCTTTGAAAAAAAGATTAAAAATATCCTCTGAACTTATTTTGGATCAAAAATACTCCTTCCGTTATTAAACTTTTCAACCATACCCCTCTTTAAATAAAAATATCCACCCCCCCCCTCCCCCCCCCCCAAATACCCATTTTTTTGACCCGACCCAATAAAGTATTAACCACTAATCAACCAAACGATACTCATATTGGTTGTTTTAACACATTTCTGTATGTGGGTACTTATCAAGATTCGATTTTTTGATGTCAATATGCTAAATAAGCAAATGGGTCACAACCACTATTGGCCACTCAACATAAACAAATAGAAAATGCTTCGCAGCAGAAACAGTTGGAATCGCAACAATTACCAACACATTTAAAGTAATCGACCATAATCAATCTCCTCAAACTCTCTGAGTCCCTCTCCGCATTCCAACGGTGCTGCACTGAACTATAACTACACATTGGTTCCTCCCGTACCTCAATCGACTCCTCCTCAATGCTACTTTCTACCCCCAAACACAACTAATAACGATTCTTTAAGCTACCTCATCACTGCCGGCAACGACACTCCCTTTACTATGGGAACCCTCACTTCTCTCTCTCTCTCTCTCTCCCTCCCTCTCTCTAATGCCGATGAAGGGATGTTTACGTTTGGGTATTGTTTGGTTGATTAGGGTTAATATTTTATTGGGTCAAGTAAAAAAAAAAAGGGTATTTGGGGAGTTTGGATATTTCTATTAAAAGAGAGGTATGTTTGAAAAGTTTAATAACGGGAGGAGTATTTTTCACCTAAAATAAGTTTGAAAGATATTTTTAATTCTTTTTTCCAAAGTAGAGGAATATTTTTTACCCTTTTCCCACAAATAAATTATAGAGAAAGAAAACAGTTAGACAATGGAATTTATGGCTCCAAATATGATCTCCAAAATGTTCCAGCTACCATTATTTTCTTGATTAGATTAAATAATATCTAGGGTTTTATGTGGGACCATAAACATAGACTACTTATAACTTTTTCCAGATTTGACAAATGAAACGGTTTTTCAACTAACAAACGTATATCTTTGTTCCCCCCCTCCAACGACTCCACAACTTGTGCATAATAAAGCTTATGCCGACTAATTAATATGCCGACTAATTACATGATTACAAATAATATCAAAGTGAAATTTTTATAAACCCTTAACCATATATTTTTTTTCTTTTTTCGTAATAAAGCATGAAAATTAGACCACACCGAAGTGGTGAATAAAGTTCAATTCCAGTCTGAGTCACAAATGTGTTCATCAACAAGATCATACTTATTCTTTATAGAAAGTATCTCTTGCTTCTTCTCTTTCTACTGCCAAAATATGGTCTAGAAAAGTGAAACTTGAGAAATAAAAGGTAGTTTTGTTAAATACTACTCCTTCTCTCCCAAACAGATTGTCCTCCTTTCCTTTTTAGTTTGTTCCAAAAAGATTGTTCCCTTTTTATATTTAGAAAATGATTTACAGTCACACAAATATTTAAGGCTTGTTTTGGATCACACATTTCATAAGTCTTCCTTTATTTCTTAAATTTTGTGCAAAGTCAAAAGTGAACAATTTTTTTTGGGATGGAGGAAGTATATATTTTAAGAAAATATATGCATACACAAGAAAATATGACCAAAATAACCTTATAAGGTTCAAATGTTAACTTGAAAAGAAAGAAATCGGTAGTAGTCTATTGGTTTTCTTATGCGAATGTTTGGCACATTTTATCAGTGGAGGGACAGATATGGTTAGAATTGCCACTACTTTTTATACCCGTGGGCTCAACCATGAAGAGTATTTGGCGCACTTTAAGAAAGAGTATATAATTTAGGATAATTAATTAAGCGAATTAGGGTCGACCAACATAGAAACTATATGTACTTGGAGAAAATGAATTAGCATTATTCAGGATTAAAAAAAAAGTTTGATTTTTTATCATGTATATTTGTCTGTTATGCTTATATTTAGATCCTACTTTTTGGATTTTATTGCATGTGGTCATATGTTAACTACATTATCTTTCTATTAGCATGTTCAGACCAAGTGCATGTAACTTCTGTATGCAATATTTAACTAAGCTAGTCTTTAGATCCATCTCATGTTCAATACTACGTACAACACACCAAAAGAAGTTTTTTGTGGCAATATATTCTCCGTTTAGCAGCAACAGTTATTGCCACAAAAACATTTACTAGTAATTGGTTAATGTCATTAAATCCAAGGTCGCTAAAGCCTTTAACGACATTTATTATTAGGGCTAAAGTTTGGTATTGCCGGTAATAATTGATTTTAGAATATAATTAGAGGAAATTAAGTTATTGCCGCAAACTAATTGCCGCTAAAAGCATATTTTGTTGTAGTGGTATTATGCTAAATCGTGTTTAGCCACTATATATCCTTCGGCACCCAAAAAACAAAGGAAAAGAAAGAAAGAAAAAAAAAAAAAAAAGCAGCTCAATGGACAAATCTAGGAGCCAGTGCTCATGTAGCTTCAAAGGAGTGTAATGTAAGAAGCCTACACTAACGCAAGCATCAAAATCACTGATTCCACGGTTAGAACTATAGGCCACACAGAGAAAATCCCATAGACACAAAATAGGGAAGGTGTTGAATTGAAGACGATATATAGTCATCTTGTGCATGAGGAATGTATATATCTAGGCAGTAGGCATAATTAGTGGAGATCAAGATTTTCCATTTTCTTTTGAAAACGATTGCATATTAAAGTTGGAAAATAAAATAAGACATATAGAAAGTGGAGAAAGTTAACCTGTAACATCTTGCTGACATTACTAGCACCAAAAACCTTATGAACATTGGCAAACTTGTGGGGTTCATCAGCAGGGAAATAAGGTGCAAATACACAGTCATGCCCGCATCTTCTTCTCAATAACTTGCAAGCTGCACATGGTGAGCTGCTATTCTTCCCACATTCCTTCATTTTGCTGCCTTTCTTAATAATAATATTAATTATAGTATGCTGTTTGACACTTCTTGAAGGAGAGAGACATAAAAGTAAATTAAAGAACTTAACTAGCTAGGTTAAGGGTTGGTATGTATATATAGGAAGAAAGAAAATTTGGAGAAAAAGAATAGGAATGGAAAAGGGAAGGCAGGTGGGATATAGAAGATGATGGTTTTTTATGCATGCTAAGCGGAACTATGCAAATTCAAGGGATTATTTTATTAGCGTCTGACTTATATACATCAAAACTCAATATATCTTTTACATGTTGTATCAGATAACTTATTATATTTTATGTTATTATTTTATTTATTATGAATAAATTACGTAATATTTTTTAAATGATTAAATAGTGTAAAGTATATTTATATTGTTGGTACAAACTTATTGGAAAGAGGATGCGTGAGGGTCCCAAAGTTGGAAGTCTACAAATTTTGGTCTAACTGATTAAAAGCATTTTCTCCTGATAAGACAACTTTTGGCGCCATCCCTTTCTTTTATTTTTCAAAAATTCTTTTTACATTTCCTCGTCCCAATTTTAAACTTCAAGCTTAGCACATACCTTTCTCACTATTTAAATGGAAAAGTTGAAAAGAAATTTAAGAGTTCTGTGGGGTTGCCCATGTAGCTGCTTACTTTTCTGCTTAAAACAATATTAAGTGTTACTGTACATTATTGTGAGTCAATTGAATAATTTATGCATTGAATTCAAATCCCAAGTTCTTTTCTTTTTAATATTTGGTGCTATTTTCCAGTTTTACTTTCTATTAAGAAGTGGTCGAGAAATTTAATAAACAAAACGAGGAGGCAATATGATCTGTTATATTATTTTTCTTTTTAAGGTTGCTCAGAAAGGGCAAAAAAGAAGGGGGAGAATCCTTTATTTGAGAACTAGATATAAAGGAAAGAAAAAGTAAGGTTTCAGAAGTTCTCCTTTTCTTGTTTGGTTTGCAAAGAGAAAAACAGTAAAGTAACTAATGTAGAACAAAGTAATTGCTAGGTCTACTTCTTTAGTTAAATGAATAGAAAAATAACTTCCTTTCACACCTATTTTTTTTATTATTGTAACAACATACATTAATTCGTCTAATTTAAATTCATGTCACATAATACCAATTAAGCTAGAGAGAAACATTGCTTATTGTTAGAAATTTCTTTATTCTTAGTGTTCGAACTCGAAATTTTTATTAGTGGTGCAAGGATGTCATCCATCCCACCATGCCTCCGATTAGAGGTCGATCTAGAAGGGCAAAAGGGTTTCATTTGACTCCGTTACTGGATAGGTTAATTTTTATATATGTAGGTCTTTTTTTATATATTACAGGAAATATAAAACGTTGAACCTCTAAATTTTGCCTTTGCCGTTAGCCCGTTACCCATTTTGACCACCTATCTTTCTTTTCAGTCCTTTCTTCGGCTAAGTTACTTTCCTTTCTTTCCCGACAAAGTGTGAGTTCAAAAATGAAATTGATGTTTTTCCTTGGAAGAAATATAACTCGAAGTATCATGCCCATTTAGAGGAAGCTTACAAATTAAAGTCAGATAAATACTGCCAAAGACTATAATAATGTACGACGTACTATAATTTTAGTTGACTGATTCCTTTTGCATGCTTCTTGCAACTACAGTACTTGACATGTTTCCTCAATTTGAATTTTTGGAAATAGTAATGGCATCTTTCTTGTCTTTCTCGAATGTAAATGGATGACTTTTATAATTTGGACTCTTTGGTTATAGATCCAATGCACATGTTTAATAAGTATCAAAAGAATCCGCTCCTTTGATTTATGTTTCACGCATCGTTTGTTCTCCATGTGTTATCTACAAACATTCAACCCCACCCATTAACAAAAACTACAAAAGAGATTAAACAGAGCAAATAAAAAGGAACCAAACATGGAAATAAAAGGATATCCCATAAAATTTCAACTCTTACCAAATAATACTGTGATTTGCAAAAAAAATTTAGGATTACAGTTCCATGCCTTGAGAAGACAAATTATCGAAATTTTAGTTTTAAGATACTCTAGGTTCAAAATTTATAAGAACAAATTTGGTTTTAGAAGTACTATTTTTGTTCAAACTCGGTTGGCTTTCCCTTTCGTTTTTATGTTCACATTGATTACTCTTGGGGAAAAAGTTGTGCATGTTTCGCATTGATATTTTACGCGACTAAGTATCTATTCAAAGTTATACCCGATTTTCGCGTATAGGATAGACCAAGTTACTTTACCTGTTCGAAGCTAACGTTTGCGAAATAATAAAGAACATGAAAGTCGGGACACAATATTTTTACATGTAAACGACCCGGCCCACAAAGATGAAAAATCCACAACCTACATCTCTGCAGGATTTTTCCCAAAACTCCACTACAACTGTGAACCTATGATAATTCAAATTACAAACTCTGTAATCTAGGAACTAACTCTAATTCCTATCTCAATAATCTCCCCTATACTATTGAGCCCACTTCATGTTGCCCTCAACTTGAAGCTAAATTTGACAAACATTTATATCTATGACAATTGCTTCTAGGAAAGCTGGTAAGGTACAGCTCGATAAAACAATCCTAATACAAGATTCTAGAATTGAAGACTGTAACACATAACTGTAACACCTCGTGCATTCGGGCTAAGATTTGACTCATAAGACGGGGGTATAATGAACCCAATTTGAGTAGTGTATAAATGGTGTTTGAAACCCAATCAAGACATGAGAAGAGTCCTTGAGCAAAGGAAAGTCGGAAGCTACCCTACGGAGCGTGTTTTCAAGTGAGTTTGCACCATGTCTCAATTAAAATGAGTATACCGAAAAATCTGTAAGGAATGTGGGAAAATTTCCTTCTTGAAAGTTGTAGATCTTTGAAATATCTTTCCAACGGTATATTATGGAGGTCAAACAGACATCTGTACAAAAAGTTATGCCCATTTTACTAAAACAGTATTCTGCCGATTTACGGTGGAATATACGGACCGTGAAAATTATACAGGCCGTATATTTAGATCGTAAAATTGGTCCAGAAAGCCCAAATCACTGTAATTGATTTACGGTGGGATATACGGTCCGTAAAAATTTTATGGGCCGTAAAATAGGGCGCAAAATGGGTCCGACAGCAATTTAAAAACTTCGTTTTAAGGCTTTTTCACTTCATTCTTCACACCCCCAAGCCCTAGAACGACCTTCTATTCTCTCCCATCATCAAGAACACTAAGGTAAGCCTTTTCTAATCATTCCAAGTCAATTCTAATATATATCCTTGTAATCTAAACAAGAATCATCATTCCTAACCTAGGGTTTTCAAGAAAACTCATCTCAAGGTTCAAGATTCAAGATTTTGGAAATCTTCTTCAAAGTTAAAGTCTTTAATTCAAGTTTGGAGCATTACCATGTATGTAGAGTTGCTATCTACGTGTGGGAACATCATTGTTCTTCCCCACGCCTCTTAATCCATAAAGTATGAATCCTTATGAAAAACTAGGGTTTCTATACCATGCTCATGATAACCCTAGGTCCATGTCCATGATTATATGTCCATGATTATATTATCTATGAATTGTTATAATTCCATCTTTGAGTTCTTAATATTTCTTTATGATTATTAAGAATCTGTCTGTAATCTATGAAAAACCCATATATCTCATTCCATGGGTTCATGCATGCTATTTTATGATATATTATGCTATTTCAAGAAAATACTATACATGTTTTACAAGTTCATGCAAACAAGCTATAATTCATGATATCCATGTACAAGCAAGTTATATTCATGAAAACCATGGGCAGCAAGTGCCACTTATTTTACATGTTCATGTTTTTGGGAGTTGCTTTAATTACCGAGGAGGGCTTCAGATAGCCTGAAACTACGTAGCCACCGTAGGATGAGGATCGCTCCACCCATGTCCCGGATGATCTCTCATAATGATTGGATCCTTTCATATTTTATTGAATCTCATGTTTCCTGGCAAGGACTGAGTGTTCTGCTGGCGGGACGCAAGTACCAGACCATAGATCGGTTATAAGTTTTTTCTCTCCCTACTTATGATATTTTTACCATGTTATATATATATATATATATATATATATATATATATATATATATATATATATATATATATATATATATGTATTCATGTTCATGACCAAGTTTCAATTCCTATCATTATTATTTCATGTCCCATTTTATTTCTTTCAGTTGCTTTACATACCAGTACATTCAATGTGCTGACGTCCCCTTTTATTGCTCGGGGGCCTGCATTTCACGATGCAGGTACGGATTTACAAGACGACGCCTCTTCTTACTAGGATCTGCACGTACCAGCTTATTGGTGAGCCCCATCTCATTCGGAGTTTAGACATTGTCTTTCTTTATTTAGTTTTGCATCTAAAGGTATGCTGGGGGCCTTGTCCCAACAAGTATGTTACGTGTTTCAGACTCATGTTAGAGGTTTCATAGATAAGACAAGTGTCATGTTAGACTTCCAAAGTTGGTTAGCCGGTCTGGCTCATTTATGATATTGTCCGCATTTATGACTTAACCAAGTACTTATGTTTAATATTATAACTTACTATGTTTTATAAAAGTTCATCATGCACTTCACGTTATATTTCCGCTCATGTATGCCCCATGATGATTTAGCAAGCCATGTGGTTCGCTCGGTCACATGCAGTCAGGCACCGAGTGTCGTGTTATGCCCAGGCCATGGTTTAGGGCGTGACAAAGCTTGGTATCAGAGCCTAGGTTCAAGTGTCTTTAGGGAGTCTATGAAACTGTGTCCAGTGAGGTCACTTTTATATGTGTGAGGGCCCCATACATATAAATAGTTGACCACCAAGACATTCAGGATTGTCTCACTTCTTTCATACTCTAGATCGTGCAGTTAGAGCAGTGCTTCAGGAATCCTTCTAACTCGTGCGAATTTCATATTTCAGAAAATGCCTGCAAAAAGGAAGTACACCAGAAAAGCCACAGCCACCAGCCAGGGGGTTACTGCAGAGGCGACTCGCGAAGAGACTGTTCCGACTCAGACAGCAGCCCCCACTGCTCCTACAGCTACACCTCCTAACACTTCGGACATGGATGTTAGAGGATCCATCCAGCTGCTTACTCAGATCGTTGCCAACCAGGCGCAGCGACAAGAATCAGCCCCTAGCTTAGGTGCTAGCGGTGGGTCAAACAGTTCAAGAACTCAGGAGTTCTTGCGGATGAAACCTCCAACTTTCACAGGGACTAAGGCTGAGGATGATCCGCAAAACTATATTGGTGGCCTACAGAAAGTGTTTCATATTATGCATGTCACTGAGACTGAGGCAGCAGAGTTTGGTGCTTTTCAACTGCAGGATGTTACTCATATTTGGTATGAGACATGGGAACAATCTCGAGGGGAGGATGCATCTTCTGCTACTTGGGACGAGTTCGTTGACGCTTTCCTTGGCCACTTCATGCCTATCTAGGTTCGGGAAGCAAAGGCTATGGAATTTGAGAGGTTGAGGCAAGGTAGCTTGACCGTTCAAGAGTGCTATCTCAAATTTATTTCGTTGTCCAGATATGCTCCTCACATGGTTCCCGACATGAGGGCAACGGTTAGAGGATTTGTACTGGGGTTGAAACCCAAATTGTATAGAGATGCCAAGACTGCTGCTTAGAATGATAAGATGACTATCTCTAATATCTTGGCGTTTGCACAAGGTAATGAAGCTGAACTGAAGGAAGAGGAAGCTCTGCAGAAACAAAAGGATAAAGAATTCAACAAGAGGGCTAAATCTTCAGGTAACTTTAGTCAGGGAGGAGGTAGGCAGTTCTTTAAGAATAGGTCAGCAGGACCCGCTCCATCTACAGCTAGTACCCCAGTCCCTAATTTCAGAAATGACAAGAAGCAGAACTTTAGACCATCGAGTTCTTATTCTCAGGCTAGTGTGGGTTAGTCAGCCTATGCTATTCCAGCTTGTAACAAGTGTAGCAAGAGACACTTAGGTGAGTGTCGTATGGGTACAAATGCGTGCTATGGTTGCGGCCAGAAGGACCACATTCAGAAGGACAGTCCATCAGCAAGACAGGGTACTGGAGGTAATGTGACGCAGTCCATAAATTCAACAGCTCCTCGTTACAATCAGGCCCAGCAGGGGCGTGGCACGATAAGGTCCGGCAATACAGGCGGTGGTCAAAACCGTTTGTATGCATTGACAGGTCGTCAGGATACAGAGGCTAGAGCAGATGTTGTCACAGGTACACTCACAGTTTTCACTTTTGAAGTATATGCCCTTATTGACCCAGGATCCACCTTATCTTATGTAACCCCTTTTGTTGCTAAAAAGTTTGGTATTGAACCTGAAAATTTGTATGAACCCTTTGAGGTGTCCACCTTAGTTGGGGAGTCAGTCATAGCTAGGCGTATTGATAAGGGTTGCCCAGTTTTAGTCTATCACCGCAGAACCATAGCTGATTTAGCGGAATTAGAAATAGTAGACTTCGATGTGATCATGGGTATAAACTGGTTAGCTTCATGTTATGCCACAGTATGTTGTAGAACTAAAGTGGTAACATTCGAGTTTCCTAATTAGCCAGTCATAGAATGGGAAGGTAATTCAGTAGTACCCAGGGGTAGATTTGTTTCTTATCTAAAAGCCAGAAAAGTTATTTCCAAAGGTTACATCTACCACCTAGTTCGAGTCAAGGATTCAAATGCACAGACTTCAACTCTCCAGTCCGTCCCAGTTGTAAATGAATTTTCAGAGGTCTTTCCCGAAGATCTTCCAAGAGTCCCTCATGACAGGGAGATTGAATTTGGAATTGATCTACTTCTCGATACTCAGCCGATATTTATTCCACCATACAGAATGGCTCCAGTAGAGTTAAAAGAGTTAAAAGCCCAGCTGAAGGATCTTCTTGACAAGGGGTTTATTAGGCCCAGTGTTTGGCCTTGGGGTGCGCCAGTCTTATTTGTCCGAAAGAAGGATGGTTCCTTACGCATGTGTATAGACTACCGTCAGTTGAACAAGGTCACCATTAAGAACAGGTACCCTCTTCCTAGAATAGATGACTTATTTGACCAACTGCAGGGCGCCAAATGTTATTCCAAGATTGACCTCAGATCAGGCTATCATCAGTTAAAGGTTAAGGAAGTTGATATTCCGAAGACCGCTTTCAGAACCCGTTATGGCCATTTTGAATTTCTTGTTATGTCATTTGGATTGACAAATGCACCAGCTGCTTTCATGGATCTTATGAACAGGGTCTTCAAGCCTTATCTCTACTTATTCGTCATTGTCTTCATTGATGATATTTTGGTGTATTCTCATAATGAGGCTGATCATGCAGAACATCTCAAAATAGTGTTGCAGAATCTTAAATATCGCGAACCTTTTTCAAAGCTCTCAAAGTGTGAGTTTTGGCTTAAATCAGTGGCGTTCTTAGGCCATGCGATCTCAGGTGAAGGTGTTAAAGTTGATTCTCAGAAGATTGATGTCGTAAGGAGTTGGCCCAGACCCACCTCAGTTTCTGATATAAGAAGTTTCTTGGGTCTGGCAGGATATTATCGACGCTTCGTAGAAGGATTTTCTTCTATCTCTGCTCCGTTGACTAAGTTGACTCAGAAGAAGGTTAAGTTCCAATGGTCAGATGCTTGTGAGCGAAGCTTTGAAGAGTTGAAGAAGAGATTGACTTCTGCTCCAGTGTTGACGCTACCAGAAGGAACCGAAAGGTTCGTGATTTATTTTGATGCTTCGGGAGTTGGTCCCCGATGTGTCTTAATGCAGCATGGTAAGGTTGTAGCTTATGCATCTCGTCAGCTCAAGGTTCACGAAAAGAATTATCCGACTCATGACCTAGAGTTGGCAGCTGTAGTTTTTGCACTTAAGATATGGCGTCATTATTTGTATGGAGTGCATGTTGATATTTTCACAGATCATAAAAGCCTGCAGTATATCTTCAAGCAAAGGGAGTTGAATCTTAGGCAGAGGAGATGGCTCGAATTGGTTAAGGATTATGATGTGGATATTCTCTATCATCCGGGGAAAGCGAATGTTTTAGCCGATGCTCTTAGTCGGCGCTCCATAGGGATTTTAGTCCACGTTGATGCAGATAAGAGAATTATGACCTAGGAAGTTCACCGTTTGGCTAGTCTTGGAGTTTGACTTTTAGACTCCGAGGATGGCGGCGTAGTTGTTCAGAATAGAGCCCTTTCCTCCTTAGTGGTTGAAGTCAAAGAGAAACAGTTTAGTGATCCCTACTTGTTGCAGCTGAGAGAGGGGATTCACAACCATAAGACGACGGCTTTTGAACAAGGGGGAGATTATGGTACCTTGAGGTACTGAGGTAGATTATGTGTTCCAGATATAGATGGGCTCAGAGAGCGAATCATGTCAGAAGCTCACAACTCCAGGTATTCCATTCACCCAGGTTCCACTAAGATGTACCATGATCTTACGGAGATTTATTGGTAGAATGATATGAAGAGGAATGTAGCAGATTTTGTAGCTAAGTGTCCGAATTGTCAGCAAGTGAAAGCCGAACACCAGAGGCCTGGTGGCTTAGCTCAGAATATTGATATTCCTATATGGATGGGAAATGATCAATATGGACTGTGTATCAGGTCTACCTCGTTCATCTAGGAGGCATGACTCTATTTGGGTGATCGTTGACCGGCTTACTAAGTCGGCACACTTTTTGCCAGTCAAGACCACAGATTCAGTAGAAGATTATGCCAAGCTGTATGTTAATGAAATTATCAAATTGCATGGGACACCAGTGCCCATTATTTCAGATCGTGGTGCTCAGTTTACAGCGAACTTCTAGAAATCCTTTCAGAAAGGATTGGGCACCAAGGTGAACCTCAGCACAGTTTTTCATCCACAGACAGATGGCCAGGCAGAGTGTACTATTCAGACCCTGGAAGACATGCTAAGAGCATGCATCTTGGATTTCAAAGTTAATTGGGATGATCACTTACCTCTCATTGAGTTTTCTTATAATAACAGTTATCATACTAGCATTGGGATGGCACCTTTTGAAGCTCTGTATGGGCGAAGGTGTAGATCACCAATTGGTTGGTTCGAAGTTGGTGAAGCAGAGTTGTTCAGACCAGATTGTCACACCCCATTTTTACCCGGAGGTTAAAGTAGAGGTACGACATATTGGAGATTCCTGTTTTTTGTTGTTTATTTTAGGAGTCGCCACCTAATTATTTATGGTGAATTAGGACACCTAAAGTTTATTAAAGTAGTTATCTAAAGTTGATTGTGTTTAAGGTCTGCGAAACTTAAGATTCTAGGTAAGGGTTCAGTTAGTCTAAAGGGAAGGTATTAGGCACCCTTTAAGACCCATTAACAATGGTTAACCGACCGGACTTAAAATTAATTAGGCTAAATGTAAATATAGCATTATAGAAAAAGGAAAGTAATTTTGTAAGTATGGCTAAAATTATAGGTAAATATGTAAGAATGCTATTTAAAATAGAACTTGTAAAATAATAATAATAATAATTTGTATAAAAGAGTATTTTTAATGTTGTTTTTGAAATACGACTTATAAATGTTGTTAAGGTTTTAAGACGAAAGTATAATAGCGTTGTTTAAAATAATACTTGTAGAAAATAGCAATTGCATAAAAGAGTTTAGTTAAAAATAAACTAAAAGAAAGCGTGACATGTAATGTTTATATGTGGAGGAAATGACTAAAATTCAAAAGAGTTATTTAGTAAAGTTTTAAAAGTTGTTCTAGATAAATATGTATTTCAATGTGTATTTCTGAGTGTTGAAAAAAAGAACTAAAGTGAAAAGGTTGTTTTGTTGAATTAGTTTGCTTTTTATTTCTTAGAATAAGCTAGCATTAGTGTAAGATTTGTGACGTTTTAAACTTCTAAAATAGTAAGCATAAATTACGTTTCTTTTAGCTAAAATATATAGTCCTGCTATCTTGAAAATCAACTATTCTAAAAGATAAACATTATAGATACTATAAATAACTTTTGACGTAAACTAAAGAGGCTAATTGTTAGTTTCTCTTTGAATTAACTACCCATTACTAACCACATTAATTCCCCATAATTCGTCTAAACTAAGAGATAAAAAAAATAAGATAAGTCAAATCACAATACACAACAAGTAAATAAACAGGGTAGAGAAGAAAACAAAATCGAATAGATTGGCCCATTTCCGGGATTGCTGCTGCGTTACTGTTCACGTCATTGGGCTTAAGCCAGATTTTATTTCCTTTTTGGCGGTGGACTGGCTGCCATTATATGGGCTGATTCGAGAGAAGTTGTGTTGGGCTTTTAGCCCGACGCCAGGTGCAGAAAGAGATGACGAGTCGCTTGGACTCGTATGCGATGATCATGCATAAAAACGGAAGAAAACAATTAGTATACGATCAATAAATAAGATTAAATATGTAAAATATAACTCAAAACAAATTAGTAGAGTATGTATATACCGTGGATATTTGGTATATCTTATGTATATATATTTATACATACGTGACTGCCTAACCATTTAGATGGAAAGAGCTTAGGGACGAAATATGCTATAGAAATTAAAAGAAGTAAATTCTAACAATGTTCTTTTTGACATAGTATGACAGTTATTTAAACTTTGCATAGAGTGTAGGCAAGTTCAAGAAATAAGCAAGCTCATGATTAACAGCAAGCAAGCAGTATTATCTATAAAAAATGGGACATGAATATCATGCTTGGACTTAGACACTTAGCGGGCCACAGTGGAGCTAAAAAAAAACAAGTGACAAACAAGAAGCAAACTCAGAAATTACGGCTATGATAAGTTCAAGACAAGGGCGCCCTATCAAGACTTAAGTCTTGGCGGCAAACAAGCTCCCAGGTAGGTTCACACTAAACGGTCAAGCCTCAGTTTGCAACTACACAGCCAAAATCAGTAGTTGGCTGCCCAAGAGTGCTATAAAAAATGTAACATTTTCAGCACTCAAAAATATAATACCATTCTAACAAATATACAGCAATTCAGGAAGGATAAGTAGCAACCAATAGCAACAACCAGTGTAGCAAGCAACGCAACAAAATAGCACAGGATTTGTCCCCCATTTGGTTTGACATTTATTCAAGATATCCTTTGTGACAGCAGCCGTATGATCAGATAACAGCAACAAATAACAATAATAACTCATGGCAGAGCAGTAACTATGTAGATGGTCCATGAGAGTGGAAATACTCAAACGAGTGTAGTATCAATTTCCTTTGAAAACAATAGGGTGGCAGCAAAACCAAGTAACAGAAGAAGTAAAAACAGTCTTAGTTTCTAGAATAAACAACTTATATATATAATATATCAGGGGTACTCTCATGTATACATCATAATGTATACATGATATTTCCTATTTATGCAATAAACAACTGTCAGTTTTCATAGCCATAACCAATTTCAACCCAAAATAAGACAAATAGAGATAGACCCTTTTAAAATTATGTATAATACACTACATACCCATGGTAACAGGAGACAATATATGGGTTCAAACCATAATGTTTGGGATTAAGGCAATTTACAGATTCAACTAGCTAAGACCAAAGCCAATAATACAGAACAAACTTGCTTCAGACTTTCCTAAGGTTCTATGCAGCATATCAGTGATAAGATTTGAATGATATTGACTATAGGCAGAATCAACTCCTTTTCATATCTCAAATGATACACATATAGGTCAGAGTAATTAAATCCTCTCCGCTAAAGTTGAAAGTATAAAAAAGGAAACAGGGCAGATTTGGAGCTTGTTTCCATTCGACAATAAGACCCAATTCAAGGTCAGATTTGGGGTATGACAGCTTGTTTCCTTACGCATGTGTATAGACTACCGTCAGTTGAACAAGGTCACCATTAAGAACAGGTACCCTCTTCCTAGAATAGATGACTTATTTGACCAACTGCAGGGCGCCAAATGTTATTCCAAGATTGACCTCAGATCAGGCTATCATCAGTTAAAGGTTAAGGAAGTTGATATTCCGAAGACCGCTTTCAGAACCCGTTATGGCCATTTTGAATTTCTTGTTATGTCATTTGGATTGACAAATGCACCAGCTGCTTTCATGGATCTTATGAACAGGGTCTTCAAGCCTTATCTCTACTTATTCGTCATTGTCTTCATTGATGATATTTTGGTGTATTCTCATAATGAGGCTGATCATGCAGAACATCTCAAAATAGTGTTGCAGAATCTTAAATATCGCGAACCTTTTTCAAAGCTCTCAAAGTGTGAGTTTTGGCTTAAATCAGTGGCGTTCTTAGGCCATGCGATCTCAGGTGAAGGTGTTAAAGTTGATTCTCAGAAGATTGATGTCGTAAGGAGTTGGCCCAGACCCACCTCAGTTTCTGATATAAGAAGTTTCTTGGGTCTGGCAGGATATTATCGACGCTTCGTAGAAGGATTTTCTTCTATCTCTGCTCCGTTGACTAAGTTGACTCAGAAGAAGGTTAAGTTCCAATGGTCAGATGCTTGTGAGCGAAGCTTTGAAGAGTTGAAGAAGAGATTGACTTCTGCTCCAGTGTTGACGCTACCAGAAGGAACCGAAAGGTTCGTGATTTATTTTGATGCTTCGGGAGTTGGTCCCCGATGTGTCTTAATGCAGCATGGTAAGGTTGTAGCTTATGCATCTCGTCAGCTCAAGGTTCACGAAAAGAATTATCCGACTCATGACCTAGAGTTGGCAGCTGTAGTTTTTGCACTTAAGATATGGCGTCATTATTTGTATGGAGTGCATGTTGATATTTTCACAGATCATAAAAGCCTGCAGTATATCTTCAAGCAAAGGGAGTTGAATCTTAGGCAGAGGAGATGGCTCGAATTGGTTAAGGATTATGATGTGGATATTCTCTATCATCCGGGGAAAGCGAATGTTTTAGCCGATGCTCTTAGTCGGCGCTCCATAGGGATTTTAGTCCACGTTGATGCAGATAAGAGAATTATGACCTAGGAAGTTCACCGTTTGGCTAGTCTTGGAGTTTGACTTTTAGACTCCGAGGATGGCGGCGTAGTTGTTCAGAATAGAGCCCTTTCCTCCTTAGTGGTTGAAGTCAAAGAGAAACAGTTTAGTGATCCCTACTTGTTGCAGCTGAGAGAGGGGATTCACAACCATAAGACGACGGCTTTTGAACAAGGGGGAGATTATGGTACCTTGAGGTACTGAGGTAGATTATGTGTTCCAGATATAGATGGGCTCAGAGAGCGAATCATGTCAGAAGCTCACAACTCCAGGTATTCCATTCACCCAGGTTCCACTAAGATGTACCATGATCTTACGGAGATTTATTGGTAGAATGATATGAAGAGGAATGTAGCAGATTTTGTAGCTAAGTGTCCGAATTGTCAGCAAGTGAAAGCCGAACACCAGAGGCCTGGTGGCTTAGCTCAGAATATTGATATTCCTATATGGATGGGAAATGATCAATATGGACTGTGTATCAGGTCTACCTCGTTCATCTAGGAGGCATGACTCTATTTGGGTGATCGTTGACCGGCTTACTAAGTCGGCACACTTTTTGCCAGTCAAGACCACAGATTCAGTAGAAGATTATGCCAAGCTGTATGTTAATGAAATTATCAAATTGCATGGGACACCAGTGCCCATTATTTCAGATCGTGGTGCTCAGTTTACAGCGAACTTCTAGAAATCCTTTCAGAAAGGATTGGGCACCAAGGTGAACCTCAGCACAGTTTTTCATCCACAGACAGATGGCCAGGCAGAGTGTACTATTCAGACCCTGGAAGACATGCTAAGAGCATGCATCTTGGATTTCAAAGTTAATTGGGATGATCACTTACCTCTCATTGAGTTTTCTTATAATAACAGTTATCATACTAGCATTGGGATGGCACCGTTTGAAGCTCTGTATGGGCGAAGGTGTAGATCACCAATTGGTTGGTTCGAAGTTGGTGAAGCAGAGTTGTTCAGACCAGATTTAGTTTATCAGGCTATGGAGAAAGTCAAGTTAATACAGGAGCATTTGAAAATGGCTCAGAGTCGCCAGAAGTCTTACACAGATGTGAGGCGAAGGGACTTAGAATTTTCAGTTGATGATTGGGTGTTACTTAAAGTCTCACCCATGAAGGGTGTTATGAGATTTGGCAAGAAAGGGAAGCTCAATCCTAGATATATTGGACCTTACAGAATTCTGCGGAAGGTCGGCCTAGTAGCTTATGAACTTAAGTTGCCTTAAGATTTGGCCGCTGTACATCCCGTGTTTCATGTGTCCATGTTGAGAAAGTGTGTAGGAGACCCATCGTTGCCTATTCTTGCTGATACTATAACAGTTAAGGATGGCCTCACCTATGAGGAGATCCCCGTAGCCATTCTTGATCGCCAAGTTCGCAAGTTTAGAACTAAGGAAGTAGCCTCAGTAAAGGTCTTATGGAGGAGCCAGAAAGTTGAAGAGGCTACATGGGAAGCTGAAGAAGACATGAAATCCAGACATCCTCACTTGTTTGAAGAGAAAGCAGATAGACTTCAAGGTAAATACCTTTAGTATTCATGTCATGTCCCTTATGTATTCGTGCCTCACGTTTCACCTTCAAGTTCATGTATTCTCTATTCATGTCTCATGTTTTAGCACTCATGTTTTCATGAAACTATGTCATGTCAAGTTTTCCATTGTTCCATTTCATGTTTCCTCACGTTCATATATTCAAGTTATGTCCAACCACATTCTTAACCATGACCCATCATTCGAGGACGAATGATCCCAAGGGAGAGATATTGTAACACCTCGTGCATTCGGGCTAAGATTTGACTCATAAGACGGGGGTATAATGAACCCAATTTGAGTAGTGTATAAATGGTATTTGAAACCCAATCAAGACATGAGAAGAGTCCTTGAGCAAAGGAAAGTCGGAAGCTACCCTACGGAGCGTGTTTTCAAGTGAGTTTGCACCATGTCTCAATTAAAATGAGTATACGTAAAAATATGTAAGGAATTTGGGAACATTTCCTTCTTGAAAGTTGTAGATCTTCGAAATACCTGTCCAACGGTATATTATGAAGGTCAAACAGACATCTGTACAAAAGGTTATGCCTGTTTTACTAAAACAGTGTTCTGCCGATTTACGGTGCAATATACGGACCGTGAAAATTATACAGGCCGTATATTTAGACCGTAAAATTGGTCTAGAAAGCCCAAATCACTGTAATTGATTTACGGTGGGATATACGGTCCGTAAAACTTTTATGGGCCGTAAAATAGGGCACAAAATGGGTCCGACAGCAATTTAAAAACTTCGTTTTAAGGCTTTTTCACTTCATTCTTCACATCCCCAAGCCCTAGAACGACCTTCTATTCTCTCTCATCATCAAGAACACTAAGGTAAGCCTTTTCTAATCATTCCAAGTCAATTCTAATATATATCCTTGTAATCTAAACAAGAATCATCATTCCTAACCTAGGGTTTTCAAGAAAACCCATCTCAAGGTTCAAGATTCAAGATTTTGGAAATCTTCTTCAAAGTTGAAGTCTTTAATTCAAGTTTGGAGCATTACCAGGTATGTAGAGTTGCTACCTACGTGTGGGAACATCATTGTTCTTTCCCACGCCTCTTAATCCATAAAGTATGAATCCTTATGAAAAACTAGGGTTTCTATATCATGTTCATGATTATATTATGTATGAATTGTTATAATTCCTTCATTGAGTTCTTAATATTTCTTTATGATTATTAAGAATCTATCCGTAATCTATGAAAAACCCATATATCTCATTCCATGGGTTCATGCATGTTATTTTATGATATATTATGCTATTTCAAGAAAATACTATACATGTTTTACAAGTTCATGCAAGCAAGCTATAATTCATGATATCCATGTACAAGCAAGTTATATTCATGAAAACCATGGGCAGCAAGTGCCACTTATTTTACATGTTCATGTTTTTGGGAGTTGCTTTAATTACCGAGGAGGGCTTCAGATAGCCTGAAACTACGTAGCCACCGTAGGATGAGGATCGCTCCACCCATGTCCCGGATGATCTCTCATAATGATTGGATCCTTTCATATTTTATTGAATCTCATGTTTCCTGGCAAGGACTGAGTGTTCTGCTGGCGGGACGCAAGTACCAGACCATAGATCGGTTATAAGTTTTTGCTCTCCCTACTTATGATATTTTTACCATGTTATATATATATATATATATATATATATATATATATATATATATATGTATTCATGTTCATGACCAAGTTTCAATTCCTATCATTATTATTTCATGTCCCATGTTATTTCTTTTAGTTGCTTTACATACCAGTACATTCAATGTGCTAACGTCCCCTTTTATTGCTCGGGGGCCTGCATTTCACGATGCAGGTACGGATTTACAAGACGACGCCTCTGCTTACTAGGATCTGCACGTACCAGCTTATTGGTGAGCCCCATCTCATTCGGAGTTTAGACATTGTCTTTCTTTATTTAGTTTTGCATCTAAAGGTATGCTGGGGGCCTTGTCCCAGCAAGTATGTTACGTGTTTCAGACTCATGTTAGAGGTATCATAGACAAGACAAGTGTCATGTTAGACTTCCAGAGTTGGTTAGCCGGTCTGGCTCATTTATGATATTGTCCGCATTTATGACTTCACCAAGTACTTATGTTTAATATTATAACTTACTATGTTTTATAAAAGCTCATCATGCACTTCACGTTATATTTCCGCTCATGTATGCCCCATGATGATTTAGCAAGCCATGTAATTCGCTCGGTCACATGCAGTCAGGCACCGAGTGTCGTGTTACGCCCAGGCCATGGTTTGGGGCTTGACAATAACTCTATGAAACAGGTTCTTCAATCTTCTTCGTTGTATTAGGCTGCACCTCACGAATCAGAACTCTCACTTATATATATATATATATATATATATATATATAGCTTTTGGTATGCACCGAGTTGGTTGAACACAAACCCTACACTATGAGGCCCATTATTATAATTAGGGTTTGAGTTGACTTAGGTTTCTTACATTCACGCGGCTTCAGTATTCCTTTAGGAGTTTGAAGTGTATCTGGATAATAATGGCAAGAAATCCTGTAACTTTTCCCCCAATTTCTTATCTCATAGAATCTTTTTACTTCAAGAGTTCTACTCGCAGCAGGACTCTGAGCTGGAACATGTTCATTGACCAGGTTCAAGCACCTGATTCATGCACGTTATCTTGCATTTGTTACTGAGATGGAACATGTTCAAGACCCGGTTCAGTCTCCTTGTTCATTTACTTTGTCAATCATCAAAACGTACATGTTCTGGTGCCAACACACATTGATTTGTCTTCCATTAATATTTGATATAATCTTACCCCGTCATTAGGAAAAAGGTGTCATTTTTATCCATTACCCTTGATGGAGTTCTAACCTAGGGGTGATTTTACATCACAGTCAAAAGTTGATTAGTTTAAATTGTTCTCGAAGAATTTGAATATGTGGAGTCCATCCATTTCACTCCGGAGCTTCATCATTAGTAAGGGAAAGTATGAGACGATTTGTTAACAACAGGGGTATGAATGAACTAAAAATCTAATGGAGGGTAAAATTGAGCAATATCAAATTGCGCAGGGGCAAATTGACCTTTCGCCTTTATTCTTTTGATTTTTTTTTTCATTATTATAAAAAGGACTAAAAAAAAGGCAGCCCAGTGCACAAAGCATCTCGCATTAAATGATAAATGACGAAGAAAAATACCTTAAGCTATCTATATTTTTTTAGAAAACCAATACAAGTCTGCATTTCATTTTTCATTTTTGACAAGAACTATAGTAAAATCCACAAAGAAATGAACAAGAGTAGGTAAAGTTTGTAGAAGCATATTATACCTACTGTAATTTGAGCCAAAAAAAAAATTCTGCTGTTTAAGAATAACCATTGGATAGTCAATGTGGCTGAAATACTTTATTGACCATTGAACGTGATAAGAAGGCATCTCTTCAGCAAATTAGGAACAAATCGAGAAGTGTAACAAATTTCAAGTCGTCGCAGCAAAATTTGTAAAAAAAAATTCAAAGCAGCTGAAAGAACTTAATTTTGTAAAAAATTTCAGTATCCTATGCACAATTTCATGATGGGATATTAGTATTCTGAGTCTTTCAATATTTATCCGTCCACTACCTAACATTGTGTACTGACTACTATATGCTGCTCTGGCTTGAATTGTGAGTATGATTTATGACACACTATGCAACTTTAAGGGACTCTTTGAAAATTACGGTATAATTACTACGTAGTGGTCATGGATTTAATATTATGTTAAGAGAAATTCTTAAGTTTAAGATCTATGAATATAATTGACGACGATGTAAAATTTTTGTATAATCATGTAATTTATAAGGTCTTTAAAATAAATATTTATAATAAACATTATCTAATATTGTTTACCCCGAATTTGGATAATCAATTAAATTTGTTGGTAAGGTATAGGGTATGTGGTTATATCTTGAATTTATTCGATGGAGAAAAGAAATATATGAATATAGTATAAAGAAGCGGCCAACAATCGATGGTTTACTATATACTTGTATGTTTTCTAATATATGAGTGTTACTTAATTGAAGCAATGTAAGAGATGAACACCACAAATGTTGACCGAAAATCAGGTATTGAGAGGGAAATTTTGTATATATATTGCTATTACAAAGTGTTCTAAAAGGGGGACAATGCCCCTTATTTATAGTGTTGCCTCATGGGCTTCATTCAACATAAAAAATAATATAATAAAGAAAAAGTTCTGAGTTGAGTTAGGTTAGATTAGGTAGACCGTACGGTCTGACACCCGTACGATTGGCAGTTGAACATAGCAGGACGTCATCGACGCGTGGCAACCGCGCAACGGATCTCCCGGACCATCGGCCACGATCAAACGGACATAAGGCCTCGAACAACCGGTCATGGAAGAACCGGACCAAATGACGCCCTTCCTTTGCTCCGGTTCAAGCGTTTCCCCGGTTCAGAATGAGAACCTTCATGCATGTCCTTGCTCCTTTCTTCCCTCAGCCTTCGGTCTTACATGTTTAACATATACCCGGTTTTTACCGTATACAGATAGTCCCCACACTTCCTGGATCGTAGACTTGTCAGAGTGACAAGGAGTGGATGAATCACTAAACCGGTGACTCCCTTTGTCCGTCGTTATCATTTCGTTTTTGGCGGGAACGGTTGCGCTACGTTCTTCTGCCATCGGCCATGTGTCTCATCCCGGATGGTCTGCTCTGACAACTGCTGCACGCACATCGTTTCAAGTCATTCCTCATTAATTATGGGGCACTTGGCGCTCCCCAGTTGGCTGGGGAATCGTAACCGTCACAACCCTTACCTATATAAGGCCCTTTTACCTCTTCATTCTAACACTTTCGCGACCCATTCCTTCTTCATTTTCACTCTTTGCTGCAATTCTTCATCTTCATCACAGCTGTTCATCCTCTATTCCAAATTCGTTGTTGATTCATCATTTACTCTACGCGAAAGGAAGCAACTTTGTCCCTCTCTTACACTAATCTGTTATTGTTTATTGCTGCTTCTCATCTTCTGATACTTCCTATATCGTCTGTTCCCCTATTCCTTTTTTAACTCCCTTTCTGAATCCACTCAGCCTCTTCTTTCCATACTTTAAAAATGTCTGAGACCACTTCCCATGACATTCCCTCGGTTTTATCCCAAGGAATCGAGCCTGCATCTCCGACTAAAGCAAAGAGCTCCTTCGAGCCTAAAGCCTTGGACATTATACCGGCCAAAACCAATTTCAACAAAGACTTAGAGGTCGAAAAACCTTCCTCCGTATCCGACAGAGGGTATGATGTGAGACGATACCCCTCATCCATTACCGAGGATAGACTTGACCTTGTCCGGTCTGACTGTGGATGGGACAATCGCCCGGTCTGAGTTTTCGCCCCCAGGCCCGATGAGTCAGTCACCGATCATCGGGAGGGCTTTCTGTATGTCTACACTTACCCCTTCATCCTCAAGCTCGACCCTCCAATCGACCCGGTCATCTTAGACATGTGCCAGACTTATGACGTAACCGTGGCACAGATTGGTCCGATCGTTTGGAGGGTCGTGGCATGCCTCCGGCTTTTAGCCAATAACGCCGGGAAGGAGCTCACGCTGGCTCACTTGATACGCCTATATTCCCCGAGGTTGTTCCGGGATGGCGTAATAAAACTAGCAAAATGTAGCTGGAATCCCTTTTTCTCGAAAATGGACGAAGATAGAGATCGGGACTGGTTAAAGCGATTCGTCCGGGTGCGGATTTCGGATATCATTCCGGATAATCACATGCCCTTTCCGGAAAAGTGGAACGACAAGCGTAAGCCTGAATTTCAATTGCCTTCGTATGTTCTGTCACTCTTCGGTTCTACTTTCTCACTGCTTTTCTTATTTTTATCAGCCAATAGATACATTCCTCCGATCGTCCGTAACCTGAACGAATGGGTTACTGCACTCCTTAGCCAGCACCCCACGATAATCGGATATGGGGCCACCTGTCACGTGGCCGATGGGTCGCCCAGAACCATGGTAATACTTTTCTTTTATCCGTGTTTATTGCATCTTCCACTACCCGCACTAATTGCGCCTTCGAGTTTCAGGTTTGCCCAAGCGCTAGGTGGATCCCAGGCCGGAGTCGGCAGCCGAACCCACAGCTTCGGCACCCGAGTTCGATTCAGTGGGTGCATCTCGTATCCTTGCTGCTGCTACTGCTGCCAAAAGAAAGAGGCCCTCGGATAAAGGGCAAAAGTCGAAGAAGAGGGCGAGGAGCGTCACTCGGACCTTACGGGATGAAACAGAGCCCGACATTATTGTTCGGAGAGTCGATACCGATGCTCCCGTGGCTCCGATCCCGGAGGAGGTTGTCGCCGTTCCACCCCTTCCTTCTGCTGGCGAAGGACTTTTGGTGCAGGTTTCACACACAGGTGCGGAGGAAAGTCTTTCCCCGGCTCCTCTAAGGTCGATTGATTTCGTCAACATTTCAGGTGAAACTTCTTCCGAGGAAACTCCCCTGCAAAGGACAAGAAGGCCCGGGGAGGCGGCCGCTGCTGAAGTCGGTCAAAGGACTGAGCCGGTCCCGGAGATCGAAGTCCCCATTAACGTTCACCCGACGCCCGAACATGAGCCTGCTGCAACTACGGAGCCCCCGAGCTTTGCTGAAGATACTGAGGCTGCTCCAAGTTCCTCTACTCCGGCTCCGAGGCCTGTTGAGTTTGAGGACATGTTCTCGGGCACTCCCACCGCTACTGGCGAAGCAGCGGGATTCGGGCATCTTCCTATCCCTCGGGCCACGAGGTCGGCCAGCCGGACCTCCGAATCTAGGGCCAGGGACAGCTTGGTGCATATTTTTCCAGCCCCAAGCGTGGAGCCGAGGAGAACAAAATCGGTTATGGTCACCGTCCCCGAAGACTGCAGCTTCCTTACTCGCCCGGTGGGTGTGGCGAGCTATCTGAGGCCTCTTGTCTCAGATTCGGACAAGCGGAAGACGACTGGGGTCTCTTGGCAATGCCTCATTAACGAGGGTATGCATGCGGGCAACCGGGTAAGATTTTTAGTCGTCCTTGCATAACTTTGCTGAGAATTTTAGCCTTGTTTTGTTCAAGTTCTCAACTTGTTTCATTTGCAGAGTGTGGTGCTCATCAACGAAGCCTTCATCCGAGCCCAGCAAGAGATGGACGATCTTAAGGGCCAACTGGATGCCCAGGGCCGGGAAACGGAGAAATATCTGCACCTTCTTCAGGAGAAGGAGGAGGAGTTGCACCGAGCAGTCGCTCTTTCCAATCTCCGACCCAAGCTTGACACAGCGAAGGCCGAAAACCGTCAGCTGAGGAGTGAGCTGGCCGCGATGGCCGAATACAATCGGAGCCTCGAAGCTGACAAGATCGGCCTTAGCCGAGACAACGCTCAAATTTCCTCGAGGCTTGGCGAGCTTGAAACCACCTTCTCCCAACTCCGGGAGGAGCTGGATTTGGTGAAGTCGGATGCTGCGAGCTTGGCCGAGAGGAATCGGCTGCTCTAATCTGAGAGCGCCCGATATCAAGAGCGTGCAAGGGTGTTCGAAGAGAAAGCGGAGATGAGGGCCCAGATGTGTGAAGATCTGAAAAACGAGCTTAAGGGAACGGCTGATGCAAATGACACTCTCCAGGACGAGCTTCAATCGGCCATCAAGTGCAGAATGTTCTTGGAGAGGCTCGGGATGCTCTAGCGGTGAAGTTAGCCCAGGCCGAGGCTGATTTGGACGAATCTTTGAAGAGCGTCGAGGCCGCCGAGGCTGATTTGGACGAATCTTTTAAAAGCGTCGAGGCCGCCGAGGCTCATGCTACCATTGCCGCTGAATACGAAAAATGGAAGTCTCGGAGGATCACCCTTGAGCAAGCCGAGCATGGTTTTACGGATCTGCCGGCCCTTATTCTCGAGGCTAAAAGGATCGAGGAAGAGGAAAAGGGTGCCCTCGGGACCGACTCTGATGACTCCTAGCGGACAGTGTCCGATCACTCCGGCTCCAGCCATTCCGGATAGATTAGGGCCTGTACTTAGCCTTTTGTTATTTTTTGCCTTTGTAGAAATTCTCAATGTAAAAATCCTTCGTTATAAATGGAACATGTATTTTCCTTGACTCTTCACTTCGCTTGAATGTTTTGTTATGGTTTCCGCCTGAATTGTCGGTTTCGTATTTAAGGAATCATTATTTCTGACTGTGCCTATATATCGGCATTTTGCCTCATCCGGTACATTTTGTTCGAGAATTTTATTGAGTTTTTGCCCGTGGGACTTATCTTGTGCTTTGTGAATAAGGACGTCTCCGATTCACAACGGGCCTTTTTAGGGCCGAAATTTTTCGGCTATTTTGCCTTTTAGGGCCGGTATTTTTCGGCCATTTTGCCTTTTAGGGCCGATATTGTTCGTCTATTTGAATCTCAGCCTTAGCTGGATTTGACGTAGAAGTCCCCGTCTGTGGGGCTACCAATTTTGGCTCGGTTCACTATGACCTTGTTGCCTTTGCCGAATTTCGACTGTAGCGCCCGGTATCGGGTATATACGAATGAAGTAGTGCCGAAATGTGGCAGTAACCCTCGGGGTAAGATGTTTTACCAGAAAGACATTTCGAGAATATTATTCAACCTTTCGATAGTTTTTGCATTGCAAGTATTTATATACATGAGAACGAACTTTTTCCTCCTGCCTTTGCCGTAGCAAGTATTAAATGGACACGATTCATTCTGATCGTTTGGTCCTTACATCGGAACCTAGTGCAGGAGGTCCGGTTCTTTGTTTTGCCGTAGCAAATATTGTGTTTCTCCGTCTTCCTTGATCGGTGTAAACTTCGATGTGGGCATAATATTCCCCTAGCACTTATCCGAGCTGTGAGGTCGGGTGAGTGCTATTAAGTCCCCACTCAGAGGGTGCGACCTCGAGTCTCCGGGCACTGGTCCCTTATCTCTGTCAAGTAACACGTTGTACTTGTTGCCTTATTAAAAACCTTGTCGGAAAACCCATTTTGGGACAAAACCGTACTAAGGAAAAGAGTGCAACTCAGGCCTAAAATTCTAACTTTATCCAGTTCTCGATTTCCTGCAAAAGAGAAAGGTTAATAGGAGAACATGGGGAGTCCGTACCTTAGCAGTAGTATCTTTTTAGATGAGCCACATTCCAGTTATTACGCAACCGTTGCCCGTCCATGTACTCCAACTAGTACGATCCTTTGCCCGTTATCCCGATTATCTTATACGGTCTTTCCCAATTCGGACCCAGTTTTCCTTCGTTGGGATTTTTGGTGTGCAAGGTAACTTTTCGAAGCACCAAATCCCCAACTTGGAAATGCCGAAAATTGGTTCTCCGATTGTAGTACCTTTCCACCCTCTGTTTCTGGGCCGCAATACGGACCAACGCGTTTTCGCGAAGTTCATCCGTGAGGTCCAGTCTTATAGCCATGGCCTCCTCGTTTGACTCCTCGGTTGTATATCGGAATCGGAGGGTCGGTTCACCAACTTCCACGGGAATAAGGGTTTCAGCCCTGTAGACCAACGAGAAGGGAGTTTCTCCCGTGCTTGATTTTGATGTGGTTCTGTATGCCCATAATACCTCCGGTAATATTTCCCTCCAGTGATTCTTTGACGCTTCAAGTCTTTTTCTCAGATTTTGGATTATCGTCTTGTTCGTGGATTCCGCTTGTCCGTTCGCACACGGGTGATACGGAGTTGATACACTTTTCTTGATCTTCAGCCCTTCGAGGAATTTGTTGACTTTGCCACCCACGAACTGGGGCCTGTTATCACAAGTTATCTCGGCGGGGATGCCGAAGCGATAGATGATGTGATCCCATATGAAGTCAATGACCTCCTTTTCTCTGATTTTTTCAAAGGCCTGCGCTTCAACCCATTTGGAGAAGTGATCAGTCATAAACAAAATAAAACGGGCTTTACCTGGTGCCCATGGTAATGGACCGACGATGTCCATACCCCACTTCATGAAAGGCCAGGGTGACACCACCGAATGCAGCAACTCTCCGGGCTGATGAATCATCGGAGCATGCCTCTGGCACCCGTCGCATTTACGGACAAAATTCTTTTAGTCTTCCTCCATCCGGTTCCAATAATAACCGACCCTGATAATCTTTCGGACCAGAGCATCAGCACTGGAGTGATTGCTGCAGGTTCCTTCGTGCACCTCTCTCATCACATACTCCGTCTCTCCGGGACCCAAACACTTGGCCAGGGGTCCGAAGAAAGACCGCCGATACAATTGGCCGTCTACCAAGCAAAAACGCGCAGCTTTGGTCCTTAACGACCGTGATTCCTTTGGGTCATTCGGGAGCTTCCCATCACGCAAGTAGTTGATGTACTTGTTGCGCCAATCCCAAGTTAAACCCATTGTGTTTATTTCGGCGTGCCCGTTTTCTATCGCCGTGTTTAACAAGTGCAACGTTGTCCCGGGGTTGATTTCCTCCCCTTCGACTGAGGATCCCAAATTTGCTAATACGTCGGCTTCGCTGTTCTGTTCTCTCGGTATATGCTGCATGGTCCATTCTTTAAACCGATGTAATATCACTTGGATTTTTTCAAGACACTTCTGCATCCGTTCGTCTTTGACCTCCAAGACGCCGTTCACCTGGTTCAAGACCAAGAGTGAATCGCATTTTGCCTCGATTATTTCGGCCCCCATATTTCAGGCCAACTCCAAACCTGCAATCATAGCCTCATACTCAGCTTCATTGTTAGTCAATTTAACGGTTCTAATAGACTGTCGAACGGCATCCCCGGACGGAGTCCGAAGGACGATTCCTAGCCCGGAACCTTTGAGGTTCGAGGCTCCGTCCGTATGTAGCGACCAAATACCCGAGTCTTTTCCCGAGGTCAGCAGAAGTTCTTTCTCGACCTCGGGGACCATAGCCGGGGTGAAATCTGCCACGAAGTCGGCGAAAATCTGGGACTTGATGGCCGTTTGAGGTTTGTACTCAATATCATACCCGCTAATTTCGACGGCCCACTTAGTTAGCCTACCCGATAATTCCGGTTTATGCATGATGTTTTTCAGGGGGTAAGTAGTTACTACGCATATTGGATGGCATTGAAAATAGGGCTTGAGCTTTCTAGAAGCGCTTAGTAGTGCCAATGCCAATTTTTTCAAGTGGGGATAACGGGTCTCCGCATCCCCCAAAGTTCTACTAACATAATAGATAGGGAATTGCATACCTGATTCTTCTCGGACGAAAACGCCACTTACCGCTACCTCGGAGACAACAAGGTAGAGAAAAAGCGGCTCGTCTGCCTTTAGTGTGTGCAACAGCGGGGGGCTAGACAAGTATCTCTTCAGTTCCTGTAAAGCTCTTTGGCACTCCGGTGTCCAGACGAAGTCGTTCTTCTTCCTTAATAAGGAGAAGAAGCGATGACTCTTGTCTGAGGACCTCGATATGAAGCGACTCAATGTCTCTATCCTTCCGGTGAGCCTCTGTACTCTTTTGATGTTATTCACCACCTCGATATCCTCGATGGCCTTGATCTTGTCCGGGTTGATTTCAATCCTCCGGTTTGACACCATGAAGCCCAAAAATTTGCTGGACCTTACTCCGAAGGCACATTTTTCCGGGTTGAGCTTCATGTTATACTTGCGGAGCACATTGAAGGTTTCCTGCAAATGCTTTAAATGGTCCTCCGTTTCCAGGGACTTAACAACCATGTCATCAATATAAGCTTCTATTGTTTTTCCTATTTGTTCCTCGAACATCCCATTAACTAGGCGTTGGTACGTCGCACCGGCGTTTTTTAATCCAAAAGGCATGACATTATAACAGTAAGTCCCATATCGGGTAATGAAGGATGTTTTATCTTGATCCTCCGGGTGCATCCAAATTTGGTTATACCCGGAGTAGGCATCGAGAAAACTTAACATCTCATGCCCCGCCGTCGCATCGATCATTCTATCAATGTGAGGCAACAGAAATGAATCCTTCGGGCATGCTTTATTTAAATCCTTGTAATCAACACACATTCAAAATTTATTACCTTTTTTGGGCACCACTACCACGTTAGCTAACCAGTCCGGGTATTTTACCTCCCGGATAGAGCCTATTTTTAAAAGCTTTGTTACCTCATCTTTTACGAAGGCGTGTTTTGCTTCTGCCATGGGCCTTCTCTTCTGCTTCACCGGGGGAAACTTCCCGTCTAAACTGAGCTTGTGAGTTGCTATCTCCGGTGATACACCTGTCATATCTATATGGAACCATGCGAAGCAATCTGCGTTAGCTCGAAGAAATTCAATTAATTTGTTCCTGAGCTCCGAGGTTAACCCCGTGCCCAGGTATACCTTTCTGTCTAGTAGGTAATCGAACAAGATGATCTGCTCCAGCTCCTCTACAGTCGACTTGGTTGCATCCGAGTCATCCGACATGACAAATGACCTAGGTACGTCAAAATCATCCTCTTCATACCCCGGATCCGACCGGGTGCGCTTTAATTTCTATTTGGTGTCCTCCTCTCCGGTTAGATCTTCTTCCTTCTGAACTGATTCTTTGGGCCGAGGTGTTGCTTCCTCAACTGCGAACATCTCCCTTGCAGCGGGTTGTTCACCTCGGATGGTTTTTATTCCTTCCAGGGTTGGGAATTTCAGCAGCTGATGCAATGTTGAGGGCACGGCCCTCATGCTATGTATCCAAGGTCTGTCCAGCAATGCATTATACTTCATGTCCCCCTCAATTACATAGAACACCGTTTGCTGGATAGTGCCATCGATGTTCACAGGCAATGAGATCTCCCCCTTTGTGGTTTTGCTCGCCATGTTGAACCCGCTGAGTACCCGGGCTACCGGTACAATCTGATCGAGCAGCCCTAGTTGTTCGACCACTCTCCACCGAATGATATTGGCCGAGCTACCTGGGTCAATCAAAACACGTTTAACCTTAGTTTTAAAGATAAGTACATAAATTACCAATGCATCATTGTGCGGTTGAATGATGCCCTCCGCATCCTCGTTGCTGAAAGACATAGAGCCCTCGGGTAAATAGTCCCGGCTGCGCTTCTCGCTAACAACAGAGACCTTGGCCCGTTTCATTACCGGCCCTTGAGGGGCATCGGTGCCCCCAACTATCATGTTGATTGTATGCTGGGGTTCTTCTGGCTCGATCCTTCGATGAGCCTCCCTTTCCTTGTAGTGAATTTTGGCTCGTTCACTCAGCAGCTCTCGGAGATGACCATTCTTCAGTAACTGGGCTACCTCCTCTCTCAGCTGGCGACAATCCTTGGTTCTGTGACTATGGGTTCCATGGTATTCACACACCATGCTCGGGTCCCGTTGGCCCGGATCCGACCTTAGGGGTCTTGGCCATCTTACATCCGGAACACGACCGATAGCCGAAATTAGGCCCGAGGTACTGACGTTGAAGTTGTACTCCGATATCTTTGGTAAGTCCTTGTTGCCGGCAGAGCTTCCGGCATCGCTCCTGAATGAGAGACCCCGACCGGAGAAGCGGCTTCGGTTCACCCTTGATTTCTCCGACCTAAAGCTTCGCTTCTCCGAGTGGGGGTATGGCCGGTACCTTTCCCTCGACGATTCGGCCTTCGTTTCGTAACCCTTCCTTGATCTCTCAAAACTTTTATTCACATTTATCGGCCCCGAGGGAAGCTCGAATTGATCATCCTCCACCCGAATCTTCGACTCGTATCGGTTATGGACATCAGCCCATGTCACAGCCTCGTACTCCAGCAAGCTTTCCTTTAATTTGAACGAGGTTGTTGAACTTTGAAGAGTAAATACTCAAAATACCCCCCAACGTTTGACCAAAATCCCAACTGCACACCTAACCTTTGCGAGGGTCCTATTATCCCCCTGGACAAAAATTTTCAGTATCAAAATGGCCCTTTTTTGCTGATGTGGCAGAGAGCGTGACTGCACCGCCCAGTGGCGCGTGATAGCCTTTAAAAAACAGCATCTGAGGTGTTTTTGAGCGCCAACTCAGCTGCCACATGGATTAATTTAACTCCCTCCATTTTTAGGCTACTTCATCTTCTTCTTCACCTTCATCTTCTTCTTCACCCTATTTAATACCCACCTCCATTTTTATTTTTTTGTCAAAATAATATCCATTATAAATTCATAAAACATAAAAAATAATACCCCCCCACGAAAATCTAATCTTGTTAAACAAAAAAAGAAAAATCTGAAAAAAAAAAAAAAAGAAAAAAAAAAAAAAAGAAAAAAAAAACAAAAAATCTGAAGAAAAAAAAAAAGAAAAATCTGGAAAAAAATATGGTTGAAAAATCTAATCTTGTTAAAGAAAATATGTTTGGAAGTTACTTGTTTGGAGTTGCTACTTGTTGCTTGGTTGGAGTTGTTTAAGCACTAATTCTTTGAGTTGATTTGGGGAGAAAATTAAACTCCATTGCTAGGAATTTGGAGAAAGCTATGAAGAACACCAAATGGGTTTCTTTAAATTCTTGATTGTTTGATCAAATTAATTGATGAACTTTGTTCTATTTGGTGTTAGGAAGCTTCCTTTCACATTTGGGTTTGATTGGATTAGTTTTGAGGAAGTTGGTGTGATTTTGTTTTTTCAACTCCTAATGAAGATGATGATGATGATGATGATGATGATAATGTTGATGAAGATGAAGGAGAATTGGGTATGGGTTTTCGGATCCTTACTAAAAATGGAGTATGGAAAATTGAGAGATTTTTTTTTTGAGTTGATTTGGTGTGATTTTTTTTTCAACTCCTACTGAAGACGATGATGACGTGGCAGGTGGGCCAGGCGCGTGTAGACAAGCGCCTGTCCTAAATTGGGGGTTGTCATATTGGACTGCCACATCAGCAAAAAAGGGTCATTTTGATACTGAAAAAATTTGTCCAGGAGGGTAATAGGACCCCCGAAAAGGTTAGGTGTGTAGTTGGGATTTTGGTCAAACGTTGGGGGGTATTTTGAGTATTTTCTCAACTCTGAACATTGAGTCCCTTTGTGAAAGCTTGTGCAGCCCATTCTTCCGGAACCGGGGGGAGTTCCATTCGTTCCCTTGGAATCGGTTGACGAATTCGCGTAGTAACTCGTCGTCTCTTTGGGTTATACGGAAAATGTCGGCCTTACGGGCCTGCACCTGTTTGGCACCGACGTGTACTTTGATGAAGGCATCGGCGAGCATTTCGAAGGAGGTGATCGAATGCTCGGGTAGATGGTCGTACCATGTCAACGCTCCTTTTGACAAAGTTTCCCCGAACTTTTTCAGCAAAACCGATTCAATTTCGTCCTCCTCCATATCATTGCCCTTTATGGCGCATGTGTATGAGGTCACGTGCTCGTGCGGGTCCGTTGTGCCGTCATATTTCTGGATATCCGGCATTTTAAACCTCTTCGGGATTAATTTCGGGGCTGCACTCGGAGGAAAAGGCCTTTGGATGTACCTCTTAGAATTCGGCCCTTTCAGTAAAGACGGAGCCCCAGGGATTTGATCCACCCGAGAGTTGTATGTTTCGACCCTCTTCTCGGTCGAGTCTACCCGTTTTGCCAAAGTTTCGAGCATTTTTAGAACCTCGGTGGAGGATCCAGCTCCGAATCCGTTGCTCTCAATAACGCGTGCCCCCTCCCTTTTGGGTTCAGCAACACCGCTCGTTTTTTCCGGGGTCGTGGTATCCCCTCCGTTTTGCAACCGGGCTATAGCGATTCCCTGTTCGGCAATCGTCGCTCTCTGCTCCTGCAACATTTCAAAAATTAAACGTAAGTCAATATTATTATTAGGTGTACCCGGTTCTTTCCGGTCCTGTGCCCGGGACAAAGTAACAGAATTGTGGGTATTTAGAGGATCAGTGGCCGGTAAGGTGGCATTCTCCTGGTCCACGGTGTTTTGACGGTTGAGGCCCTCCCTTGAATTAACGGGGTTAGGATCAGCGGGGTTTGGTGGTCCTCGTGGACCGCTTCCTTCGTTTTCGGCCGCGATTTCGTTGTTGTTGATATGACCAGATTGCCCGGTGTCAGCCATTTAGTCTGTTTCTTCAGACACAAACAGAAGGTGTTTTTTATTTAGATGGGTAAGGCGGAGATCAAGATAAAAGACCACTATTACCCTAGCCCCACGGTGGACGCCAAACTGTTTACCTCGAATTTGGATAATCAATTAAATTTGTTGGTGAGGTATAGGTTATGTGGTTATATCTTGAATTTATTATGGAGAAAAGAAATATATGAATATAGTATAAAGAAGCGGCCAACAATCGATGGTTTACTATATACTTGTATGTTTTCTAATATATGAGTGTTACTTAATTGAAGCAATGTAAGAGATAAACACCACAAATGTTGACCGAAAATCAGGTATTGAGAGGGAAATTTTGTATATATATTACTATTACAAAGTGTTCTTGATATGAAAAAGTCAACCCTCTAAAAGGGGGACAATGCCCCTTATTTATAGTGTTGCCCCATGGGCTTCATTCAACATAAAAAATAATATAATAAAGAAAAAGTTCTGAGTTGGATTAGGTAGACCGTACGGTTTGACACCCGTACGATTAGCAGTTGAACACAGCAGGACGTCATCGACGTGTGGCAATCGCGCAACGGATCTCCCGGACCACTGGTCACGATCAAACGGACATACGGCCTCGAACAACCGGTCATGGAAGAACCGGACCAAATGACGCCCTTCTTTTGCTCCGGTTCAAGCGTTTCCCCGGTTCAGAATGGGAGCCTTCATGCATGTCCTTGCTCCTTTCTTCCCTCGACCTTCGGTCTCACCGGTTTAACATATACCCGGTTTTTACCGTATACAAATATCATAGGTTAAGAGAAGGAGAAAATTATCATATCTAACTATTTTATGCATTAATTGTGTAAATATCATTTTATATTAAGAGAAGGAGAAAAGTATCATATCTAACTATTTTTGTTGGCTATCGATAGATTTATAGTATTTGCATCATCAGGACTCCTGTAACTTCCTCTTTTTCCTCTTTTTGTTTGTACCATTACTTTATTTTGTGTCTCCTTTGCACGTCTCGTAACTAATGGTTGAAAAAAAAGGAGATGCAAATTATCTTAAATAAAACATTATTTTAACTTATAATGGGGACAGAAATACATCTCGTGAACTCCAAATTTTTCTTTTTTTGTACCCCATATTTGGAAGTCAAAAAGGTGGAGGAATTATCTTTGACAATGGCATAATGACTTTGACTTTTGGGGAAAAACATTCTTTTAGTTAGTGCTCTCCTCATTTTCTCCAGAAAAGGGTTTCCACTCTTCCCCATCTTGTTTCTCGTGTTGATTTGTCCTTAAGCAAAGTATAATAATGTGAGAAACATTTGCTTTTTAAGGAGCCCATGAATTTATTCAAAAACTATATTTAACTTATTAACAATTATTCCCTAAAGATTAAAAAGAAAAATCAAAAAGAATTATGCTCAAGTGATTTTCTAAGAACAAAATTGTAGAAGACTTTGAAGTTATGAAATAACTAATGATGGTGCAAAATGTCCCCTTTAAACATGCATACCAAATTATTTCCGAGAGCTATAACAAATATTCCTGATGCACGCATGTCGTTTGACTAAATTGTTTATACTCCCTTCGTTCACTTTTATTTGTCCACTTTTAACTTTGCATGCCCTTAAAAATTAATAAATGAAGTATATATTTTACTATAATACTCATATTAATTAGTGTATAATCTCATTGGACTTGGAGAAAGATTTGGAAATGAGTAATTAATGTTAAGGGTAAAAAAACAAGAAAAAATGGTTTGTCTTTTCTTGATATGATAAAATAGACAAGTAAAAGTAAAAATTTATTTTTAAAATAGTGGATAAGTAAAAGTGAATGGAGGGAGAGTATAAAATAACCTCTCCCCCTTTAAATATGCATCTCGCCCGTTTAATTTGTTAATCCAATTAAATTTGCCGTCACGACAGCAGATCTTCAAACTTACACTTTATTAGTACAGTTTTTTTCGTGTTTCTTTAATCAAAGGGCGTCGATGTTACGTTTAACACGAATAGCTTAACTAACCGGCGGTCACCCAGAGCAAGCTTCAAAATTTTAGAATTATACGGAAAAAAAATTAATATATGTATCTATTGAGGAGATAATTAAGGAAGTAAAAGTATGTCTCTCTATCAGTTTAATCTTTTCGATGAGATGGTCACACATTTCAAAATGATACCAAACAGAGGTCTTAGATTTGAGTCTCACCGCTACTCATTATAAAAAAGAATTTCTATGTGTTTGACCCATGAAAAAGAAGCAAGTCGCACGGGAGGAGTCGTATTGATACAAAAAATATAATTAAACAAACTAAAATGTGTTTTCTTTAACAATCTCACGTCATTAGCAATAATCTCATTTCATGAGCTAGATTTTTGGGTTGTGTCAAATCCAGCTTCATTTCTTCTCATGATATCAGAGTCAAGTTCATCCGAATCTTGATTTACCTAATTTTGGGCACCCATATTGATATTGTTCACGCTTCAGCTAGAAGGCTTGGGAGTACAGGTGTGTTAGTTGTCCCAAATCATTTGTGGGACGGACAATTGAACTTCTTGTATAGTCTTGAATAATTTTCATCTCAATAAATTAGACCTAATATCCATTTTCTTATCAGTATGCTATTTGAGCTTTTCAAGATTTCGGGACTCACCACTACATGATTTCTTTTACAAAACTTAATACTCTTGGATGTTGAGAGCAAGCAATTCTCTTGGCCTAACCCAAGTTAACAAGTGAACTATCTCTGAGTTTCTAGGTGTACGTACGCTTTTGTCTATCCATCTATTTTTCAAAAAAGTGGATTTGTCGAACCAGAAAAGTGGGAGTATGTCGAACCAAATCTTTTGAGTCCATGAGGGGTCCGTAGTACTCTTTCTTGAAGTATTTTTGTAACAAAAGCACACAAAAAGATGATTTTATTGTCAGCACTCTAACAAAGTAGACTACTGCCTATTGGGGCTCATAATGTTTGATCTTTAATAAATTTGAAAACATTAGGAGGGGGACATTCAATTTCTTTTTTGTCTCTTAAGTTGTGTACATTTTTGTAACAAAATTATTACGGTAAGCCTTGTGTACTCATTTTGTTTACAGGAAGAAGTGATGATACTCTACACTTTATCAAAATGACTTAGTATGTTTACGAAAATTTAGTACTTTGATTAAACCATGTTTACAGATGTAGTGATATGGTAAAGCTATGTTCTCATTGTTCTGTAACTTCACTTATATTTCTGTCACATCATAACTGTCTTTAGTGCTTTCTGTATTTCTTGATGATCAAGGTGTACAAGGTCCTATGTACTTATACAAGTATTTGCTGAATAAAAGAAACATTAAAAGAAAAAGAAATGTATACAATTCTACCAATAGAAATTGTCCTAGTGTCAAATCTGGTCACAAACTAGATTCCTTTCTATGTATTTACACGGTAACAGCTATATTTATGAACTGTATTAGTGTAACACCTCGTACCTTTAGCCTAAGCTTTGACCATGATCCTAGACTTAGAAAACCAGATAAAAAATGTGGCAATTGGAATTTCCTCTTAGTTTGTAAGATGGCGGTTTACGCCCATGAACAGTGACCGTATTTCAATATACAGCCCGTATTTCAAGTCGTAAACTGGTACCAAATATTTCTGAGCATTCTGGAATTTGACATTTGGAGGCTACATTATTAAAAACGGACTGTATTTCAAAATACGGCCCGTATTTCAAAATGTATTTGGAATTTGGGAAAACGTTCTTGATGAAAGTTGTAGATCTTTGAAATACCTTTCCAACGGTATATTATGGGGGTCAAATGGACATCTATGCAAAGAGTTATGGCCATTTTACTGAAGAGACGCAGTGCAGTCCATACGGAATACGGACCGTATTTCAAAATATGGCCAGTATTTTGCTGGACGTAAAATTCAATTTTCCAGAACAGTATATATTCGTCCATATCAGTTCAAATCATTATTTTTCATTCCTTCAAGCCCTAGAACGACCTCCTACCCTCCTCCGTCATCAAGAACACCAAGGTAAGCCTACTCTAATTATTTCAACTCAATTCTAACATATGCTCTAATAATTTTGACAAGAAATCATCATTCCTAAACTAGGGTTTTCTTGAAAACTCATCTCAAGGTTCAAGAATTCAAGATTTTGGAAATATTCTTCAAATCTCAAGTCTTTAATTCAAGTTTTGGAGCGACTAAGGTATATAGAGTTACTATCTACGTGTGGGAACATCATTGTTCTTTCCCACACCTCATAATCCATAAATTATGACTCTTTACGAAAACTAGGGTTTCTATACCATGCTCATGATAACCCTAGGTCCAAGTCCATGATTATATTATGTATGAATTGTTATAATTCCATCAATGAGTTCTTAATATTTCTTTATGATTATTAAGAATCTGTCCGTAATCTATGAAAAATCCATATATTTCATTCCATGGGTTCATGCATGTTAGTTTATGATATATTATGCTATTTTCAAGAAAATACTATACATGTTTTACTAGTTCATGCAAGCAAGTTATAATTTATGATATTCATGTACAAGCAAGTTATATTCATGAAAACCATGGGCAGCAAGTGCCACTTATTTTACATGTTCAAGTTTTTGGGAGTTGCTTTAATTACCGAGGAAGGCTTCAGATAGCCTGAAACTACGTAGCCACTGTAGGATGAGGATCGCTCCACCCATGTCCCGAACGATCTCTAGAATGACTGGATCCTTTCATATTTTATTAAATCTCATGTTCCCTGGCAAGGACTGAGTGTTCAGCTAGCGGGACGCAAGCACCAGACCATGGATCGGTTATAAGTTATTGCTCTCCCTACTTATGATATTTTTACCATGTTTTATATATATGTATGTATTCATGTTCATGACCAGGTTTCAGTTCCTATCATTATTATTTCATGTCGCATGTTATTTCATTCAGTTGCTTTACATACCAGTACATTCTAAGTGTTGACGTCCCCTTTCTATTGCCCGGGGGGCCTGCATTTCACGATGCAGGTACTGATATACAGGGCGACACATCTGCTCAGTAGGACAGCATTCGTATCAGCTTATTGGTGAGCCCCATCTCATTCGGGGTTTAGTCAACTTTTGTTTTATAATTAGTTATGCATTTAAGGTATGCTGGGGGCCTTGTCCCAGTAAGTATGTTTTCCAGTCAGACTCATGATAGAGGTTTCATAGACTAGACAAGTCAGTTATGTTATGTCAGACATTCAGAGTAGTATAGTCATTTTGTCTCATTCATGTTATTTTCGCACTCATGTTTAAACAAGTATTTTTATTAAGTATTATGACTTACTTCGTTTTATAAAGGCTCATCATGCATTCACGTTAATATTCTGCTCATGTTATGCCTTATGATGATTCAGCAAGCCATGTGGTTCGCTCGGTCACATGCAGTAAGGTATCGAGTGTCGTGTTTCTCCCAGGCCATGGTTCGGGGCGTGACAAATCTTGGTATTAGAGCTTAGGTTCAAGTGTCTTAGGGAGTCTATGAAACCATGTCGAGTGGGGTCACTTTTATATGTGTGCGCGCGCCACACATATAAACAGTTGATCACCAAGACATTTAAGATTGTCTCACTTCTTTCAACTCTAGATCGTGCAATAGAGTTGTGTTCTCAGAAATCACTCGAACCCATGTGTTGTTTCCCATTCTACCGAATACGCCTACTCTCAATGGATGAGGAAGATGTAATGCTAGTTGTTATTGATGTGTTGCTTTCCGATGGAGACATCAAGAATTATTCTAATTCGTGCCATGAAGCTTAGAGCAGTAAGTAACATTTCTCTTTCCATCGAATTCTAAACGTATCGAATGAGTAAGCGGCAAGAAGGAAAATTCGAGACCCAAGACTTACTAAATAGTGCATGGTGTGTTTATCAGGTGATAATACCCTTTTAAAAACAAGTTTCGGCATGGTAGTACACGTAGGTTATATACCTTACAAAATAAGTTTATTTGGATTATCTGACCATGGAGCTACAGTATAAGGATGATAGTTCATATTTAGGACCCTACAGAGTAACATGTTATGAAATTAGCTGCAGCAATCATAAATTGTCCATGGTAGTTTTGAGCAGGAAATAGCCTAAGAGCCAACCACCTGTAATACTAGAAAGTCTCGACTTTTTCAAGGATATATATATATATATATATATATATATATATATATATATATATATATATATTCCATATGATCTATGTACATGACTAGGAAGGGACTGATGCGATAAGAAAATCACGAGCAGACGACATTGAATTTTTTTTGTAGGGTTAGTTTTAAATTATTTAAGCTTATTCAGATCAGACCTTGAGAGTATGACGTTAGTAAGTTACTACAAGGAGCAGATATTACTATGAGATAAAAGATATGACAATTCCCTCTTAGGTTATGTGATTAAGTATTTATCCCTGATGTGTATAGGATGATATAATTTTGAAAGTGTATAGGGAGTTTGGGGTTAGTTATTCCAATTCCTTGTTTGAGACAGATGAAATTTTCCTAAGTGTGATCCATGTCTATGGTTCAGAAAGATAGTATACAACCCCAAAATAGAGTCAGATAAGGAGAAAAAGTTAGAAATAACCTTATGCTTCACATTAGTACTCAGAGAAGAATTAGAGAATATGATGCTAGCAAGTGGTTAACAAAATCATAGTGAGTAAGTTTGAATAGATACAATGAATTAGAAATTTTCAGCAGAGTTAATAGAAGTACGATTTGAGTTACTTAGTCAAGTTAGCACTACTAAGTGGATAACTGTCTGAATACACCGAAGGCGTGTTAGAACCCAAAGGGTTTAAGTTAAATTTGAGGTATAGAAATTGGTGAAAGAAGAAAACCATATAAGCAGTAAGAGAGCAAGCTACAGAAGAAGAGCCTTTAAGAGTTATCAGAAAAGAGTTTTCCCCAAGACTGACAAGGCTAATATGCCAGTTATGTACATTAAAAACCCGTTCATTTAAGTAATCCAGTTTTCCCAGTAAGTAAGACTTTCTTTAAGTAAGCAGAAGAAATGAGTCTTCAGTATTTTAAAGGAAATTAGCAGAACCACTAGATGACCACTTATCGCTAACTCAAGGGATCCACAGGCTTTAAACGTCAGATTTTGAACTAAGGGGGAGATCGTGCGATAAGGTGCCGATATAAACTATGTGTTTTGTAAGTTGATAGGTGTTAAGGAGATTATGTCAGAGGGTCACAGATTCATGTAGCCAAGATAAGATGCGTAGAATATGATCTTTGTCATGCTGTTGAGATCAAGTACTAGGTAATTATGTTATAAGATAAAGTTCTAGAGCAAATAGCGGGTTTTAAGGGTATAACGGTTCCAATTCCAGAGTAATTCATGTACTATGTGGTACTAATACCCAGACGCACTTTACTCATGCCTTTCGTACCCATTTCATGCCCATGTTAGAGATTGATACTCCGCGTTTAAGATACAAGAATTAAGAATTCATACGATAGTAAGTTATGAAAAGGAATGTCCTTTCATGTCTGGCACTTCTGGTGAGCTCATGTCTAAAGTTAAAAATCGCATTTAGGTCTCACGTATCTATCATGCTTTTATACTCATGTCCATGTTCTAGCATCTAAGTGCTTTTCAAATCTGATGACGATCTTGACCCCTATGATTATGTTATCCATGTTACCACATACTCGTGCCCCAATTCATTTCGCTATGCATTCCACTTATAGCGGTATCGTAACAATGATTTTGTGAGATAATAATGAAGGTGAACCAAGATGGATGTCCTACCCATGATTCTATGTAATTTGTGCTTATGTTCCTTTAGCTAATGTTTTACGATCATGATGACATGATTCATTTTTCCTTTCGCTAAGTATCTAGGTCTCGTTATGTTCAAGGTGACTTTCTACCCATGTCTTAGATGCTCGAGGAATGAGTTATACATGCCTATATTCTTTTATGTGCCTTATTTATAACAAGGGTGTTTACTCACGGTGATAAGAGTAAGCTATGTTGAACCATGTCCTATTCTTTCGGTATATCTAAATTCTAAAGGTAATGTTTTATCCATGCCTTACGTCTCTGAGTACCTAAGAGTTAGCCTGCAACTTATCCTCTATACAAGTCAGACTAATGCCTTAGTCTTACTTCAATACTCATGAACTCAAGTCCATATGCCATGGTATGTAGGTACTCATATAAACGCCATATTTTTCATGGTCCCATGCCCCATGTCATGTTATTCACGTTTCATTCCATATGAATCACGTTCCCATGTACGCATGTTCCACGTTACGTCCTCCATGGACAATACACCATGTCATGTCTGTTCTCTAAAGCAAAGTATCTCATGTGAATAGTACTAATAATTCATTTTCTCTCAGTCCTCTATAATTCGCTCACGAGAATGAGCAAGATGAGCTAAGGTATTCATAATCATGATTAACAGCTAACAAGATAATCAGAAGTAAGGTGCATTCCTATATTCAAATAGACATCTTTTCATGTACCCTGTGATACTTATCCCAGGAGTATTCTACTCAGATTCGATGTGTTCATATCATGCCTATGCTAGAGATTTTTTAATACCTATGTTAGGACCATATTTTTGTTATACGACTCAAGTCCGTTGCGTTTACATTCAAAGCCTAAGTCATACTCCTATTTCATATTACCATGGCGAAATACGAACGTCTATGATCAAGTCTCTAAGTATCCAAATCCTACCCGCGCTTAGTATTCAACCCTCCTGTTGTAACAATCATGTTTTCGACATTCAGATCCCATGTTACGATATCCATGTTTACACGTATTCGCATCTCATGACAGTTTAGCACTCATGTATCCATGTCATCCAGTCTTCATGCATTTATGTCCCACGTCATGTGTATCACGCCCAGGTAATCATGTCATGTTCGTGCCTATTCCAATACTCATGTCATTCGTGCCTACGGATTTTCTTCCAAACCCCATGTGTAGTAATCATGTAATCATTCAGCCAATATTCATGTGTTCAAGCCAGCTCAGTATTTATGTTAGCTACATTCAAGATTCAGTAATCATGTTATGTCACATCATGCCTATTAAGATACCCTGTGGGTTCTGTGTTGGTACTTTAGTTAGCTGGCAGGCGTTTGAGAAATATCGTGAGGGTCCGAATTATGAAGGAAGTCCTACCATAAATTTTGTAGATTCCAGAGTTAGCAGCGATTCTTAACCACTAGTCATAAATTGAGGACAAATGTTTCATGATTCTCATTCATGTAGGTGCTACTCAGTTTCATGTTCCCCATGTACATGTTTCCATGTAATCACGTATTCAGTTATCATGATCGATGACCATGTTCCCACGTAACCATGTTAGGCTCTTATGTTTTATGTCATGTTTCTTTCATGTTCACGTATTCAAGCCATGTCCAGCCATATTCTTAACCATGACCCATCATTCGAGGACGAATGGTCCCAAGGGGGAGATATTGTAACACCTCGTACCTTTAACCTAAGCTTTGACCATGATCCTAGACTTAGAAAACCAGATAAAGAATGTGGCAATTGGAATTTCCTCTTCAGTTGTAAGATGGCGGTTTACGCCCATGAACAGTGATCGTATTTCAGTATATGGCCCGTATTTCAAGTTGTAAACTGGTACCAAAGATTTCTGAGCATTCTGGAATTTGACATTTGGAGGCTACATTGTTAAAAACGGATCGTATTTCAAAATATGGCCCGTATTTCAATACGTATTTGGAATTTGGAAAAACTTCCTTGATGAAAGTTGTAGACCTTTGAAATACCTTTCCAACGGTATATTATAGGGTCAAACGGACATCTGTGCAAAGATTTATGGCCATTTTACTTGAAGAGACGCAGTACAGTCCATACGGAATACGGACCGTATTTCAAAATACGGCCTGTATTTCAAAATACGGCCAGTATTTTGCTGGACGTAAAATTCAATTTTCCAAAACAGTATATATTCGTCCATATCAATTGAAATAATTATTTTTCATTCCTTCAAGCCCTAGAACGACCTCCTACCCTCCTCCGTCATCAAGAACACCAAGGTAAGCCTACTCTAATTATTTCAACTCAATTCTAACATATGCTCTAATAATTTTGACAAGAAATCATCATTCCTAAACTAGGGTTTTCTTGAAAACTCATCTCAAGGTTCAAGAATTCAAGATTTTGGAAATATTCTTCAAATCTCAAGTCTTTAATTCAAGTTTTGGAGCGACTAAGGTATATAGAGTTACTATCTACGTGTGGGAACATCATTGTTCTTTCCCACACCTCATAATCCATAAATTATGACTCTTTACGAAAACTAGGGTTTCTATACCATGCTCATGATAACCCTAGGTCCACGTCCATGATTATATTATGTATGAATTGTTATAATTCCATCAATGAGTTCTTAATATTTCTTTATGATTATTAAGAATCTGTCCGTAATCTATGAAAAATCCATATATTTCATTCCATGGGTTCATGCATGTTAGTTTATGATATATTATGCTATTTTCAAGAAAATACTATACATGTTTTACTAGTTCATGCAAGCAAGTTATAATTTATGATATTCATGTACAAGCAAGTTATATTCATGAAAACCATGGGCAGCAAGTGTCACTTATTTTACATGTTCAAGTTTTTGGAAGTTGCTTTAATTACCGATGAATGCTTCAGATAGCCTGAAACTACGTAGCCACCGTAGGATGAGGATCGCTCCACCCATGTCCCGGACGATCTCTAGAATGACTGGATCCTTTCATATTTTATTAAATCTCATGTTCCCTGGCAAGGACTGAGTGTTCTGCTGGCGGGACGCAAGCACCAGACCATGGATCGGTTATAAGTTATTGCTCTCCCTACTTATGATATTTTTACCATGTTTTATATATATGTATGTATTCATGTTCATGACCAGGTTTCAGTTCCTATCATTATTATTTCATGTCGCATGTTATTTCATTCAGTTGCTTTACATACCAGTACATTCTAAGTGTTGACGTCCCCTTTCTATTGCCCAGGGGAACTGCATTTCACGATGCAGGTACTGATATACAGGATGACACATTTGCTCAGTAGGACAGCATTCGTATCAACTTATTGGTGAGCCCTATCTCATTCGGGGTCTAGTCAACTTTTGTTTTACAATTAGTTATGCATCTAAGGTATGCTGGGGGCCTTGTGCCAGTAAGTATGTTTTCCAGTCAGACTCATGATAGAGGTTTCATAGACTAGACAAGTCAGTTATGTTATGTCAGACATTCGGAGTTGTATAGACATTTTGTCTCATTCATGTTATTTCCGCACTCATGTTTAAACAAGTATTTTTATTAAGTATTATGACTTACTACGTTTTATAAAGGCTTGTTATGCATTCACGTTATACTCCGCTCATGTTATGCCTCATGATGATTCAGCAAGCCATGTGGTTCGCTCGGTCACATGCAGTAAGGCACTGAGTGTCGTGTTTTGCCCAGGCCATGGTTCGGGGCGTGACAATTAGGGTCTATTTTGAGACACTAACTGAATTCTTGTGTTTACTTTGCACCCTTACGAAATGTTTTGCCAAAACTCCTCTGCATCTTCTTTGTTGAGTTCAATGCTTCATTTTTCCTTCTCAAACGTTGAAGCTAAACATCCTTAATCCCAACATCCCCCCTCAAATTGGAGGGGAGAGCAAAGAGACCCAACTTGATGAGAATGAAGTGAAGTTGATCTCCAGATAAATCCTTGGTAAATAAATCCGCAAGTTGAGATTTTGAACGCACAAATGAGAGGGAAATCAACCCAGATAGAAATTTTGACGGACGAAGTGGCAATCTAGTTCAATATGCTTTGTCCATTCGTGAAATACAAAATTTCGGGCTATATGAATAGCTGCTTGACTATCTGAGTAGATCGGAACTAGAATTGAAGGCTGAACTGATAAATCTAAGAGAAGACGAAGCAACCATGTGAGCTCAGCAATCAATTTTCGCATAGATCTGCATTCGGTGTCTGTTGAAGACAAAGAAATCAAAGCTTATATCTTTAATTTCCAACTTATTGGAGATCCACCTAAACTGATGTAAAACCCACTCATCGACCTTCGTGAGTCTTTGCATGTTGCCCAATGTATAAAAGTTTGCCTAGAGTCTTTGCATGTTGCCCAATGATGAAGTATGATAGTAATCCAAAGTTGATAACGTCCAAATCCACTCCTCAAAAAGAAAGTGTACATGGTCGTATGCAATATAATTTACCCAACTATGAGTCGGGGTCGATCCCACAGGGAACAATATGCTAGGCGATTTAAACAAGTAAGGAATTATCACTTTCTACGCTGAGCCAAACACTTGATAATAATATTTAGTTTTTGATTAAAATTATAACTAATACAAAAATATAAACTAACCTAGAAAGCGAGTAAAATGATCAATGGCCACAAGTTTGGATACAAAGGAAATTACACTCAAGTAACGATCCAATGTATTTCACGATTTTACAACTAAGAACGGGTTTATGTTAATAGATAATGATTTCTAAAATCTCATTGAAAGTCTTCCAACCAAATCAATGAATTTCACTCTAAGCTTTTCCAAGCCTTAGAGTGTGATATTAGGCACAATCAATTTAACCTCAAGTAACTATCCTCTTCCGAGCTCAAGTTATTAGATGGGTTTAATGACCCAAATTCTTGCTATTAACTCTTTTACTAACCTTTACTTTCTTTTCCAAGCAAAGTATGGGTATTTAGGCACAAATAATGTTGTACACCATTAAAGGACATTAAAGCTTGAAGAGTTAATAGAGAAACAATAAACCCACTTCATTGGAAATAAAAATCATTCAATACATAAGCATAACAAGAGTTTCATCCAACACTTGATAATGAATAATATCATAAACAAGATTCAAGTGAAAGAAGAAAATACTAAACACTTAAATATTCAATACAAAACAAGGAATTGAAGAAAGGTTTAAGAAATATCTCATTAAGGTGCTCCAATCTTCTCCTCCAATGGTGTAGATGAAACCCTAGCCTCCAAGCTTGAATGAAAATGGCCAAAGATGAATATAATTGCTCCCTTGTCTTCCTTTTGTAGTTCCCCACTTTTTCCAAGTCCAAAAATAACAAAAGAAGCCCCAAGTTTTCAGATTTGCAAATCTGTCCCGTTTTTGCAAAACTGTCCACTTTTGACAGTTTTGCAAAACTGTGCAGTTTTTGTCCAATTTGGCCTCCTTTTGACTTTATTTTCGCTTGATTTCTTCCGATCACTTCTAAATCATATAAACCTATAAAATGGAAGTAAACGACATTAAATGCATTATTTTCTCAATCAAAACATAGCAACAATCTAAGATTAAAGAAGAAATAAGTTGGTAAAATACCAACTTATCAAAGTATCATTAGTACTAGGAACTGCATCAACATTAGGAGGTATATCAGATATTTATGAGGTTTCCAGAGGTGTGTCAGTAGGAGGTGTATCAGTAGGAATACGTTTTGGTTCAGGAGGTATATTGATAGGTGAATGATGAATATGTGATGACTCAGATTGGTCTAGAAAGGTGGATGCATCTTGTGTAGATTGATCACAAAAGATATTAGAAATGGGAGGAAATGCATTAAACAAGTTGGTTTTGGAAAATGTTACAAATGGAAAGATATGTTCACAGAAATGAACATCTCTTGAGGTAAATACTTTCTTGGAAATAAAATTCAGCAGCTTCTATCCCTTTTGCCCTATAGGATAACCTAGAAATATACAAGCTTGTACTCTTGGCTCAAATTTTCCCCTGTTTTGAGCAAGTGTAGAAGCATAACACAAGCTTCCAAAACTTCTTAATATATGATAATCAAGAACTGTGTTATAGAGTAGTTCATAAGGAGTTCTACCTTTCAATACCTTAGAAGGGAGCTTGTTGATAAAAAAAAATATTGCAGTTCAAATGCATTCTCCTTAATAACAAACTAGGACCTTAGAATGGAACATTCAAGCTCTTGCAATTTCTAATAAGTGTCTGTGTTTTCTTTCCACAATTCCATTTTGTTGTGGTATAGCTATGCAAGAAGATTGGTGCAGAATTTCTTGTGATTGTAGAAAAAGTGTAGCTTCTGCACTCTTACCCAATTTTAATGCATTATCTGATCTAATCATTTTCAATTTAGTATTGAATTGTCTTTCTGTCATGCTAAAAAATTACTTTAAAACTGGAAAAGCATTAGACTTAGTGCTTAATAAGTAAGTCCAGGTTCCCCTATTGGAATCATCCATAGCAGTTAGGAAGTATTTATAACCATTGTATGTGGGAACTTTATAAGGTCCCCAAGTATCAATAGGTATTATTTCAAATATTGCTTTGATTTTGACATGACTTATTGGAAAGGATAATCTAGATTGTCTAGCTAAAGGACAAACAGAATAAGGTAGATTAAATTGAATTTAACAGAAATGGAACTGATATATTTCATTACATTAAAGGGTAAATGCCCCAATCTTACATGCTATAACATTACATCAGATTGTGATTTTGTTGGAATAGTTAAAGAAACTGAAACAAAAGTAGGATGAGAAACAGACTTCTTACGTAAAGAAACTACATATAAATTGAATGATTGAGATCTCTTAGGTGAAGAAAATACATCTAAAGTTGAATGAGATTGAGATCTCTTAGGGAATGAAGTTGTATTTTGACTTCTAGACTCCGGTTCAACAGATTCCAATAGATATACTCCATCTTTAGCTTCACTAAAAACTTGAGGGCTCTTCATGAGAGGGCCCTACAAAATACATCCAGTAGATATAAATAAAGCAATACATATGAATATGACACAGAGTTTGTGAACAGAGAATAAACTGTATTTAAAACTTGGAATATGAAAATCACCCCTAAATGTAACACCTAAAAAAATACACACATTTCCTGCATGAGTGACTCTTACTATGATAGAGTTAAGAAGTTTGACAAGAATAGGTTTAGGAAAAGAAAACAGTATCAAAAATAACTTAGGGGTGAAACACATATTATGAGAAGATCCTGAATCAATTATCCAAGAACTAGAGTTAGAATTTTGTGTTGAATAATAGGAAGATTGATTATAGGAATATATACCATCAGCTGACTTAGCAGTAACTTCAGAACTATTGCTTTGACTTGTTGACATATGTTTCAGCAATTCCACAAGTTGGTTGAATTGAGTAGGTGAAAGTTATTGAGCAATTTGAGGAACTTTTTGCACAATACTTTAAATTCCTTCTTGTTCTTCAGTAATACCAGCAGAGTTACTTCTAGCTGTAACCTGAAACTTCTTAGACTTGGTGAATTTGAAGTCTGATGGGAACCTATGAGCCTGTAATAATTCTCAATAGTATGGTTAGTCATTTTGCAGTAGGTACGGAACTGGTTGCTACTCTTCTTTCCTCTATAGCTAGTACTGGCCCTAGATACTCCAGATTTCTGCTGCACATTGGTTTGAAGGTGATTCTTGGGAAAAGATTATCCTCCCACCATAAAAGAGGATCTATTTCCTGAAATATGCATCTCTCTCTGATTTTCATCTTGCATTAAGAGTGAATAAGCATGGTTCACAGTTTGGAGAGGGTTAATCATTAGTATGTTACTTCTTGATGGTGCATAAGTATCATTCAATCCCATAAGGAATTGAATGGCCCTCTCATCTTCCTTAAACTGAATCATTTTCTTTTTCCCTTCACATGTGCACACACAAGAGCATAACACATTAGTATTCAGAATGTCTTGTTCATCCTATAACCTCTTCATTTTAGTGAAATATCCTGTAATATGATTAGTTCCTTGAACTAAATCAGCCAATTCCTTTTGTAGGTAATAAAGTTTTTCCCCATGTGGTTAACCAAATCTATATTCAAGATCAAACCACAAATCTTTGGATGTTTTTTAGTAAAGGACACTATTTGCAATGTCCTTAGAAAGGGAATTCAAAAGCCAAGAAGTTACCATGTTGTTACATCTGTTCCAAACCTTAAAGGATGGATCTGTTTCTGCTGCTGCTGGACAGGCTTCATCAATAATCCCAACTTGTTCTTTGCTGTAAGTGAGATGAGAAAAGACCTTCTCCAACCTGGATAGCTTCTTCCATTAAATTGAGTGTTCACAAGAACCACACCAGGTGAATCAGAAGCATGGAGAAAGTATGGGTGAGAAACATCATAAGTGACTGTTTGTCCATCAGTGGGAGTTTCTTGTGAAGAAGAAGAGTTGTCACTCGTCTTAAAGTTGTGAAAGAAGATATTTGAAGCAAGAAATAAAGATTATCAAGCAAGAAAATAAAGATTATTGAGAAGAAGACATTATTGCTCTGATACCATGTTAGAAAACTTAGACAAATTTGAGAGAATTTTCTATATTTTTTTTATGATCAAGGTGTACAAGGTCCTATGTATTTATACAAGTATTTGCTGACTAAAAGAAACTGTAAAAGAAAAGAAAAATCTACAATTCTACCAATAGAAATTGTCCTAGTGTCTAATCTTGTAACAAACTAGTTTCCTTTATGTGTATTTGCATGGTAACAACTATATTTGTGAGTTGTATTATCTGTGTACGTGTCCCATGTTTCATCTGAACTTATTAGGGTCTATTTTGAGACACTAACTCGGTTCTTGTGTTTACTCTGCACCCTTAGGAAACGTTTTTGCCAAAACTACTCTGTATCTTCTTTGTCGAGTTCAATACTTCATTTTTCCTTCTCAAATATTAAAGCTGAACATTCTTAATCCCAACATAACTTGCATGCATTTTATTCGCTTCTCTCTTCAAATTAGTTCAATTAGACCTCTTTATAACAATTATCCTTATAATAACATTTAATTATAATGACCAATTTTTCTGGGAAATTTGCACGATTGCCCTTATTCGGGGGTGATATTTATTTTTTTGTCCCTCAAATTGCTAGTCTTTAATTTTTGTCCTTCACCTAAAAACCCATGGGTTCCGAGTTCGGACCCCCCTCGGTCAAAAATTTTTTAAAAAAAATGTCAAGGCAGAATTTGCTTGCAAAACTTTACCTTAAAGTAAGCAAAACTCTACCGTAAGGCAGAGTTTGCCTTAAAGTAGCAAACTCTACCTGCAAACTCTAAGGTGGAGTTCGAATCCAAAACTCTGTCTTGCGAATTTCTTTTTAATTTTTGATTGAGCGGGGGTTCAAACCCGGAACTCATGGGTTTTTAGCCGAAGGAAAAAAAATTAAAGACTAACAATTTGAGGGGCAAAAATTAAAGACCGGTGCCTTTGAAGGCAATCCGCGCAAAAAACTGATTTTTCTTCGGAAAGTTATGTTACTTAATTTTAATAGTGGACTAATATGAAGGATGATCTTGGGCTAATATCTTGGTACTTGAGGTTTCATCTTATTTAGCCCGGCTCAGATTCAGCCATATTTGTTCGCCCATCTTGCAAAGGTTCTTTTTTTTTTTTGCGCGGATTGCCCTTCATTTTGGGTGGTCTTTAATTTTTGCCCTTCAAATTGGTGGTCTTTAAGCATTGCCCCTTACCTAACACCCTGAGGTCGTGGGTTCGAACCCCAGCTCAGTGAAAAAAAAAATCGCAAGGCAGAATTTTGTAAATCTGTCAAATTCTGCCTATTTGGGCCTTAAGGTAGAATTTGCATGGGCACAGGCAGAATTTAAAGACCACCTCCAGCGAAGGGCAATCCTCCAAATTGCCCAATTTGTCTAAGAGATACGGTTATGAGGCCCACTAAGAATGCTGCTAATCCCACCATTTCATTCAAATTCCATTCACATAAACAAAATATTTTGAATACAAACATTACATGTTATATATAGCAAATCAAATCTCTAAATTATTGGTAAACACTAAATCCCTATCTATCAGTTTAGAGCTAGCTAAATAATATGAAGTACCTAAAAGCCTATATTTATGAGTACTCAAATTTGATTTCTATTTTCCCCTGATTTATAATTATTATATGCAACAGACTTAAAGATTGGTTTTTTTCTTCCTGTGCAACTGTTCCTTCAACTGCCTAATCTTGGCATCAACCCTAGCAGAAAATCCAATTTTAATCTTCTCCTTGGATTTCTGCTGCTCCTTCAACCACATCGGTCCATCGACAATATCCATTCTAAAATGCTCCATTTCTTGGATCAAATGATCATCCATAGGGAAGAATGATCTCTGAATAGCAATATGAATGAAGTATGGAACTAATGAAGTTACAACAGCTAGCAATGTAACAATCCAGAACATTGCTGTTGGCCCTATGGCTTCTGTTAAGAGGTGAAATCCTGTTTTAGAGTGGTCTGGTGGGATCACACCATACAAGAACAAGAAAATATACCAGCAAATGATGCTACCCCAGATGAGTAAATGGCTTATCCAAGTGAAGTGGTTTATTATAAGCGCGATTTGGCAGTTTACAGTCCAGATTATGCAAGTATAAGTAATTGCACCAATGTGTCCAATATCTGCCACTTCTCCCCCTTGTGTGAATGCAGCTGGGGAAAGTGCACTAATGTTGATTGCAAAGATTGCTAATGATGTAAATGACGCATTTAGTATCCATCCAATGATTCGTTTCCAGCTGAAACAGATATTCTTGGGTCCTTGCTGATAAAGGGTTGGAAACTTCTCCAATGACAAATATCAAAAGAGAATGATTAGAATTTTGATGAAAAGCCATTGTAAGGAATTGTAGTTCCTAGATTATCAGCAGCCCTTTGTTGCATATGAAGTCTTTGTTTTTGGTCTTTATTTTTCTTGGCGGTGAGAATTATTCTAATACAAGACTTTCACAATGCATTAATGGTAAGTTATTGAATCTTTACCTTAAGACAGACTGCAGATGAAACATCCTGTTCTAGCACACCAAGGGAGATCACAGGCAAGGATGTCAAAAGGACATTGAAGATGACAATGTACCAATCATCAAATAAAACCTGTCCTGAGGAAGTGGTGAGGATGTCATAGAAGAACAGTGTGAGGCCAAAAGTGGCGTTCTTGTAGACAAAATATAGAATCTGCAGCATCAAAATGAAGAACAAATTCTTATTAGTGCACATATATCAAAGGATGGATTTTTTATTTTTATTTTTATTTTTATTTTTATTTTTTATTTTTTGATGTGAAAGAAAGAATATTTTCTCACCAGCTTGGAGATCCTCTTGTAGCACCAGTGACCATGGACTATAAGTAGGCGTTCTAGGAAACGGAATTGAGGCATTGAGAAGTCACTTGCCATAACAGCCTGTAAATCTCAGTAATCAACAGAATTAGAAGTTAGTTTGAATATTAGGCTTCAATAGCTGTACAAAAAAAATTAACCAAAAATGAGAAGCCAATCACAAATTTAAGGATAGAAAGCAATTACCTGCATTCCTTCCATGCCACTGATTCCAACACCGATATCTGCTTCTTGAATCATGCCTACATCATTTGCACCATCGCCTATAGCCAATGTTGTCTTGCCAGTGTGTTGCTTAACCAACCTCGTAATCTAGAAATTCTAGTCAGAAACTTACTCATACAAATTTGTTTACTAAAGCATGAATACGAGAAAAAAAAAGGTATTAAGTTTGTAGGATTGCTTCTTTATAAAGATTTAAGTTTTGTAGGAATTTGAGAAGATTCATTTTGTTTATCTAATCTCAAGCGGATGAAAAAGGAATTTGTTCTTAAAATGTAAAAGAACATTAGGCAGCCTCAAGCATTAAAAATGATGACATACAAGAGCTTTTTGTTTGGGAGAAACTCTGCAGCATATGACAGAATCACATCTAACGGCCAGTCTTAGAAGCTGGTCCTTTATGTCATTGCTCAAGGCGATTTCAAGAGCTCTTCCATCCACTATCAACGCGAAAGGTCGATTCTTTGCATCTTCTTGAATGACCATTTGATAGTATCTTTCAATCTGACCCAATATATCCTCTCTCATGACCTGAAAAACTAGAAAAAAAAGTTGACTACCTTAATTCCAATTCTATTTTACTCCTTATTTAATGCATCATTCTCTTTTTCTGTTTGAAGCAAAAGATATTTGTTTTCACCTTCATGAGATTTTTCGACTCGGCTTCTTTGCTTAGAGTCAAATGAACTTGCTTCATGTCATGCCTGAGTAAACTGCAAGAATATCTGCAAGAATTGAGAGGAAGTAGAGTTAGCTACTGAGTGACCTTTCTTTGTGCTGTCTTCAGAATCTTTGAACAATAGATAATATTTCAAAAGCTGCATACTTATGCTATCTGAAGAAGAAAGTAAGTTCTCACCCAATGTTAACTGCAGTTTCTTTCTTATCTCCAGTTAGCAGCCAGATCTTGAATCCAGCCTGTGCTAGTTTATCTATGCACTCGGGAACCTGAAAAAGTCGAACAAAATCTTTTTCAAGCTTAAGTTTACTTTGCAAGGGATGTAACAATGAATTATAGCTCAGAAAGTTATTCTGGAAGATAAATGAAGGAACAGAAAACTCACTCCTCCTTGTAACTTATCTTCTATTGCTACTGCACCTAGCAGGAGCAAATCTTTCTCAATCATTTCAGAGGCATTTTCTAGTAGGTCTTCTCTTTCTGGACCTATAGTGGCCTTCGCTTTTGTAAATTGTGAGTTCCACTTCTCATACTCATCTGTCTTAATTTTCTTATATGCAAAAAGCATGGTTCTCAATCCATCTTCTGCATAGTTTGAGAGATGTGCAGTTGTCGCTTGCTGGTATGTCCTACCATTATCTGCAAGTCTATCAAGAATAACACTGCAGAACAACGAAGAGACTTAGAACTACACTAGAAAATCTGATAATAGTTTGATCACTAATGTAAGCAATTATATCTTACTTATCAGCCCCTTTACAAAGGAGAAAGAGGTCTCCATTTTCATTTCTCACTATCACAGACATCCTCTTCCTAGTGCTGTTGAATTCTAACAGATTCAGAAGCTTGTACTCCCTATAAGCAATAGTATAACGAGCTAAATAATGAGAAAAAAATGGAGAATTGAAAGAAGAGAGGGTGAAATTGAATTAAAATAGGCGGAAGTCACCTTTTAATATCCATTCCAGAAGAGGGGTCAAGTTCTTCAACAACCATCATAGATTGAGTTCTATGACAGAACTTGAATCCAAACTCTTGTGCAGCTAACAGAAAGGATACTTCCTCCGGTGATTCTGCCTCATATTTTAGTTTATCATTTTTTCCATCTTCAATGGGAATACCGGTGTGACATAGAGCCATTACGCGAAAGAACATCATCATATCTGATACGTTAGATCGATTAATCCACATTTTGTCCATTAGTCGATCATCCCTGAAATTGAATCCCTTAATAACCGACGAGTCTCTTCTTGTAATGGAATTTCTTGGAGTTGTTGCATTTGGTGTTTCCACACCTTGTTCCAAACCAAGGACCATTTTCTCTGTAGCTGGTTCAGCCATTGAGAACTCAAACATCTCTAGGCTTCTACCAGTGGGATCATATCCGCCTACACTGAACCGATATCTCTCCACCTCGATGTTCATTCTCCTCGATGCTGCAAGATCAATTTCTGTGATTTCACCACCATATGAAATCCCTTCAATTGAACATTTCCTAAATTCCATCTGGTTGCAAGTCAATGTGCCTGTTTTATCAGTCAGAATCATTTCCACCTGTCCAAGCTCCTCGTTCAAATTCGAAGTTCTTGCCACAACTGATTTATCTGTTACTTCGTCATACATGTTCTGGTCCTTGTTGATGAGCATAGCTTGTATAACTTTAACAACTTCAATTGAAACATATAGAGAAATTGGTATCAAGTATCCATACAACACTAAAGCCCTTATGAATTGCGACAAGCATGATACAATCAGCTTTGATGGATCAAAAGATGAATCAGCACTCCTTTCCAACTCAAGGTAATACCATTTTACAGCTTCAGTTTTCGTGAATATAGTTGAACCGATAGAGGATACCATCGATATCAAAATGAGCATGGCAAAAAGGACATAAATTACATGATCCATCTTTCTTTCTACTCTACTACGTTTAGATGGTGACCTTGTAGAGTTCCTCACAGCCTTTGTATCCGGTCCACTAAACACCACAACCCCATAGATATAATCAGTGTTTCGGAGCTTTGAATCCCTTAGAAGAATTTGAGATGGAGATAAAGGATGATAATCATTTTCTAACTCCAAATTTCCTACAAATGTATAAAGGTTTGGATTTGGATCCTCACAACGAACTGTCGCTAAAAACTTGCTGAATTGTTCATCCCCATCTAGGCTAAGTGTGGCTTCCAAGCTTCTTTTAACTTTCAGATTAGTCTCACCATCTAGATTCATAGTCTCAACATAACAAAGACCATCTTCATAGCTTGAAGAAAGCAACAGAAGATCACTTGGAAAATACTCATTCTTGTTAACTTTAATTACATCTCCCACATATATTCCTTTCCAGGATCTCTCTACAAATTCCCCATTTCCTATGTGAACCTCAATTTTCCTTGCATTCACCTTCAAGTCCTGCAATGAAAAAAACAAAATGAAAATGTTTAGTAAAAACAGAACACTCTGTTTGACACTATGATACTGTCAAGAAACCAAAAATTTAAGGTACCTGCAAGAATCTATTCCAATCCTCCATGGCCTCCTTGAGCATACTAATCCCAACGACGAAAACAAGGGGTGAAATGACAGTCACAGGGGTAAAGGGAGCCAAGGGAGTGACAGAAAGTATTGCAGCCAACAAGAAATACAGATTGGCAACACGACGAAACTGCTCGAAAAGTGCTATAGGAAAGAAGGTGACTATGTTGTATTTTGTTGTGGATACATAGTTGTTAGGATACTTGTATGGTTTAAGCTTGTGGATATGAGGCTCATTGCAGAAAACTACCCTGGAATAACCTGGCTGACCAATGAAACTTTGAGCTGATGGTGCAGTAACAGCAAAAGAAGTGGGATCACCTTCATTAGTTTGAGGATGCAACCATGAGAATGTGTAGAGTTTGCTCCATTTTACTTTCTGTTTCTTTCTTCCTCCTGCCATTTTAGGAAATGAAGAAAAATGTGCTAAGAAATTTGTTACTCCAATGTTTGATATTCAACTAAAACACATGAACTTTAACTAAAATCCTTATAGGAAAATTGCCTTGTTGATCCTTGAAATATTTTGGAAATTTTCCTCCTTGATCCTCGAAATATAACTTAATTACAACTTTAGTCCTCTATTTTTCCTATATATTCCCTTTCCATGCTATACTATGTAGCTAATTTTCTTCGGTCTTTTCAACCGGAGAGAGAGCTAGGATTTTGAGTTTATGGATTCTGAAATTTAAAAACCGCAACTCATTAGGTTCTTAATAATTTATTTATACATATTAAGTGAATTTTTAAAAAATAAATATAGGGGTTTGATCAAAGCTATCGAGCCTGTAAGGGAAGCTCTAGACCGCCCCTATTTTCAACATGTTTTAGAAGAGTAATGTCTTATTTTTCAAGTCATTAATCTCAATTATTACAGACACTTTGTATTTATCTTGATGTAATATGAATATATGATAGTGTAAAAATACTGTCAATGTACGTCAGCTAAACTCATACTAATTGACAAAAGCTTATTCTAAAATCAAAGTATAATCCATTTTGGCACAATGCTCCAAGGACTATGTTTAGCGATTACTTCAAAGTGCAGGGCAACAAACAAAAAGGTCTTATCTTATCTTTTTAACTTTTTTCTATCTTCTTTTAGGTTGTTTTTTCTTAAGACTTGGTAAAAGGTTTTGATATATTATAGACGACAATCTCAAGAAAGGAAGTTTCTTTAACTTGTCTGTTACTTAAGGTATTTTGCAAAGACCACGTTGTTGCTTGAGCATTCACCGGCTTCTCACTTAGGAAAAGACAATTTGCAACTGCCAATTGACTAAAAATTATAGTAAAGTCTTTATACTTGGGATCAAGCAGAAGCAGGCCTTTAATAAACAACAATTTCCACTGCATTTGCAGCTTTGGACTCTGGTTGATATTTCCTAAGCAAATCTTCTTATTTTTCTTTACTGTTTGGTTTTAAAGCTTATCTTAGAAGTAGACAGATTCCCATTGTTAGCATGAGCATTGGTTTTATGTGTTCTTCACTCTATGAGCCTGTTTGGATGGGCTTATGCCTATAAGCTGCAAACAGCTTATAAGCTAAAAATAAATAAATTGGGGTAGTCTAACTTATTTTTTTTTTTTGGCTTATAAGCTGTTTTCAGCTTATAAGCTGCTTTAGATAAGCTAAGTCAAATGGGCCCAATTATTTTTTTGAGCTTATTTTAAGCACAAAATGACTTTAAGTTGGCTAGCTAAACACTCAAAAAAACTGAAAACAACTTATAAGCAACTTATAAGCCAATTCAAACGGGCTCTATGTTTTGGTTAGAAATGTAAAAAGTTGTCTTTCTAACTAGAACAAGACATTTTGTTACGGATTTTATAGATTAAAAAATGTGTTATCTCCATAACAGTTTAAAATGTTTAGATGAAATAGTCACACCTATGACTTTTGAAACTTCTTCTAATGAAAGTTTAGTTTGATCAGAGTCAATTTTCTTTTAAAGAGATATTTCACTTCAAACTCTAGTGATTAATTATATTCAAGAACTGAAAAGAATTAAATTATATTAGAGGAGTTGGACGACATTTATTTCTTAAAGGAGAAAAACTGAATCTGCAATACATTATTCGGATTTCAAAATTGAAACAGCCACTTGGAGTCGTTATGCATTGCAGAAGCCATAATTCACGGATCTGCAAATTAAAGAAATGTTTAACCTTTTAACTCGATTGTCAATGCAACTAGAATTAAAAAGTGAATATTGATGCTTTTAAGTCATGAGATTATTATTAGTACAAGGTCTAGAAGACAATTAGACAAACAAACATTTAATCTAGTGAACTACTTCCCCCACGCTTGATAATTTCCTTGTCCTCAATTATCTGTTGGCAACTTAATACTAAGCGATTACTAATACTCTGTAAGGTTCCTACTTATCCCACCAGATATGTAAGAAGCTTGGCCAGAATTCCATTTCTTCCAATGTAACCACAGTTTTAAATTTTAATCATGGGTGATATTATTTTAAGTATATAATTTATTTCTCTTTTAACTCACACATTTTTGGAATCCATTTTTTCGGTCTGATAAGTAACAAACCTGGTTGTAATTTATTTCGTTTAGGTTGTAGTTTTAGATTCAATGATCTAAACAAAAAAAGAAGAACAAAGAAATGAGAGAAGGAAATAAGAGAAAACATTTTAAGAAAATATCACCATAACAAATATCATTGTACATGATCATGTAATAATTAGCAGGCGTTTGGCCATAAATTCTAAATATTTTTCACTCAATTTGGAATTTATGAAGTTGGAGTTGTGTTTGGTTATACTTTTTGCAAAGAAGAAAAAAGAGCACGTTATTTGAAATTTATGAAGATAGAGTTGAAAAGCAGGTTTGGAGCGCTCTTCCATATTTGAAATCCAACTCTAAATTGAATTTGAAAAATTTATAACCAAACATTAATTTTGAAATAAAGTGAAAATTATTCTAAAAAAAAAAAAGCACATAATTCTTGAGGCTAAACAGGTTAGTTTTTGCAAAAAAAAAAAAAAAAAAAAAAAAAAAAAAAAAAAAAAAATTGGGAAAATGACATAATAATACTACTTAAGATTGTATATTACAAAACATAAGAATCTTTTTCCTTATTTATAAAACATACCAACAAAATTACAAAATATATCAGATTTGGGCTTAATGGAATACCCACGATTTTGAGCTTTTATTTAGGAATAGAATCTGATTTTGGGCAATTTGCAGGATTGCCCTTCGCTGGGGGTGGTCTTTAATTTTTGCCCCTCAAATTGGTGGTCTTTAACCTTTGGCCCTCAGGCAGAATTTCACATGGATAAAATTTGGAAATTTCTACCTTTGCCCTGTTTGTATGGGCTTAAAAAAAGCAGCTTATATAAGTAAAAAAAAAATAAGTTAGAGTAGCCCAACTTATTTTTTTAGCTTATAAGCTGTTTTAGATAAGCTAAGTCAAACGGGCTCAATTATTTTTTTTAGACTTATTTTAAGCACAAAATGACTTTAAGCTGGCCAGTCAAACACTCAAAAAAGCTGAAAACGACTTATAAGTTATTTTCACTAACTTATAAGCCAATCCAAACGGGCTCAGTCTTAAAATAGGTTATGCATGCAATATATATCGACATGAAAATCACATGCATTAATCAATATTATGACGATTTAAGATAGTTACGTATAGTTACGTTTTTTCCTTGTACAAAGATCTTGTACTAACCTCAAACTCTTGTGGTAAATGTTGTAAGTGTATATACACTAAAAATACTAAAGTTGATGAACAACATCAATATTTTTAATGTTGCAGTATAATATAATTAGAATTTTTTACAGGAAAATGTGACAGTTTTAGCTCTTCAAATGAAATGAACAAGTAAGAATATCAGTTTTATAAATTTTATTTTTATTCTTTAACAATTAAAAATAACATATCTTATTCACATTTAAAAGTTTTTTTTCCTTAATATAAAAAACTATTTCATAATTATTTAAAAAATAAAATCCGTTGGGCTGGTTTACGGGGCTGCCCACGTAGAGCTGGGTGTGCGGATTGTCCTTCAAAGGCACTGGTCTTTAATTTTTGTCCCTCAAATTGGTGGTCTTTAATTTTTGTCTTTCGCCAAATACATCACGGTTATAGGTTCGAACCCCAACTCAGTAAAAAAAAAAATTGCAAGGCAGAGGTTTGGATTCGCAAGGCAGAGTTTTGAATGCAAAACTCTCCCCGCAGGTAGAGTTTTGCATTTAAAATTCTGCCTGAGACCTAACTTTGGCCCGAATAGGCCTAATTTTGCTACAAAACTCTGCCTTGCGATTTTTTTTTTTACTGAGCCGGGGTTCGAACCCCAAACCTCGTGGTATTGGGCGAAGGACAAAAATTAACGGAAAAGGGTCAAATATACCCCTGTACTATGAGAAAGGGGCTAAATATACCCCTCGTTATACTTTGGGATCAAATATACCCCTCATCCGTCAAAGTTGTCGAAGTTGAACATCCGATCCTATGTGGCTGCCACACATTTGACAAGGTGGATGTCATGTGGCATGCCACCTCCAACACTCCTAACCCATTTTACTCCTTCCCTGTATTTGTTCTTCCACCACAAAAATTTCCTTCTCCTCCGTCACACCATTACTGCCACCGCGACCACGCCCACTGGGATTATTACTCCTTCCTCCAATTTACTACTTCCCATGCTTGATTTTCCCCTCATCGTCACTACCCACGAGAAAATTGGAAACAAACTTATAAGGATTCCACAAAATTATGTCAATCCAATCTAGTTTATGTTCAGAAATGAAGATTTATTTATTTCAAATGAAGTACTCAGTAGTAATTGTTATTGCTATGCACTGACTTCGATAATTTGAGTTGCAGTCGTCTGCTTCATAGTGCTCATGATTGTTACTCCAACAATTCCTCACTCTCAAGAATATCAAGATTTTGCTGATCAAAGCAAGTTTCTTGGTGTTATTTAATATTATTTATATTTTTTTCTTTTTTTCTTTCTTTATAATTTGGATCCTTAGCTTTCAATTTGCGATACTGTTGGAGTTCTAGGTCACACTTCATGAATTGGTCGTTGTTCCTCTTAGTTTTCGGTTCACTGTTGCTCCGGAGTCTGCAACTTATATTCAGTGTGCTAGTATGGTTACATTTTCTTGATTTTAGTAAATTTCACTGTAGTTCACTTTGTTGTATTGTCCTTTATTTTGAGGATCACTCTGATCGAGTTTTCGGTGGCTGTATGCAAGAACAAATAGAGAGAAGGGTAAAATGGATTAGGGGTGTTGAGGTGGATGCCACGTAGGATCGGAGGTCCAACTTGGACAACTTTAACGGATGAGGGGTATATTTGGTCTCAAAGGATAACGGCCTTTAATTTTTGTCCCGCAAATTGGTGGTCTTTAAGTTTTGTCCTTCGCCTAATACCTCAAGGTTCTGGGTTCGAACCCTAGCTCAGTGAAAAAGAAAAAAATTGGCAAGACAGAGGTTTGAATTCGTAAGGTAGAGTTTTGCATGCAAAACTCTACTTTAAGGCAGTGTTTTGAACTCTGCCCGGGTAAAGATTTGAAACTCTGCATCATCCAAAACTCTGCCTTGTGAATCCAAACTCTAACTTGCGATTTTTTTTTAAAAAAGTTTATAACTGAGTGGGAGTTCAAACCTGAAACTAAGAAATTTTTAACGAAGGTCAAAAATTAAAGACCACCAATTTGAGGGACAAAAATTAAAGACCAATGCCTTTGAAGGACAATCGTGCAAATGCAGAGACCCTTTCAATGAAGGGGCTGGGCTAGGTCATTTGCTGTTTTGTTCCTATTTTGTTCTGGTCTTTAATTTTGGTCCTTCAAATGGGCTGGTCTTTAAATTTTGTCCTTCAAAATCGCACTTATATAAGCCTAGAGGGGCATAAGTTACGCATTATAATATCTAAAAGTTATGTCAACGTCATTAAAGAACTTATGCCCGCTAGGTATAAATTCGATTTTGAAGGATAAAAAATAAAGATCAACCCATTTGACGGTAAAAAATTAAAGACCAGTCCATTTGAAGGACAAATTTTGCAATTGCTTCTTTTATTGACCTGAAAAGCTGGAACACAAGCTTTACCGGTCGATCCTAATTGATTATCAAAGTTATTTTCTCATGTTCGTCATTCCAAGCGTACCATAAATATTTTTTTTTGATTGGGAATAACTACGAAAAGACAAATTGCCCTTTTTTTTTTGGGGGGGGGAGAAATATGAACAGAAGGGTAGGTTTCATATAGACAAAACATCATATTCTAGAATTGGTTTATTTTATACCAATTAAAGCGAAACTTAATTACTAAGTTGTATAAAATTCTAATGTAACTGAACGAAGCGGAATCTGTAATATGAGAGCAAAATTTTTCTCTATCTAAAAAGAAAAAGCAAGATTAAATTAGATAAGATGTAGATCGAGCGTAACAAGCTAGAGGAGTGATTATTGCTTAATGCTCAAAAATAAGAAAAGATTAGTTCAAGATGCACTAAAAAGGAAAGATGCTGATACTAGTATTATATCTCTTTCTTACAAGTATCAATGGTATTTAAAAAACGACTTAGAGCCCGTTTGGATTGGCTTATAAGTTGTTTTCAGTTTTTTTTAGTGTTTGGCTGTCCATCTTAAAATCATTTTGTGCTTAAAATAAGCTTAAAAATATAATTGAGGCCGTTTGACTTAGCTTATCTAAAGTTTCAGCTTATAAGGCAAAAAAATAAGTTGAGCTACTCCAATTTTTTTTTTATTTTTTTTTAGCTCATAAGTTGTTTGCAACTTATAAGCTGCTTAAAATAAGCCCATCCAAACAGGTTCGTAATAGATCGAACAGAACCGTTCGAATTGATTATTATATTTCTTTTAATAAAATTGTAGATTTTTAATTAAATTTATAACTGTACCGAATAATTAGGTAGGTTTTTTCATTTTATGAAAATAAACAGAAAAAATATAGAGCCATACCAAATAAATTTAAGTTTTAAAAAAAATGCCTTGGCCCTATCACGATGAAAACGACTACAAGCCAACAAGTAATTAGCAACCGAAGTCCCGACTTTGAAACCTATTATGCTACTTCTATTGAAGCTAATTAGTTCTAACATCTTGAATAGTAAGCTACAAGGTGTTCCAACGACTTAAGCAGAAAGTTACAAGGTATTAGATATCTTTCCTCTCGTATGATTTAAGTTTTTCTTATTGGATACTTAATAGTAGTAGTTCTTGAGTCTCACCTTGATTAACTTCTCTCTACTCGCATGTTTTTGTTTAACTTTGTTTGACACTACAGTCAGGGGCGGAACCAGAATATTTGATAAGGGGGTTCAAGAAAATTAAAAAATAAACACGCGAAGAAATCAAAACAAACATAATTCTCTATTGAAAGTGCAAGTATATTACTACAACTGTACACGACGACGTTTCATTCCTTGAAATGTTTTTATAATAACATCATTAGATATCCTATTAAACACATCTTTTTCTACATAAGGCACCAAGCAACCACTAAAATAACTCTCATTCATTCGACTCCGCAAGTCATTCTTGATAAACTTCATTGCTGAAAAAGTTCTTTCAACGGATGCAGTGGCAACTGGCAAGAGCAAGGCAAGTTTCACTAAGAGGAATACAAGAGGGTAGTTTGAATGCTTCTTTGTCTGAACTAATCTTTTTGAAAGATCACAAAGTCCTTTTAGATCGGAGAACCTTTCATCAAGATCACGAACATCAATAATGTAACTTGCAAGTTGATTCTCAAGAACCCCCATACTAAATTCATCAAAGTCATCAGGATAATGTTCAGCCATTCTCATTATTTTCCTGAGATCAAAACTAGAAAATGAGTCAATTGGATTTAAACAAGCAATTCCATGAAGCAAATCAGTAGTTACTTCATCAAAACGATAAGAAAGCTCTTGAATTTGCCAATCAATAACTTTGCAAAACACTTCAACGTAATAATGGTGTGAGATAGTACAACCAGCAAGTTTACGTCGTGATCTCAAAGAGGTAAAGTACGGCTCATCTAACTTAGGTATCAAAATTTGATACTTGATACAAAATTTAGATACTTTATCAATAAGTGAACCCCATTCTTCCTCCCTTAACTTTTGCAACCTTTTCTTTGCTACTTGAACAAGTAGCATGGCATTTACGATATCTTGCTCTTTTTTCTGTAAGCATTTGTTAAGCTCATCTGTGATTGCTAAAATATCTCTCATCAAATGCAATGTGAATGCAACATCAAATGTTTGACATGCTCTGAGAAATCCCATTGCCTTGGCACTTTCATCTGGACAATGTGAATCAACAACAATATCATTAAGTACATCAACAATTGAACCAAACATAAGAATAAAGTTACTAAAAGATTTGTAGTGGGATCCCCAACGAGTATCACAAGCTCTAGTAAGACCAAATTCTTGATGCAAGCCTCTACCAGTTTCAAGTTCACCCATATCTAATGCCTCTTGAACTCTTTTCTTTTGAGATTCTCGATATTCATCCATGCGTTTAAAAGAAGCTCCCAACATATTCAAAATACTTGAAACCAATAGTACAAGCTCCCCCACTTCAACACACCTTTTAGAAACCGCAACAAGACTTAGTTGAAGTTGATGAGCAAAGCAATGAACAGAATGAGCCGATCTACTTTCTTGCTTAATCAACATTTTAAGGCCATTGATTCTACCTTGCATATTACTTGCCCCATCATAACATTGTCCACGTACATAAGAAAGACTCAAGGAATGTTGAGCAAGTAAATTAACAATTGCTTCTTTTAGAGATGATGCGCAAGTATCTTGAACATGAATAATGTCGATAAGTCGCTCCATCACAAATCCCATTCTATCAACATATCGTAAAACAATGGCCATTTGCTCCTTGCGCGATACATCAAAAGATTCATCAACCAACAAGGCAAAGTAATCACCATTTAATTCTTCTATGATAGCCTTAATTGTTTCAATTTTGCATGCAGTCACAATTTCTTTTTGAATCATTGGAGAAGTCATCAGATCATTTTGTGGAGCATGTTTCAATACAAAATCTTTAATGTTATCACACCTTTCAGAATACCATGAAAGAATTTCAAGAAAATTACCTCTGCTAAGTGATGATTTAGATTCATCATGACCCCGAAATGCCAATCCTTGATTCAAAAGAAGTCTTACAACATCAACTGAAGCAGTTAAGCGGAGCCAATACTCATGCTTAAATTGAGAATCTTGCCTCACAAGTGCAGATTGAATAGATTGTTCTTATCGCACTAGATCTTCACAATTCTTTCTTGCATGATTATGAATGCTATTTCCGCCACCAACATGTTTTTTAAGACTCTTCTTTTTTTGCCAACTCCTAAACCCTATGGCCGAAAATACATCACCCCCTCCTTGATGAATATTATCGTTTGCAAATAGATAGCAATTCAAACAAAAGACTGCATCTTTACTTTCACTATACTCTAACCAATTAGAATACTCACTAAACCACTGAGGATTAAAATGACGCATGTCTCTAGAAAATTTTGTTTTAGGATACTCTTTAAGCCGAGGTTGACAAGGACCTCTCCTAAGGTATTCTCTTCGAATGACATCACGATGATTTGGATGAAAGTCCAAGATTTGAGTTCTTTCACCCGGATCATGCTTTAAAGAATTCAAATCAAATTCCTGAGAAGAAAGCAATGGTACTTCTGAGTGGTTGACATTTTTTTCTAGATTAGGTTGATCATGAGAGTCCAAACTTGATTTTGGAACTTTGGTAAAATAATTCTTCACTGACTTTTGAGACTGAATTATAATAAAAAAATTAGTTAGAATTAAAGACACAATGTCAATCTTAAAAGCCAATAAAATAAAGCCTATTTAAGAACATCTAAATGTGAGAATAAAAACTCAATCTTGTATATAGCAAATAGCAATACAGCAAAAAACAATTAGTAACCTTAACTCCTTAAGCTGTTAAGCATATCCCATTTCAAAAACTCTAGCAAATGTCTCAATAAGCAAGAAAACAATTTAACCACAATCCAACACACATAAAAGGGAATTGATTACTAAATAAAAATATACACTTTGATTCTTTTATTAGCTAAAAACAAATATCTAGAAGATCAATTTTGCAAACAAACAACATTTAAAAATTAAAACAATCAAGACTTGGGGTTCATGGATGGAAAATGGATCAGCTACCCATTTCACAAAATGGGTTGATTAACAACTAACAAGAAACAATAATGGATTTATTGTGATTTTGAGTATGGTTAAAATAAAAAGAGGGAAAAAAAAGAAATACCTTAGAATTGGAAGCCATGGGCCAAGAAGAAATGACAGAGACACAGAGTAGGAGGCGCAGCGCAGTAGTAACAAATGAGCAATGTTAACACTTCTGAAATTAGGGATTCTATATCCCAGCCAAATCAACACCAAATCAACTGCAAAGAGGACCAAGTTTTACAAAGGAGACGACTCATATGGACTATGGAGACAGATAATCAATGAAGAAACAAGATTTGGGATTATTGGAGAGAGAAGTTGTTTTGCTTTTCATGTCCCCTTTTCCCGTTTTGTTGTCTGACACTAATTTGTTTTCTTTATTTAATAAATAAAAACCCCACTAAGTCTTCTTAGTGGAAAGTTACTTAAAAAAAAAAAGAAGCCAAATGGCCCACGTTTTTTTTAATAATAATAAATAAAGTGATGTCATTTTTTTTTAGGGACTGCCGACTGGATGAAAAAAGTAAAAAAATGTGTCATTGTCGAGATTCGAACCCGCGACCGCGGGCTCAATCTCAGGCGCCTTATCCACTGATCCACAATCTCCATTTGTTAAGGGGATGCAAAAATAATATTTGTACATGAATAAAAAAATTGGCAGTATATATATAGTGCAATTTTTCGACGAAGGGGGTTCGGTTGCCACCCCTCGCACCCCTGTAGCTCCGCCCCTGACTACAGTAAAGTAGTTAATGGATCTCTATTTTGATCATATTTCACGTGTCCTTTAATTCATCACTTTTTAAACAGTAAAATTGTCTAGAGAGTTTTCGTCAAAGCCCTAAAGAAGTTTGCGTAATATCGTTTTCTAACTTTCACTCATGACTCTTACATAACGTTTTCTAAAAAAAAAAAAACACTTGAAAATTAATCGAAACCGATACCGAAATGAACCAATATAATTAAACAGTATCGAAAAATTTAATTTTGATTATACAAAATAAAATAATCAAAAAATGAATATGATATCATTAACACATTTACTTAGAACTTTCAAGTGTTGTGTACTTTGGATTAACGCACTCAAAAACAATTTTTTAGTTCGAAAGGGGAAAATAAAAGTATAGGAAGAGAAAAAAAAGTTATAGGAAGAGAAAAAAAAGTTATAAAGTTATAGGAAGAGAAAAAAAAGTTATAGGAAGAGAAAAAAAAATCTAGTTGGAGTGTTGGGCGGAAAGAATGCACATGCGATTCCAGTGAATGGCTATGGAAAGAGCTTCATGTTCCACCCTCAACACTTTCCGTTTCAGCACCAACAACAGCTTCTCTTCCAAACTCTACAGAAAACACCACCTTCATTTCCCCCTTTTTCCTCCAAGAAACTTCAATTCTAACATTCCCAAATTGTACACTCATGGGTGGTTTGTCAATTCATCTAATAGCAGCAACACCCAAGAAACCCCATCTCACCAACTTGCTCTTCTTCTCGAAGTTGAAGGGTACAAATTTTAACCCCTTTCTTGTTTTGTCTTACTTTTATGCACGTGCTTATAGTCTTGAGCTTTTACTGTTCAATTTTGGTTTTTCACTTTTTTGCGGACTGCAATGTATCCGTATTGGTGTTACCTCCCCTGATATTTTTGTTCGTATTATTTCCTCCGTCCCAAAATAAGTGTCACTTTAGCAAAAGAAATTTGTCCTAAAATAAGTGTGCTTTAGCAATTCAAGACAAAAAAAAAAAGTAGTTATTTCTAACTATACCCTTATATTAAAGAGCGGCTTCTTCTTAATGTTACTCAATTTTCAAGAAGCATCTGATAAATAGGGATAACTTAGTAAGCTATGCCTTGTATTTATTGGTTTTCTTAATGGGCTTGTTATGAGCTAAAGCGACACTTATTCTGGGACGGAGGGAGTAACTTCTCAAAAATCAAATTGAACTTCGACTTGAGCACATTTTCTCGTAATTTGAGGTAATTACTGTCATGTGAAGTTGTGAGGTTTAACTGTGGAAAAACTGATACTTTGACATTTGTCAGTCAAATGCCAGAAGGAAAGTTTGGGACAGAGTTAATGTATGGAAATGGTGGCACTGGATAGTTAAGTTTTCAATCAAGTAGGCATGATTTTTTATGTCCTAGCATAATTCAGTATTTGAATTAAATAAATTAGCTGAATGAAATATATTATATTGAACTTATGCTAACCTGGAGGGTTAATATAATCTATTTTTATGTTCAGGGTTTTTGTCTGCTTATTTTCTCCGTATTATATTTTCAGCAACATTTTCTGCTTTACATTTTCCACTGGTAGTTAGTACTTCTTTTTTTTACCCTTGTTTTCCTTGACAACTTTTATTTGTTAGGGTTTTAATGGATGTGGACCGACAGGGAAATCGTCAAGCCTTCAATGCAGGTGAGATTTCTTTCTTACTTTTATCAAGTAAATTCTATGCTTTAAGGGAAGTTTTTCTGAAATGACCTCCTTTTCGTGATGATTACCGAAGTCATTCTTAATGACTGAATGCACCAATATGGTGCACAAACTAATTTATAACAAAAACAAAAAAGTATGACGTTCAGGAGGTTTTGTGATTCAAGCCTACCTGCAGGGGCGAATTATGTATAATTTTTTGGGCACGTGAACCCATGGTCTTTCCACTAAACTAGATATTTGATGTACATATTTTCTATAATCTAATATAACCTGCTGGCAATGCATTTTTTTCCTTATTTCTTTAGTAGTACACCCAAGTTCTAGAATTCCTAGATCCGCTCCTGCCTACCTGGGATAATGTACATGTCTTTTTGTCTTCTACTAATGTCAGCGTTCCGGAAGCTTGGATTGGACTGTGCAAATTGGAGCCAACCAGTTTATCAGGATCTTGTAAAGTATGATGTTCAGGAGGTTTTGTGATTCTGTTGTGGCATGCATATATTCTTTTTGAATCAGAGAGAATTGCATTGTTGATTTTATTTCTCTTAAATAAATTCTATCTTTTCCTGATTTCGTAACTTTCTTAGTTTCATATTTGACCTCAGTATACGGCATCTTAAAATGTCTTTCTGACTTATTACATAAGCATATAGTACTTGCTTTCCCCAGGAAGAGCATGGGTGATGAAGAAAGGATGTTGGTCTTGTTTTTCAACAGAGTAAGCTCACATGGAAAAGTTCATAGATGTGTGTCCTTGTATTCATTCTAAAAGTCTTTGAAGTACCCTTCCAATTTGAATAAGCTTGTTCTTTATTCAGATTGGTTGGCCCACATCACTGCCCACGAGTGAGAAAGAGACATTTATGAAAAGTGTTTTGCGAGAGAAGGTATGTATTCAAAACTAAAGCTTAATAGGTCGAACATATGGTGATAGATTCTTGCACTTTGTTCAGTATTTTCTAAATATCAGTAGTAACACCTTCTATAGCTGTCAATATTGTATCTCCAGAATATAGTCATGCCCCCACGTCTCTAGTTGTTAACGGCTAACAGTCTCTCAAATTGATGTAAGTCAAACACAAAGACAGTAGGGCTTTTATCGAAATAAGAACTCAAAATAACATTTCTGATAAGGTAATCTCGTAGAGTTGTTGACTTGCTTAGCTGTGCTTCATTGACTAAAATCAAATTCCAATTTTGTCTTCAAGTACACGTATGGACTGTTTTATCCAATCTGATAGTTCTTGTTTCCTGCGCCTTTCTTTTGTTTTCGTTTGCACTGGTTTAATATTTGAGCTTTTACTAAAATCAATTTGCTAATGTGTTTTCTCGTACTTTTACTCACTGTTATATCCAGTGTGATAATTGTTGTTTTCCTGTTCCTTTTCTACACTTGTTTTAGAATGGTTTCATATTCGTTTTCTAACTAAAGATAATAGAGCTTAAATGATCTTGGTTGAATTAATAATCTGAATAATGGGTTCATTGCTTGCAGAAAATTGCATTGGATGAACTTGTCATGTCAAAAACTTTACCTTTAAGACCTGGTGTTGAAGAGTAAGTAGTCTTTCTTGCTTAAAGTCATTTGTTCATGTTCTATATGTATTTAGTTTTCTCCTTTCTGAACTTCAGTGATATATGAGCCATGCAGATGATTTCTCCTTTTACCCTGAGTCAGAGCTAGGTTTCTTATGGTTACTCCATTCTTTTATTTGGGGAATGCTGCGCGCTAAGTGTAAAAAAGAGGAGAAAGATTTCCTTTCACATGGTCGAAGCCCTGCATAATGTTTCCATTATTTGTTTAAAGATTTATGTGTTGATTTTACTTTTTAATGTTATAGGCTGCTGTCAGGTTCTAAGTTTATTTTCATTAAAAATTGAGGCTCCTCGGGTTTTTCTCCTATTATTTTCGGCAAATTTTAGAGGGAACCCCTTCAAAACCCTAGGCTATTTGATGTTTTCCAATTTGAGGTGGTGTCTTACTCATCTTGAGATCCAAGTTACAATCCTCATTGTTTGGTGATGGTCCATATCAGAGTGGAGTTAATTATGCAATAGGTTCATGAAATAGTTGAGCCATAGGTTCCTCTGGGATTAATCCTTGTTTGCTTTACCATATGACCACTCTTTTCCCTTTCTATAGTAATTCGGGGACAAACTCGATAGAGGAAATCTACAACTTTGTGCTTTATGTCTAGAAGTAATGGTTCCTTGTCAGTTTCATCGAGCTATATTTTTCCATACCCACCACTTCTGAGACCCCTTTGTAGTTCAGATATTGTGACTTTTGCCATGTAACAGTCTTCGGATCATTGACACTTTTGGGTGTTTAGTTTGTGTACTAAGCTCAATTGCTTACAACAACAACTACCTTAATCCCAAATAAGTTGGGATCGGCTATATGAATCCTCCATGTTACTCTGTTTAAATTCGTATCATGCTAATATAAGCAAAGTGAAAATAAAAATTATATGAAGCTCTTTGTATTTTCTGCTGACATATAAATCCAAGGTAGGGGTAAGGTTTGCATACACTCTACCCTCCCCAGACCCCACTTTGTGGGATTTCACTGGGTATGTTGTTGTTGTTTGCAAAAAAATCATAGGACTTAAAGTAAAAGTGCTAACATGATGAAACATATTCTCAACTAATAAGTATCAGATATATAGATATTTTTCTTTCATTTTGCCCAATCTTTTGCCAAGTTTTGCATGGATTCCAAGAAATTATAGATCCTTCGAGCAACTTTCTTATAAGTGATTTTAGGTCTACTTCGCTCCCTTAACACCTTCACCCACCGTGATCTCACATCTACGGACTGGTGCATCTTGCAGTCGACACAGGGCATGATCATACCATCTCAAGCGACCTCTTATTTTATCCTCGATATTTGCTATATGAACATTCTTGCGGATGCAGTCATTTCTAATCTTATTTAGTCTTGTATGACCACATATCCCTCTAGCATCCGCTTCTCTGTAACACTCATCTTGTGGATGTATTGGATTTTAGCAGGCCCAATATTCACTCCCATTGTTAAGCTCAATGGTTTAAGCATCTAGATTTTGACGTGTTGAGCAACTTATCACATCACTGAATCATAGATTTAGTTTTAACATTTTCAAATGCCATAAAGTTTACTTTTCAACGATAATTCTCATAATTTTCATTAGAAGGAGTTACAGGTTAGGTTAGAGTATTTTACATTTGTTAGACTAACTTTTTAGCGTCTCGATTACCGGTGTAAAGTTGGTTTGATTCTGTGGTCTTTGTATATATTAATTTAGTTGGTTGATCTTTCTTAATTTTGTTATATTTCTCTTAATAAATTTTACTCTGCTATTTGCAGATTTATTGATGAAGCATGTGAAGAAGGTGTCCAAGTGGTGATGCTGACAGCCTACTGTAAAAGTGGAGAAAAGCAAGTCAGGTTTACTGCTAATTATTCTTTGCATTTCAAATATGAATATATAAGATTTTTTTTTCCCCGAACATTAAGTTCTTTTATATTGCTTTAGGGTGACGTACAGTTTGCATGAAACTGATGAATAAGTTAGTCTAATATTAAAGACTGTTATTGCTGATGCCGAACACTTAAAACTGTTGCATTTGGGAATCTGCCAGTGTTAAATTGCTGTTTCTTCAAGCACCCAAGGGTGTGACATAGTGGTTAATGAAGTGGTAGAAAACAATGTGAAACTCAGCTTAGACAAAAAACACTAGGTGATCTTTCCATCTGCCTATGCCTTGGTGGAACGAGTTACCCGTACCTATTCTGTTGGGGGTAGTGGGTAGCCAGTAGAATAGTCAGGGTATTGCCCAAACTGGCCCGAACACCATTGTTATAAAAAAAATTCTGTTTCTTGGATCTAGATTATATTCTTTGCGCTTTTTTTTATGGTTTTCGTTGCTTGAACATCGTCATATAAACTAAATGATTCTGCATGTTAATTCATATCAGGAAATAATTAAAATCTCTAAAGTAAGTAGCAACATTAGTTATTGAAAGGACTGTTAGTTGGCGTGTGTAGTAATTCCCGTTTTATCCAACATTAATGATACTTCTATACTTGTCTGTCAAAAAACTCGTTTTGGTTTCCACCCATATGAAATTGGGTTTTGATGTTGAAATAATACTTTCTGCCAATCAATGGAAAGGTAACCTGTTCTTTTATTCACTATAGATCTATCATTGAGAAGCTTGGAAATGATAAACTGGCAAAGATAAAAATAATTGGAATTGAGGAGGTAAGGCGAAGTTCCTATGGCCAACTTGTATTTGGCGAAGCGGTGGCATCTGATCTAGGCGAGCAACTGGCTAAAGAAGCAAGAAAAGCAGGTGAATTGCCTCAGACAATCTGGTTCAGTTTCGTTGCACAATCTGCTAAAATTTCATGGCACAAGCTGGTTGCCTCTCTTTGTACCATATCTCAACATCAGAAACTGCAGACCTCATCTATATTGTTTTGACCCAGTTTCCGCCGAGGAGCAAAAAATTGCTAAGGAGGTTGCTTCCATACTAAAGTTGACTGTCGACATTGATACTACTTCAAGTGAAGGGTTAGTTCTATCGTTCTATTCGTTATTGTTTTTCTTTATTTTTATTTTTGTTGTTTTGATGGTTTATCTTCAGTTTTACACCACATGAAATTATGTTACCAGGATGAAGATGCTTGATTAAGTCATTAAACTTTCCAAAATCAATAATCAACTACACTTCAATCCCGACATGGTTGGGGAGCTTATAGAACAACAACAACAACCCAGTGTAATCCCACAAGTGGGGTCTGGGGAGGGTAAGATGTACGCAGATCCTACCTCTACCTTTATGGGGTAGAGAGGCTGTTTCTGATAGACCCTCAGCTCAAAAGAAACATAGTCAATGCAGGATTGTAAGAGAAATAAGACAGCAAAATATCAAGATACAGAACAAATGGAGCAACACATAGTAATACACACATAAGGATAGTGATCTATGCAATACTAAAATAATACTACTACGAAAAGGAGAGAGAGGATGGAAAGGCATGTTTTGAAGCTGGAGATTTCATGTATTCAGTGGTACTTTGAGATGTGCCCAAGGGAAAAAGGAAATTAGTTGCTGTGAATTAATTCTGGTCCAATGAGACTTGTCCCCCACAAAAAAAAAAAAAAAAAAAGAGGAACTCTGGTCCAAAGAGAATACTTCTCCATTTCGGGTGGATCAGAAAAAACACATAAACACATTAGCTTTCTTATCAATCTCATTTGTGCTATTTCAGACCATGTTACATGAACAAAGGTATAAATATTGGCTGAAGGTTTTTATCTGGTAGAAGTAAGATCAACTTATGCAAGGATCCATTGAAAATCCATGCACTCATTACACTTATTTGGCATGACCATGTTTGAATGAATTCCTTGGTTCTCGAAATCACATAGATCAAACTAGTAGGTGACCTTTCTATTTGTTACTGTGCATCTTTGAATCTCTTAGGAACAACTACCGAATCAGTATCATTGGTGCTATACGGAATGTGTGCAAATACTAGATATTATTATGGATTCATACAGTGACCTTGAATGTTCAGTGTATTTTGAAGAATCTGTTGTGAAATAGCCATATACCAATGTCGTACATGCTGGACAGCGGTATGTCAAAGCAGCAGGAAGAATCCACGCAACATACTGGATCATATAGCTCTCACTTTTGGAGCTTTGATTTGTATTTGAAGACAATCTTCAGAAGCATATGGGGGCTATCTGCAAATTCATGCATATTTGTATGGGCTTTTTTCATTGTTGGCCCTTCGGCTGAAACTAACTACGGGCTCTAGCTAAACTATAACCCTATTTGTATTGAGTGCAGTGCAATTTGGCACATAGTAGGTCTGCAACAGTTCGACTACTAGTGGCTGTAAATGTGGTCAAGTCTAATACTTTATTTTCTTCTAATATAGATTGAAGATTGTTGTGGCTGCTTTGAGGGCGGGGGCAGAATATGCCAATGTACCTGTGCACAATTGTGTGCTTGTTTCCGGAGGTCAATCTGGGGTCGCTGGAGCAGAGCGAATTGGCATGCCTTGTGTTGTGGTCCGGAGCAGGTAGATTTTTCAATCAAAGTTCTAAATACCAAAATCTTGAATGCAATAAGAGTACTTTTCTATCTTTTTTATGACAAGGGGACCCGCAGCCGCTACCGTTCGGGTGCGCACAGAAGTACTTTTCTATCTTTAACAGTGGGCATATATAAATCCTATGTAACCATTATGCTCGGTGCAGGTTCATTTCATACCAATACTAAATAATTTGTCATTTAAGGAAATTTAGGGGTTCCTAGTAAAGAAGAACGGATGCATAGATTGAAATATGGATGTTTGTAGTTTTTCTGCTTCCTTGGTGCAATATATTGGTTGTAAAGATGTGGGCCTTTTACTCGATTTGTTAACTTACTCTTTTTGGGGAGTTCGACTTCTTCTTGTGTAATATTCTGAACCTCCTGTACACCTCAGATAAAGAATAATTTCTGAACTTATTCATCACACTCAAGCAAGTTTTCGGGTTGAGTGCATTCTCAGACTATCACTATCAGATCAAACGACAAATGTATATAAGAAATCATATGAAGGGTACTTAATCGTATGCACACAGTTGACATTTGGTAGAAAGTACTGTATAGGTGCTAAGGAAAGGGAAAAAGAATGTTTTTCTTTATTATACAGCTATGCTAGGAGCTTGGTCACATACATGGCACGATGGCCCATAAGCTAGAACACAGCCCCTTCTTGAACTTCTATAGCAACTTGAGTACATTTATAGGCTGCTTTTGTACCCCTACTTTCGACCAGGGAAGCAGGTGTGCTTTTGCCAGGTTATCTGACACTTGGTTGGATAACCACCCAAACCTCAGAATTATGTACCTATATTCACATGGACAGCAAATGGCCGTGAACCTTCTGCTCTTATAAGCCAAGTTTGCTGAATTAACATATAAGTTTTAGAATAAGTTCACTCTGAGTCTAAGCTTAGTAGGCCACCTCACAGCTTTAATCAACTTGAGTACATTTATAGGCTGCTTTTGTACCCCTACTTTCGACCAGGGAAGCAGGTGTGCTTTTGCCAGGTTATCTGACACTTGGTTGGATAACCACCCAAACCTCAGAATTATGTACCTATATTCACATGGACAGCAAATGGCCGTGAACCTTCTGCTCTTATAAGCCAAGTTTGCTGAATTAACATATAAGTTTTAGAATAAGTTCACTCTGAGTCTAAGCTTAGTAGGCCACCTCACAGCTTTAATCAACTTGTTAGGACATTATAAGCATCAGCGCCCATCATTTAGCTTAGAGGTAATGTGCAATTCCACACACACCAACCATTGCTATGGCTGCTAATTTGGCATGCTTTGCTCTTAAAGAGAGATACTAGTTTAGCTTCTCTTGTTCCTTCAAGTCAACAGCAGGGGAGATCGAGGAGATAGGCTCAGTAGAAATTTACTAGTAGAATAAGATAAATCAGGGTAAATAGAGGTTTAAATTTTTAGATGCACTTCTATTTTTATATACATTTTGTAATTTTTGAATTATGCTTAGATCATTCTAAATTAGATTTTGTCACCTATCATTCACTTGATGTTGGTTGATTTTTCCAACATCTTTTAGAAATATGAAGTTTATTTGCCTTAAACTTGTACAGGGTTTCTTTTTCTTCTCCTTCTTCTTTTTTTTTTTGGGGGGGGGGGAGTTAGAATAGTTGGTGGCATTGGCTTCTTCTTTCTCCTTATCTGCAATTTGCTCTTGAAGCCGTGAAATGTAATATCATTGGCTAGATTTTGATTAGGTGCTACAACGACTCACCCTGTATCAGGGGCAGACCTAGAAGCATATAAGTTATAGTTCCCTTGAATACAATTACTTTTATCCAAACCCTATATATGTATCATAAGAAATCTACTAAATATCTATAAATATTTGAATACACCTAGTTATTATTGTGTATTAACTTAAAACCGCTGTACGAACCAATAAACTTCAAATCCAGCATCCGCCTCTGTCCCCCATGGTATATGTGGGTGAGAATAAATGTCGCTGGATTCCATGATAACACTAGTACCACATCCATCCTGGTAAACTGGTGTTTGCTAATTCACTTTCAGATAATTTCGTTACTAAATATGTTGTTAGCATAAATATTGATGGATATCTTTTCTGAATAATAATATCTTTTTGTTGAGGTGTAAAAGTTCGACAGCCAGAGCTGAGTTTCCTGGAGCTAAAGCAATAATGGATGGATTTGGTGGTGGAGATCTATCAATTTCTAGGCTACGACACATACAGGAGTCCTGATATTTGATACAAAACCCAATTCCTGTATAATTTTCAAACTTTAAAGCGAGTGTAATTACGATGCTGTAAAATTATTTCCTATGAAATATGCAGCATAAGTTGCAGTATCATCTAGCGGCCATTGACCATTTGTGGAATTAGTTCTCAATTTGGGACTTCATTTCACCTCTTGTAAAATTTTCGAACATTCTGCTGCCTCATTCTCTCTTTTTTTGGAGGTCTCTCACCTGGTATCCAGTACCTGCTGTGGGACTCAAGTAATCCGGATTCGCGCCAGAAAGGGGATGGCTCGAGTAATCTGGATTTGCGCCAGAAAATTCCACTTTGTGGGTAACTCCCTACCAAATGCAGTCATGTTCTGAGCTCAAACCTGAAACCTCTAATAAGGATGAAGAACCACTACTCCAATTGGCTATGCTGTCAACTGTGTATCTGATGAGTCTAAGACATGTTAATATTAAGTACCATACTTATCTCTTTGTCCCTTTATATAGAAATTGAATTTCATAGATGAGCTCGTTTATAAGGTGGAACTCCAAAATGCTTGTGAAGTACTCACTAAAAAGGCATTCGACTAGGTAAATCACGTTCAAAACGTTGCATAAAAGGTTTGGGTGAATTCTTAGCTCATATCAATCTACAACTATAAGAATGCTTGGTCAATAATCAAAAGGAAGGAAAACCAAAACCCCCCATAATTTTACTGTATTCTGAAACTAATCATGTTTGGCAACTCAAATTATAAAGTTACAGGTTACATTAAAGAAAACCAATGGAAAGTAGTTTTAAGTTGGGCATGTGAGTTATTGCTTGTTACTCAACTATTGGGCAACTTATGAGGAAAACAAAAGGATGATCTTACAACTAGGATATGTTTTATGATCAAATCTCCTTTACAGGTATAATTTTGTTAAACATATCTATGAAACTCATCCTTCATAAAATTACTCAAAGGTGAAGCAGATGAATTTCCTACAACTATGCAATATTCTTTCCACCATAGCATGAAGCTGCTTTGAGGCAAGAAAATCTCAGGAGACACCAAGAAGTTATTAATCATGTCCATTACATAATCCTCGAATTTGATCAGGTTTCCTCTAGCCGATTCTTGGTCTTCTAGGCTACTTTTTCCATCCTTCAACACTTCACAAGAGATCAGAGCTTCCTCAACATAAGCCCAGAAGCAAGAATCAACCGTAAGACTAGAGGCTTGGCTTCTCTGGTATGTATGAATATCTTCATCAGTTGACCATTTCTCCAATAGTTTATAGTGTTCAGATCTTCCGTGACTTACATAATCTTTCTTTCCCCTACCGTAATACTCAGCTATGTCGAGTGGTTCAACCATCCTTCGATAGCTTGTTGCTGCATATAGGTAACGCATTCGAAGCTTTCTCCCCTCTTTCCAGGGCAAATTTTCTACTTCAGTTACTATTCTTTTCCAGAACAGCTTCAGAGTTCTGTGATGCTTGATTAGGCTTTCTGTGCTTTCAATCTCGTCTCTGCTTCTGGAACGTCTGGTCTTATATTTGTCATAATACCCTGCCTCTTCCAAAGAGTTTTTCATGTACCATTCTAGGTAACTCATGGACGTTTTTGTTATACTTAGTCTTTTGACGGGATCAAAAACCTTTTGCTTGTGTTTGGCCTGAATCTTTGCCCTTATTGCAATATTCATTGCGAGATCGCTCAAGTTAACATTTTCCTGTTGCAGTTAAGAGGCAAACATCTAAAATTTGTTGACAGAAAAGGGAAAAAAAGAACACTAATAGAGAAAAAGAAAAAAGTATTCTGGCGTGTTATAGCCCATTTAACCAAGAACTTTTGCCTCAGGTTAATTTCAAGCCTTGTACGATCTTCAATACTTCAACATAATTCTTACTTTACAACTTGTATATGCACCTGAACGACTCAAGTTCTTTATCTTTCATCATTCACGTTGTGCTTCAATAGATGAACTGTCAAAGTGGGAACAACACAATTTGATCAAGTAGCAATGAAGTGTATTTACCTGTAACTTTCCAAATCTGGTTGCTTCTAGCAGTAGATAGGTTCCTGCTTGAAGTGGATTACTTATTGAGTCGGGCAGCTCTGAGATACCCCTGCAAACAGCTTTGCTCTTTAGCTGTTCCAAGCTATGTCCATAATCAATAACCTGAGAGCAGTTATTTAGATTTTCACTTTCAGCACATGTTGAGCTCATTATCATCAACAACTCCAGAATAGATTGTGGTTCCTCAAAGCAAGAGAAACCTGATCCTGAGCAGAAGAGATAGGTACCGAATGGCATGTAACAGCTCGGGTTAGTCAAGTTAGCATTAAGGTCCGAGATCAGAAATCCTGGAATTGGATCTGTGTTTGAGACCACGTGCAAGAAGCACGAGCTCCATGTCTGAGACTCTGAAATGGCTTTTTGGAAGCCATTGTTACCAAGAAGTGGAGACCCAAAAGTGATGCAGAGGAGACGCTGCACACCATATCTGGGAAGGCTATTAAGCAGCCATAAGGTGAACAGAGATGCAACAGATCCTCCCAGAGAATGTCCAGTTACAATTAGAGGTTGGCTGCTGGTGAACTACATCAAAGCAGATAAAGCAACAACGCCAGAATCAGTTACACATATAAGAGGTAATCCAAGCTGACAGTTTGACACTTCATTTGCAAATTATAAGCTGGAGAGCAATCATTAGTATCTTTCCTCCCTTAATCTGGTGTTTAGTTACTACTATTGTTGTCCTCCCAGCTAAAGAAGGCATAATTAAACTTTAGTTAATAATCCGGCCCCAACTATCATTTCTTCACTGTTGTGTTTTTATTACTAATCTAGTATTCCTACTAATTAAAGGATACAGGTAGGATTCTTAAGCTCAAAAATGTAATCCCAACTATAGTCTTATTAAACTGCCTCCTCATAACCTTCTCATACAAAATCAAACATTATAAAAATCATACCTTTTAAATGATTCCTTAATAATTTAAAACCTGTATATTCTCTACATCAACACAAATTAAAATGATCAACTCAAGATTACATCTCAAAGTTAAGGATCTTTGAATCCAATTGACTAAAAAAGTTCATTTCTTGAAACACATAATATAATTTCAAAATTCCAAGAATGCAAAAAATTTAACAATTTAAGGCACTGTACCTGTTGTTTGAGAAGAGGGAGATCATTCTCAAGAGAAGCAAAAAGGGTAAAAGCAGCCTTATGAAGTGAAATGGAACTACTACTTTTCGTGCAAAGAAAGTCAAAGGATGTAATTTCATCTAAAGAAACCAGTTCTTTAAACTCTTCTTGCAAATGATTCACAGCATAATTAGGTGAGCATACAAAAGCAATAATAGAAAACTTTGTTGGGTATTCATAAACTTGGTATTTAACAGAAAAAGGAAGTGATGGGTCCTCTAAAAAGGTCTCTTTTTGAAGCTTTGAAATTGCATCCCATGAATGATCCAATAAGTCTGATCCTAGCAATAAATTGCCCAATTCAAGTCCAGTGCTGTACCTGGAATAGTAGATGAAAATTTAACCATTAGAATCATTGATTTAAGACTATAAATTAAGACGTGATAGTGTTGATTGCTTACAAGGACACCATTGGAGAGCTTCAGACCGAAGTTAAGAAGAGGTAAACTTGGTTTCTAGTTTCAACCTTTGTCAACTACGCGTGGGATATAAGTTCCATTTTCCAATTCCTACGTGCAAGTGTATGGGGGTACGTGCCAATTTATACCATACTTTTCTTTTGGGACATCTCAAATATTTAATACTGTTGTATTTTTATGTTATAACAATAACAATTATGCCTTAGTTCCAAATAAGTTTAGATTGATTATATGAATCCTAATAATTATGTTTATTTTTTCACAGAATTTTCAGTTTGGATCTTTTACAAATTACTTTAAAATTTACTTCAAATGTAGAAAATATAAGTAATATGTAAGTCAAATTCAAATCGTAAACTATGTGATCATTCAAAACCATCGCATAAAATGAGGTGAAAAGAGTATGAAACTTTTTTTTTTTTTTGGTTAATTTATTTTTCTAATGAAGTTCTCATCTCAGTATTGATTGTGTTACGAAAACATTTCATTACACCCCCTTTATAGGTTCCCCAAATTATCGTGCGTGCTTAATCGGATCAACTTCATAGCTCTCTCTTTAGGTAAGTTTTTACCCTCTCTTTACTTCAAGTGCTTACTTGCTTGTTTCATTTTATTGACATAATCTATAATTCTTTTGAAAAAAATAAACGAAATCTCGTTGAGGTTCAGATATTTGCTTGCACTAAATAAGTGTTGCATTGTCAAAAGAAAGGAAGATCAGGTCAGGCTTTACCTTTTGGCTAGTAGAATGGAGAATGTTAGATTAGAGCAGTATAATAGCAGTATATATTTAGCAACTTAGTTCCTATATAGTTCCAACTCAAGATTGAAAGTAAACAAAAGCTAGCTACTCCAAAATTCTGGTTGCCAGTATAAACTTGGTTGGTTAATCTAGGCTAAATGAACCATGGTATCAGGAGGACCGTGGCCTGGATCAGGACCAGGACCTGGACGGGGTCCTCCTCTAGGTCCCGGAGGACCTTCGATGCCTGGACCTGGCGGATTTTTTGGTAGTTAGTTTATGTGATGTTTTATGCTCTTGGTAAGTCATTTTCAATATAATTAATTCAAATTGTGATAGTATTGACCATGCAGTGTTGCTGCTTAAGCTTATTGTTACTGTTATTGAACTTACCTTAATACCATGTTTAAATTTGTTCAGCCTGAGCTTCTTCTTTTTTTTTTTTTTTTGCGCGGATTGCCCTTCATTTGTGGGGGTCTTTAATTTTTTCCCTTCAAATTGGTAATCTTTAATTTACACCCCTCGCGTAACACCCCGAGGTTGTGGGTTCGAACCCCAGTTCAGGTAAAAAAAAATAAAAATCGCTAGGCAGAATTTCACAAGGCAGAATTTGGGCCGCACAGGCAGAAATTCTGCCTGAAGGACAAAATTTAAAGACTACTATTTTGAGGGGTAAAAATTAAAGACCACCCCCAGCGAAGGGTAATCCTGAAAATTGCCACATTTCTTCTGTTGTTGCTGGCTATTGCAAGACTGTTTTAGGGGCCCAACGAGCATGTATGGGCCTCCAGGAACTTTTAGGCCGACTCTGCCATGATCCAGTTGGTTGATCCAAAAGAAGTCTAGAAAGACAATAAAGGAAAGAAACTGTGAGGGCTCTCAGCCACATGGATCTATTGATCTGTCATGTCATATAGGGCTGAGTTGGACATCCAACTGCTTCGATTTGAAATACAATGCTTGATATATATCAAAAAGATGGACAATCAATTGTGGAAGACACAATTTTTTTTTTTTTTGAAGAATTCGCCATGATATACCCGATCCATGCATACTATGAGGAAAAATGGATACAAATTTTTGACTGCTACTTAGTATTGGCGATAGGTCTGATTCGGACCCTCATCAACAAGGTGAAAATTCAAGTAGTCAGCTAACTGAACTACTAGATCCCTACTTGGAGAGAACTCTTTCCTGTTCTTATTGCACTTTTTTGCTCAAGAGACGAAAAAAAGAGACAGAAAGCAGGAATTTCTAATGGAAACAACTGGATGTAGAATGCCTTAGTTGATTTTATAAACTACAAATATGAACGTTTAAAAAATACACTTAATTATTCATATCTCGTGTAATTGGCTCTAGAGTATATTTCCAACCACACAAACTGATATAACTAAAAATGATTTGAAACTTCTCTATATTTTATCTTTTCAACATATAGGTTTACTAAAATTATTCATACATTCAACCTCTTCCATGAGGACACTCCATTTATTTCATTTTATACCGCGGATTTGGAGCACAAGCATCAAATTACTTAAGTTTTGGTGTGAATTTGAACACAGTTTTCAGGTATTTTAAAATAAAATATAGCTTACTTGTAATTCAAAATATGTAAGATATACCTAAGAAAATGATGGTCAAGAAAACATTTCTCTGACCTTAACCAAACTAGTGCAATGTTTTATAAAATGAATAAAAGGAGTACAGTAGTACAAATGATCAAGAAGGTGCAAAGAATTTTTGGTATTATAACTATGGCTGCTGGCTCACCACGTATGTTAATGCTCATCAAATTACATGCAGCAAATGACTATTTAGCCCCTGAAACCCTGTCCCCCCACCCCCCCTCTTCCCTTTACCCCACTCCACAGTACACCCCTCACTCTCTGCGTGAATTTTTTTGGGTGTAGTGGATATGTCAGTTTGAATGGATTTCTATTTGGCCTTTTCTTATAATGGAACTCTTTCTTTATTGCTTATACTTCTCTTCTGCTCTCTCTCTTTCTCCCTATCACCTTTTTTCTCTAAATTGTGCAACTTTTTGGGTATATAGCTGAATATTGACTCATTAGTCTTTCATTTGAACTTTAAACTTTGCAAGATTTCTTTTTGAAGATTTTGAGGGGAGCTACATAGCTAAAAGACCATATGGTGATTATTTCTGTTGTTTCCTCTTCACTACTTCTCATATTTTCCATTTCCAAATTTCAAAACCACACATAAACCTCAAAAACCATTTTTTTTCTTGCCATTTTTGCCTCAACTTTGCAAAACAAGCCAAGAAAAGAACACCTTCTTTTTTTTTTTTTTCTTCTTTTGGCATAAAGTTAATTTCTTTGTTGCTATTTTTGCATGGATAGAATGGTGGGTGATCAAGGTGGGACGAGTAACATGTTTAGGGACTATAGAAAAGGAAATTGGACGGTTCAAGAAACAATGGTACTCTTAGAAGCAAAGAAAATGGATGATGAAAGGAGAATGAGAAGGCAAGAGGGAAAACCAACAGAGCTAAGATGGAAATGGGTGGAGGACTATTGTTGGAGAAATGGTTGTTTAAGGAGCCAAAATCAGTGTAATGACAAATGGGATAATCTCATGAGAGATTTCAAGAAAGTTAGGGAATATGAAAGAAGAGAGACTGATAAAGCAGAGACTGGGGAGGAAAAAAGATCATATTGGAGTATTGAAAAGAATGAAAGGAAAGAAAAGAACTTGCCTACAAATATGTTGCCTGAGATTTATGAGGCATTGGTTGATGTTGTGGACAGAAAAAGTCAAAGAATGGTGTTGCCTTCTTTGCCTCCCACATTGCAACAACAAGCTACTCAACCTCAAATTATACCTTTGCCACCTCCACCATTGCCACCACCAACAACAGTAGCACAAACAGATTATTACACTACTAACGTTCCTTTTCCCACAGTAGGTACTCTTTATCTCCAACCATTTTTTTAATCATTAAAAACACTGTGAATGGTCACTAAGTACTATTTAACTAGTAGCTAGTACTATTTTGAAGTCTACTCTCATATAGTATTTGCTTTTAGAGAACCCCACTTGGATAAAAAGTCTATTTTGGAAAAAGTATAATACTTGACACAATTGGTTGAGAGAAAGTTCTTTTGCCCTGCCTGTGTTGTATTTTGAAAATTCTTGATTTAATTTGCTTGAAATCTTTTTAGGTTTTCCATAATTAGTTGGACCTTTTTTTTTTTTTCTCCTTTCTTCCTACATTGGCAGCTACTGCATTCTTAATGCTTTTAAAAAAACAAGTTTTTTTATTTTGTTTCTTGAAATAATATACTTACTTAATAATCAAGTGATCAACTTTCAATATTCAATCATCTCTTTATGCTTTCTTTCACTGCCTGTAAAGCATTCTTGAATGTCACTTTTTTTATTTCTTCTTCTCTCTCTATTTTATTCGTTGTATGTTACCCATGTTTTGGTAGCTAGGAATGGGGGAGAATAGGGTTTTAATGCCTAATGGAAATGGATCTTATTTGAATTTATTTGAATATCTAACACATCAATAATCTAGGAAGACATTGACAGTTTTGAACTGTTTCATTCACTCAACTTTGTCATAATAGCTAGTGACATTTTTATGACCATTTAGCATTAATGGAATTTCTTTTTTGATATATTTATTTATGATTTGGAGATGAGTGATAGCTCAGATCCTGATCATAGCAGTGAGCGTTCAGATTCACCAGCAAAGAAAAGAAGAATGAGTGGAGGAGGTGAAGGAACCAGTACTGGCACAGCAAAAGATGATAACATTAACAACTCATCACAAGAATTTGGCTCTGCCATCTCAAAGAGTGCTGCCATTATAGCAGAAACAATTCAGTCTTGTGAAGAGAGAGAAGAAAAAAGGCACAGAGAACTCCTAAACTTGCATCAAAGAAGGCTACAAATTGAGGAATCAAAGGCTGAGATTAATAGAGAAGGCATCAATGGACTTGTTGATTCTATCAATAATCTTGCTAGTTCTATCCTTGCTTTGGCTGGTAACAAGAATCAATCAACTGATCCTAAATAGCTAGTCTTTAATTTCTTATTACTCATTTGGTAAAGGAGTAGAAAATAGTTTAAAGGTATAATTGGAGACAGTCATTATTAATTTCCAATTGCTTGTACAGTGTAGATGAATATTTGAATATCATCATCATCATGTGTCTCTGTCAATCTTGGATAGTATAGTTATGTTGTGTTTTCATACTATCCGCTCATATAATACCTAGTTGATGAGCTGATTGTAACTTTATTGATTCATTGAATGCAATTTAACTCATTGTCTTTGTACTTATTCCTTTGGTTAAATTGAAATTCTCACATTCTCAAACTTTTGGCAACACAGAGTAGGAGTATTTTTTTTTCGTTTGAAGTATAGTTGAAATTTGGCTATCTAAGCACGCAAGAATGTGGCTTAGCTATCAATAAAGTGGTATGAAAATCATAAGAGATGGAGTAATACTTCAAGTAGCAAATCAATAGAGGCAAAAATTGTTACTACACGATATCTTCACATCTGCTTAAGTCTTACTATTAGACATAGTTATCCAATATTTATTTGGACAGGAGGTAGCAAATACCTATTGGATATTCGGACTGAATCCAAAAGAAATTGGCTCATTGAAGGCAAGACATGACAAAGCAGCAGTCAAGATGAATTGGCCCAAGAGCTATTGTGTTCACTGGTTTTGTAAACATGTTGTGTTATTTTCTACATCTGCATAGATAATTTTCAATTTAATTGAGTAGTTGCTTTGGGACTTCATAAATGTGAGAAGAGCACGGAAAAAATAGAGCACTGGCAACTGACTATAAAAAGTTGTGAGCAACATGTGTAGGGCATGGCAAAAGGACTGTTCAAAGGTACCTTCCCAGTCAATGATCTCTGTGATGGCCTTGACTAGCATTGCAAAATGCCCATTTATGTGCTATTATTGGTGTCAGTTTTGTGGAAGGCTGTAGTGATGGAAAGGTTGGGCTTGCCCTTTCCCAATCACAGGATTGAAACAGTTGTTATTGGCTGGATGTGTAAGCTTTCTTGAACTTTTCTGACACAAATTGGGTACACTTCATTTTTTCTTTTCTTCTTTTTTTCTTTCCCTTAGGGAGATATGGAATGAGCTGCAATGGGTATTCAGCTTTCTTTCCCGTGTTCTATGGGAACTTGTTTGATCGATCCTGAGGTTTCAGAAAGAAAAAAGAAGTTTTAAAATTTGCTATCTTAATTATATCGTAATATTTATGTAGTTACAAAATTTAAAGTTTAAAATTAAATTATTTTTAAAAATAAAAAGGTGTTATTTTTTATAAAGCAGTTGAAAAGGAAAATAATATCACATCAAATGAAATAGGAAAAGTATATTCCTCTATAGTATCACCATTTAATTAGGTTTAATTCATAGATAATCCCCTAAAGTTACCCACTAGTTCCATTTTAATATACATCGTGTTTCCTATTAGACACTTCCACCTTAACAAACATGTTCCTATTAAACATGAAATAACCGCAAGCCCAAAAAATATAGTGCGTGAAACTCACACGCAGATATTGTGGCAAAATTGCAGAACTCTTAGGAAGCCTTTGAAGGCTTTTGGAACCTAGAGTGTAGAAGATGATTCTTAGAGAGAGACATATTATAACATAGAGACGAGTAAAATCTGATTTCGTTACTTGATACAATAGAGTTAATAAGTATATATCTAGTATGTTAATGACACTATTTTAACTAACTTAACTACCAATATGTTGCTAACTAACTGGACTAGTTACACTAGCGGCACTAGAGTACACAATTTTACAGTTCTACCTTCTAAAGTGCACACTTATGACCGAAAAGAAGCGAATTGAAAATTGCAATGGGAACTTGTAAGCTTTCTTAGATCTACGAACTGTCGATGTTTGTTAACTTTGAAAAGGAGCTTCTTGTAGTTTCGTATGAATATTCATTTCTAATCAATGGCAGAGTGAAGTTTTATGTAAACGTCTTGACTTAAAGTGTGGCAAGGTATTGTTAGATCGAATATCTTACTTTACTTGCTTTGTTCTTTTCCTTTTGGCGGCCAGAAACAGATTTTCCTACTGAAGGTCCTCAGCCAATGAAAGGTAACTTTTACGCATATGTTTTCCATTCATTATAGTCATTGCCCTTATTAACTCAGATGCGTTGTTACATCATGTTGACAGAATAACGGTTTAATGAATATTCATTAGATTTTCCTGTTTCTCCGTATATGATATGCTAATGTGAAATAATCAGGTTTAATATCTACTCCCCTTTCTTCCTTCATTTTGGACATATATGGTGGATGTAAAAGATACCTTCAGTGGTTGATAGATTGACTGCCCAGTGGCACTGTTTCAGAAGCTTTGTGGACTGAAGGTAGAGAGAATTTTGTTTGATTTATGACATTCCACAAATGGCGATAAGTTGGATCCTCCACCATTTGTAATCCCAGTAGATAGTCTTGAGCAAAATGCTCAGGCCTTCCTATCGAACGGAGTAGGATTATATACATAATATACTTCTTCAATGAACGCTTAGGTGGCTGGCCTTAAGATTTTATAGTTTTGCCGTGTGTATTCGCCTCGCACTCTCATCCATCTCTCTGTTTCCCTACTTCTTCACCTTCTTCCCTAACTTTCGATTGACTTCAAAGTTTATTCCCCCACCTTTTTTTCCTTTTTACGCTGCTCCATAGGGCTTCAGACTCAGCTTCCCCGTAAGTGTTTTTTTTTTATTTTACACTCAGGAATTCAATTCAATTTTACTGCTTTTTTATTGATTTCCTAGCATCTGAATTTATGGCTTAGCTTTTTCTTCTCCCGGCATTTCCTATTTTATGAGGATATGCTGTAAAATCATGGAAAAAAAATTCAATATCCTGTTAAGAATGAAAAGAAAAGTAAAGCGGAGTGAATAAAGTTAACTTTCTCTCCTTAATATAAGTCTGTTTCCTCTTTATTCTTTTTAGTACTGGATTCAATTGTCTTTTACCATTTATTAGATAGAAAGAGGCTAAATCCCATCTGTCATATAAGATAAGTAGCAACTGAAAAATTCATCACCAGTTTTGTTGTACTAGTATTCGTACCCGCGCGATGCACGGACAATATTAAATTTTTTATTCCTAATCATATCATGATTTGATATGTCTTGTTTGAGAATATTGAATCATAATGTCTTAAAAAAGTTCAATGATTATATTAGTTCTCAATAAAACGTATGCAATACCCCACACCCCACACACACTACCAATAACCAAACCTACATGAAACTAAAGACAATGAATTATATAATTATCAAATCATTTTTATGCTTTATATATTTCATTATTACATTGTTCACTATTTAAAATTATTAATATGAGTTTGTATTAGCTTATCAATTGGCTTAATATACTTACCCAGTGTTCTCTTTATTAATATAATTTTTCTTACTCGTCATTTTTAATTTTTGAATTTTTATTCTATTGTTTACAACTATTCAATTTTTCAAATTTATAAATAATATTTTGTGTATTGCTTAATTATTTTATTATATTCTTAAAATCAATTTAAAAAGATAAATAACCTCATCTATATCTACAACACCCCCCCCCCCCCCAACGCCCCAACACTCCAAACTCTCGTTGTACATTTTTTTCCTTAAGTATTTTTATTAATTTTCTCCATTTAACATTTTTACCTAGAATCTATAAGAAGCGCCACGTTTTTGCATTAATTAATGTTTTTAAGAACATCACTCATTTATTACTGTAGTTGATATATTGGTTTGAAAAGATACATTAAATCTAAGAATAATCTACACTATATGTTAATTAGGGTAACAATGCTATTAAAATTGACCCGCCCTTTTAAATCTTACAAAAAATGACTCTCTCTCTCTCTCTCTCTCTCTCTCTCTCTCTCTCTCTCCCTGTCCATTAAATTATCAAATTTGCTCCAGGATCCTCCATCGGCCCAATTCACTTCTCGAGAAAACCCCTGCCGCCGTAAAAAAACTTCCCAATTCAACCGCACAACGGTGGCGACGGGCAGCAACCACCTCACTTGTTAGTGTTTTCCGGCGACAAAGATGGAAAATGAGAAGAAATTAGAGAGCTTCGTGCTTGTACATAAGCAAAGAGACACAACGTCGGAATCCTAGCTCTTAGCGCCACCGCTTTCGGTGTCTCCGAGATGTTACTCATTGGCCGTCGAGATTTCAACGCCTCCGCTTTTCTATATAACAGTGTATAATAGTGTATAAGAGGTATGTATACACTCGTATACACACCTCTTATACACTATTATATATTTTTATACACCTATATACATAATGTATCTGTCTTGTGTAAAAAGTGCAATTCTTATTAAAACCAGTCCAGATGTATGCACTTATACAATATTGCATGATTGTGTATAAATGTGTATAAGTGTGTATTTTCGTGTATAAAGTATAATTATATCTTTAGGAAATATATCTACACATTATACACTTTCATACACCTATATACATAATGTACCTGAAAAGTATATAAGTGTATGCATTGTATAAAAGTGTTTTTGGGTTATATTTTTACAATATAGGTTTTGAGCTATATTTTTGCAATGTAAGTTAGTGAATTGTACATTTCTGAAATTTCCCTTTAAATCTATGCTTGTGCATATAAATGAAAAATAAAATTTAAATAAATAGTAGATTATAAAAACTACCGTTTAACATAAAAGTTCAAAAATAGAAGCCACCTTGCAACTAATTTGAAGAGCAAATAGGTCAAATATTAAGTGGAATATTGAAACAAATTATTCCTGTAGAATTTTCAAAAGTCACGTCACCCCCCCCCCCCCCCCCCAGCCCTCTGAAATTCACGTAAGTTTTGTTCTCTTTTGTAGTACAGTTAATATATTCAAGTGCTTAAATAGTCAAAGACTATTAAATATGATATTTCATGCACGTTATACTTGTAATTCAAATAATGTCACATTTTCTTCTAAATTGTAATTTTATGTTGTCTAAAATAGTTTCTTTGATTATATGTTATAAACACTACCAATATTTTTAATAACTGTAATATTTGGATTACATGATCACGTTTCTTTCTCATGTATTTTCAATTTAAAATTTTTGAGTTTTAATTACAACTATGAAAGTTACCTACATGATTCTTTTTGATATTTTTAGCTCTTTAATCTGCTATTTGACGATGTAAAAGTTCATTTGAACTATAATGGATTGGGACCAAAGATTGCTTCAGTTAGTTATTTTTCCTTATCCTTTATGCTAATTATAACTCATTAATATTTTATTTGTGGAAGGATATGTTTATTTTTCAATTCAAATTCAAAATTTAATCACACTCAACTTAAATTTTTTATTTTTCAGTTTAAGTTCAAACCTAACCATACTTTAAAAGTTAACTCCATTCAGAGTTATTACAAACGATTGTAGCATGTTTATTTTTTAATGCAAATTCGGAAACGTTCCAGATGGTGATATGATCCTCACTAATTTTCGCGTTGAACCTCTTTACTTCTCCATTGGAAGAATTTTGGGCATGAATAGCTGCTTGTGGGACATCTTCAATTCGTGACATAATTGTGAATGCTCTGGTTTCAATTATTTTCGAATAGCTTGACCATATCGTGTTAGATAAAACAGAAGATATAAAATTTTCAAGTCCAAGAACTGAATTTTATAAGAAGTCATTAGGTTATCATAAAGCAAATACAAAACAGAGTTGAGGACCTAGAAAAAGGATATGTATATTCTGCTAAAAGCATTTCATAAGTAAATTGTGTAACAGTGTAAGTAGTCTAGACTCTCGTGAATATGAGAAAATACTACATACAACGACCTTCGGTATTTTTGTAGGACTTTAATTTCATTTTCCAACTATCATGTGTTTATTTTAATTAATTTTCTTTGTTGGTTATTATAGATCTTTTTAATGCCTTTATCTGCTTTTCTCTGAACATGAAGTGTTTTTGGCATGTTACTCTTCTTGGTGCCAATGTACTTCCTCTTCAAGTTTAATTAGATGCACCACATCTAATTAATATTACCACTATATTAGCTTTTATTCGGCAATACAAAACTTCATTTAACTGCAGTTGATTTGGATAAAAAATTACTTTCGCTAATCACTTTTCCTTTTACTTTCCGTTAATTAAAAAGGGAGGAAACGTTTTACATGTGAGTTATTTTTTCCTTCTTCTTTCATTAGTTATTTTCAATTCTTATACACACACTCACATTTTTTTTATCAATTGACTGTCCTTGAAGTTTAGTGCCTTATTTTGTGGTGTTAGTAGCGCTCAACTTTTCAGACTTCACTAGGCGTTGCTGCTAATTTTTTTGTCATAATGCTTCATTCTTTCGATGTTTTTGAACATGGTTCGATCTTCTCTCCTGGTGTCCTCATTTGATCTTATATTACATCAACTTACTATAGATATATGCAAGTATTCAGTTGTTTTTTTTTTTTTTTGGCTTCTATTGATATGATTAACATGTCAATGATCTGTTATCTTTGCTTAACCAAATCTAGCCTAATGTGCTTACACCTGAGGAACCTTTGGCTGAGACTTCCAGCTGTGGAACTCCTAAAGAAGCAGAAAGTGCGAATTCTGCTTCTGAAGGATTGAGAAGAAGACTTGGGTACCTGCATGTTTTTTTTCTGTCATTTATAGCCATTATAATATGCCATTTTATCAGTAGCTCGTTTGAACATGATGTTCTTTGAGTGAAGCGGGGTCCATTCTAACAATGAGGAGAGATCTCGAGATACCGTCGATTCTGATCAATCAACTGCAGTCAAACTGGATGATGCTGCACGAACACATATTGATAAGCACATGTGTTCTATCTATAAATACTTTCCATACTAATATATAGACAGTTTTTGCCTGTTGACTTTTATTTCACCAAGGGGTTTTCACCAAAAAAAAAAAAAGAAAAAAGAAAAAGAAACAGCTTTCCATGTGTAATTAAAAGAGACAGTGGATTTGCACTCTTAAAATGTAGTAAATCTATTAAATTTAAGCAGAACAGGGCCTGTAGAAAGGAAGCATGATAATCTTTTTCTTTTGAGATACCCCATATCTTTCTTTTTTGTGTTCTTTACTAAGCATAAGAGGAGGAGAAGAGCGAGGAATCCTTTATGAGCTCTGTCCACTTCTGTCTTTTTGTTGGGTTATCAGTTATATGCTGTACAGCTAACATCTTAAATGAAAATAAGGGGCTATTATTACAAATATTTGCCTTTATGAAGTCTCTTAATGGTAGGTGGTGTATTATAGTTAAGTTGGCATTTTGAAATTGATTGAGCTGAAGAGAAGCATCTTTTACTTCACTGTTCATCTTTGTTTGTGTAGTATCTTTAGAATTTTTTGTGTTTTGAGTGCTCTGAAATTGCATAAATTATACATACTACACTGACTCTTAGCTCCGATGTTTTTTGTACCCCACTGCCCATTCTATGTTTGATGAACTTGACTACGATTACATGCATTTTTTTGGGCTAATTTTTGGTGTAGTTTGAAGAATCCACAAGAAATACCCACGCACATGGCACACTCCGTTTGACACGTGTACATCAAAATTAATGAATGGTCAATGTAATAGAGCCCATCAGTCTCCAATACCTTTTGCTTAAACTAGAAGTGGAGTCTTCATACTGATCGACAATTGCCTTTTGTTAAAGGTGGGAGCCACTGTGAAAATTGGTTTGATCAACATCATAGGAAGGAGCTTTAATGTTTCTTTCATAGAATTAATGCGAAAAAGAAAGGGCCCATGCAGTTGAAAGATTATAAATCCACAACTTTTTTATGCCGTATGGATAACATACTAACAAAGCTAGCTGAAGGTTGAAGTTAGCATTTACTAAACTAGTCCAATTCTTGAAATGCTTTTGTGAACGGATGCCAATAATTGACGCAACTTAGTTGCTAAGAACGAGACAAGGAAAAGAAGGTATGCGCTGTAAATTAGATGTAGAGAAAGCAGATGACCATGTGAACTGGTCAGCTTTATAACCTACCTTTATCCAATAAAATAAAAAAACTGGTTAGTTTTATGTTCAGACTAGGTTTGTCGTCTTAATTGTAGTTTAAGATGGTGTTTTTCATCTGCAATTGTGATACTTATACCTGCATTTTGCTACTATGTTTATGTTTGTCTAGTCTTTCTCTTTTGTAGGAGAAAAGTAAAAAAGAGAAATTAATCACTTGTGCACTTTTTTTTTTTCTAGGAGAGGTGAGGGTAGTTGGGTGGAGTCTCCTCGATCAATTCTCAGATAGTTTCATCTTTTGCAGGAGACTTCAGGAGGACTTGACTGATGAAATGGTTGTTTTGGCGCGGCAGCTCAAAGAGAGTAGTCTCATGATGAATCAATCTATCCAAAACACAGAGAAAGTAAGTTCCCTGTCTCTTTTCACTTTGAGGCTTTCCTACTCCTACTGTTTGTTTAAATTGTCAGGAGCTCTAACAATTTTCTCTTGGAGAATGAATTTGCTGTGTCCAAATCATTTAAACTATTCCCTGTAGAAGGAAGTTGAGACCATTCTAGTTCATACCATCATTTCTGACACAGAACAAGATTTTATTACTCTCAACTCTGGCATTACTACATGTTTGAGGATTCTTTACTTGTAATTAAACACTGTATCATTCAATTTGTTCGGGTTCACTTGATTTCTGATTTATCTTGTCCAGTTACGAATTTTTACTTTAGTGTCTCGTTTTACGAGGTCACTTTTTGTATATTGGCCTCGTAGTTGTGACATATAATGTGGATGCAGATACTTGATTCAACTGAGAAAGCAGTTGAGCATAGCCTGGCAAGTACGGGGCATGCAACTTCCAGCGCCATGGACGTGTATTCGCGGAGTTTCAAGACAACATGCTTCCAATGGCTTTTGATCTTTGTTATGACTTTAGTCTCTTTGTCATGGTTGTATTACTTATTCGAGTGACTTAGCAGCCGACGTCCCCTTTGTTAGTGGAGTGGAGATATGACTAAACTCTTGCCTTTTTGCTATCTTTGTATAGTATTAGAAGATACCTCATCAGCCTTGATAAAAAAAAAAAATGTAGCATAGTTATTAGGGGGCTGGGTGGAGGGGACACATGTTCAGAAGTTAAACATTTCTTTTGATGCTGATGTGCAAAACACCTACATTACTATACTTTTTTTTTAATTACCCTTATATAAGTTTAATTCGATATGCTTTATGTTGGATATATTATTGATTGTTTTTGTACATGTTTTAGTTTCTTTTCTCATATTTTCTGCTTGAAGCCTTGAGTAATTATTGGTTAAGAGTTGACACTAAGCCGGGAAGGTTCTAATAGAACTCAAAACTGGTAGGTAACGCGTTGCGTCTTATTAACTCCAAAAAAAAAAAAAAAACGGAGCCCAGGGAATGAAATTGGGTAAATTATATGAAGCTCCCTCAACCTCAAGTTTGTAATTTTAATTCCACCCCATGTGTCGAGTTTTATGTATGACCAAGGATTATATAAAACAAAATCTCATTTGAATATCAGATTGTTGTAACTAATAGTTTTTTTTAGCAGTTGTCGTTTATAAATTATATATTCACTTTTACTTGACGGTTGAATATGTGAAAGCGAGAGATTTACGTCTTCATTGTTTTATTATTTATCCAACGCAAGGTCTTAAAATAAATTTGTAAATACGAAATAGAGTTTAAAAATAAAAATAAAATAAAATAAAAAAACAGAAATTTTCTCAATAAAACTATGTGAACATACTGATATTGGAATGTCAGTTCAATGTGAAACCGAAACGTTGAAGAATGAAACATAATCAAACGTTAGGGACCAAATTAAAGTTGAGGTTAAATGATAGGCCGGAACAAAAAATCTTTTTTTTTTTAATTAATCCCTCCATTTAGTTTACTTGTCGTGTATTAACGTGACACACTCTTAAACGCCGTAAATAGAATGACAATTTTATTAAATCGCCCCTTATTATTACTAAGTTATCTAATGATTGAAATCAATAAAACATACTTTAAAAGTTGTGCAACCACTAAGAATTCTTTGAGCTTTTCAATCCAATAATTAATACTCCATCGATTCACTTTTATTTGTTCACTTTGGACTTTTCACGCTGTTTAAGAAATAATAAATGGAGTATATAATTTATCAATGTACCCAAATTAATTGATGCATATTTTTGTTGGATTTGAAGTGAGCCTATGGGTAAAACAGAAAAAAAAAATTGCCTTATCTTGATATGCTAAAAGTGACAAGTAAAAGTGAAAATTTATTTGTTACGCGCTTTGGTCACGCGGAAAGCGCGTACACTAAATTAGTTATTTTTAAAAAGGGGAGTCCAAGTTTTCACCGAAACCTTTCATCTTAACAATAAAAATATAGGCAAACAGGCCCTTAACACCAAACGACCGTCTTGAAGAACAAACAGCACAAAAACGACTGTTCATCATCTTCTTCGTACAACAAACGAGCCCTAAGCATAATCCCACGCTCCAAATTCACGGGACCCCAGCTGCATTTGCCCTTTTTTTTTGGATTGTTTCGTGTCATCATCTCACAGAACGGTAATATGCTGACCCATTTCTGTTCTTCAAATGGTATTTTTTTTTTTCTTCATTTTTCGTTTCCGCTTGTCGGAATAGATTCAGGTGGAAATATTGTTCGTTGATTATCGTCGAGAAAAGGTAATTTTTTTGTTTATCGTCTTGGTATGTTTTTAGTTCTCTGTGTTTTCGATTTTACGTAGATTAGTTCTTAGTGTTGTTAGAATTAGGCAAAGTAATTTGTCCTCCATTATTCGGCTATTTTTAATTGATGTCCTGTGTGCTTGAGGTTGGTAGTAGGATTGCTATTTAGTTTCTGTGTTGTTGTTAAGAGATCACTTTCAGCACTTCCTTTCTTAGCAAGATTCAATCTCTCATGTTATTATAGATAATTTTAAGTTTTAGGTGTAATAGTCTGCTCTCAGTTCCTTGTCTGAATATGTAAGTGCTTTCTCCTATAGTTGTTGTCATGCTTAGGAGTGTAGTAAATCTGTGAGTTGAGCTTTACCTTTCCTCTGATGATGAAAATCTTTTGCGAACCTCTCAAAACTGTATGTATTTTGTATGAGTAGCTGTGTGTTCGGGAGAATTAACTTAGTCATAAATTAGTAAGAAGGGCCTGATGCTTTGGGTTTGGAATAGAGGATCAACTATTCAACCTTTTCTGTTTATTCTTGTGTATGTAATTGTGTCTGTTCTTTTTGCAATGTCGAGTTGAAGCATGAATTGAATACTCTTTCACTTGTTTCCTAGAGCTGCATCCATTTGGGGGACAAAGACTTATCCATTTCATTCAAATTTTATTACCTCTGTAATGCATCTATTCTAATACTAAGTCAGTAACTGGTAAATATTGAGACTCTATTTTAGTAAAAAGCAGCCTATACCTGAATTTGGAATTTTTTGCCCAACTGAAAGCAATCAATAGATCAGGTATGTGTGTCAAGACTCAATTTCCTTACCTAAACCTTTTTAGCAACAGTTTGGTTTCAAATGAGTAAGGTTCTTGTTTAAAGAAAAGGAAAAATTCAGAGAATCATGTATGGCCACTGTTTTGGTAGTAAAAAAAAATATATGATTTGAATAGGTTCTCTTTAACTTGGTTTGGATAGTTGACAAGAGACTAGCAGTGACCTTTTCCCTTAAAACCAGTTCCCAGAAAAGAGCTTCAAAAGTTTTAAATGATCAAGTCTCATTCTCAGTTTCTCTTCAGTGGTCTTGAAGTTCTTTAAAGTATTTTTCTAATAGGAAGTTGAAATATTTTCTGAAACCTCCAGACAGTTTCTCCTTTATGTAACCTCTGGATTGGAATGAACACATAAGTTATGTTTGGATCAAGCTGTGTCAAGGGGATTATGTGTTGTTTTAGGCTTCAGTAGTTCTTAAACATCCTGTAAGATGCATCTTGGATATTTTTGCAGTTACAACTATGCTTATGTATGACGCAAATTGATAAAGTAGAACTCTTTTGTTTAAATTTTGGTGCACTGCATAGGGAGAGCTGTTGCTCTGAACTAAAACCCTGCTGTGCATTTGATAAGTTTGCTCTATGTGTGTCTGAAATCTAGATGTTAAAGTCCCATCTGTTTGCAGTTTCTGTCTGCAAAAGAGAACTTTTCTTAAAAATAAATAAATAATAATAAAAGGTATAAAACTATAAATGTGAACCAACCCCGTTTAAGAGAGAATGAGAGAAAGGATTTTAACTTTGAACTTTGCATGATCACATCTTTTCAACTCCTTAAATCTGTATAAGCTATCTTCCCCTGCCTTTCACCATTTTCTGAATTGAACCAAGTGACAAGTTTTTCTTTTCTCTTGTATTCTTCTCCTCTATTTTTGTTTACTCAATATGTCATAAAGGGAAAGACTAAACAGTTTTCTCATGATGATCAAAGTTTAGAACCCAGTCAGCCTTTCATAAGCTTTAAATAATAAAGATACTACTACTTTCCTCTTCTCTTTTCTGTCACCTTCATGCCTCTGTTAAGAATTCCTAGATCGTGTATGGAGTTTTATTTTGTTTGACATGTTGAACTGATGTTTTTAACTGAATTGTACTGGACCATTGAGGTCCACGATCCTTACCTAAGTGTGGAATTTGCTTCAGTGATTAGTGTTATTCCTTTTAAGTGTGCAAACTTCTGAAATAAGAAAAAGGGGTTGCTACCTTGCTGTTGAGTTTGCTGATTTACTGCTACATTTTTAAGAACTGATTGTGCTAAATAAATGGCAAAACTGCTGGTGTATTAAAGTCTGCCTATTCCCTAAGTGTTTGATCAAGATAGGGATCCTTGAAATGGGGAATATGTAGTCCTTCACGGTCTAACCTTGGTTTCTGAAAACATGTAGAAAGATTATCATTTTCCTTGTCTCTGAACTGTCTTATAAAAAATAGTGAAAAAATAAAGGGTGATTTGAGTCTACATGGTTGGGACAATAGGTGCAAGTGTTGTGAGTTTGATTGTTTGGGGGTCCTCTGAGAATTCCTTCAAGGTTATAGGCTTATAGAGTTAAGAATCTGATTTGGTCATTTCCTTGGAGGTAATAAGATTTGGTATAAGCATTTTTCTTTTGCATTTAGTGAACAAATTTAAAAGCCCTCCTAGTTGTAGAAGACCAACTGTGTTTGCATAATTTCACTTTGAATACTGGTAGATACTGTTGGCATGAGGCTTGAAAAGATAAAACATGTATCTCGTTTGAAAGTTTGTTTTTTCTCTAAGAAACTGCCTCTTTGTGTGTTTACTTGTGATGATATCCAAGTCCTGATCAAAGTAGTTCTGCATTGTCTTTCTTACTCAAAAACTTTTTCCATCACCCTGCTTGCTGTCATGTTGCTCTGAACTGCTGCAACTAGATGGTTGCACCTAGGATCTTGAAACTGTTATTAAACAGGTGCTGCCCTCTGAGATTCTAGCTGCTGCCATGTTTTTTGTTAGAAGCAGGCTGGGCAAGTCCTCTATTGTTGACACTCATTTGGGATAAGATTGTCACTTGCATAGCTTTTGCCTTGCTGCTACTGTTGTGAACTGCTGAACCTGGAGATTCTTGCTGCATTTTAATTACCATTTGAGCATAATAACTTGTGCATTTTTGAAAGGTGCAGCTAGTCTACTATGAACTGTGGCTCTTTGTTGTTTGCTATGAACTATTGCTACTTTGATAAAACTTATGCTACACTTTGAGGGGGAATTAGCTGCCTGCTGATTTTGTTCTGTAAAAAGAATAGATACTACATTCGATAGGCTTGCCATACCTGTGGTTTAAATCAGTGTTATCAAAAGCGAAAAGCGCAAAAAAGCTCTAAGGTCAGCTGGGGCTTTAAGCGCAAATAAAGCGTGCGCTTTAATGAAAAAAGGCGCAATGGTACAATAATACAAATATATATATGTTTAGTCCAAGATTAATAATAATAAGCATGCAAATATATGGACAAAGAAATTGTAAAAATATTACGATAAAGTGAAATATCAATCATCTAGTGTCACCTCATCAAGAGAGGCTCTTTGGCAAGGAAAAGTATGTCTTAGAGCCTTGATGACGACATTGAAGCGCACATAAAGCGAGGCGAAGCGCTCAACATGTTTTGAGCCTCGCTTTAGGGCTTAAGCGCGCCTTTGATAACACTGGTTTAAATGGCCACCATGTTTGGTACATGTTGTTGTCCTTTAAAGAAAACATTGGCTGCACTTGGAGTTATACTAGTGGTTGCTGTATATTGTCTACTGCTGCTCCCCCCCCCCCCCCCCCCCCCCCCCCGGGCTGTTATTAGAATTATTTGTTGTGTTTGATCATTAGTCATCATTGCTTTACCCTTAAAAAGAACAAACAGATTGTCACCTTGAGCTGACTCTCACATTATGAGATTGAGCTGCAGCCATGTTTGTGGCTTAAGTTGCTTGAAAAAATGAACATATATCACACTTGATAAAGGAATATGGCTGTTCCTATATGTGGCTGCCTGTTACTATCGTTGTTTACTGCAACATACCACCGATGGTTTGCTGTTTATCTGGCTGAATTACCATTGCCATATATCACTTTGAAGGCAAAAGAGACTTATTGTTTGAAACCAAACCTGCATCTGGGGCCATTACTTTGGCTAGACATTGTTTGACTGTTGCTCAATTGTTATGGGCTGCTGCTCAGTTACTCTTGTGGCTGTTGAAACTCACTTTGTGGCACTTCCCTGTTGCACCTTGTGCTACTTTGCTGTTGTTCATTGCTGCTACCTTGCTGTTACCTACACCCATCTCTGTGGCATTTTGGCTTACTCCATGGCCTCCTATTGATGGAAATAGTGGCTGCCTTTCCAAAGTTTTAGTACCATAGTTGCTGCTGCTACCTAAGGCTGCTACTTGCTGGTGCTATTTCTTGCTGAAAAATGAACAGATCACTGTACTTAGAAAAAATGAACAGATCCTGTACTTGGTCAAAGATCATTGATTCGAACATGATACTACACTTGGGCCGATGAAGAGTTGTTTAACTTGAGGCCTCGCTTTTAAAAGAACAGATTCCTATACTTGATTTTATAGAAAGGAACAAATATTTTACTGAAAAGAACAAATGATACACTTCAGATATTTCATTGAAAAGAATAGATACTGCTATTAGATATTCTACTGATTTGAATAGATACTTAACTCGATAATATTTAGTTGGGAAAGGTAATTATCCTTCGGGGGGCAGGATGATTGCTCATTGGTGTCGCGAGGTAGGAATCGACATGCGCCTGGTGAGGCGACTAGAATGACCACTAGTTCGCAGCCACACATGCTTCGAGCTCCTTTACCATATTCGGAACCGTGAATCTGAGCCCTTCGTAATCAAAGCTCCCACAGTTTGATGCAAAATGAGGGATAATATATATATATTATATGTATGAAAAGAAGTTTTGAATTTTTTTTTTTGGTTTCTTACTTCCCCCACCCACCCCAAATATAGGGAGAAAAACTAGTTGTAAAGTGGTCAAACTTTAGATGGTCATAACTTTGCGCTCGGATGTCCGTTTTACACGTTTTTTTTTTTGAACTTGTGTATTTTTTCGAGATCTGGTGGGGTTTTTTTTGGATTAAATTGGAATCTTTTTGTATTTTATAAAAGATTAAGAAGTTTAAAAAAATACAATTTAAGCCCAATCTTTTTAATCCCAAATTTAATTGGGCTTTGATTTGATGTGATCCCACAAGTCACCTATACTAATTTCATAGTTGACTTTTAGTTAAATCTTACAAGAAACATAGAGTAAAATAGTTATTTCCAGCGAATTCCCTTGGCGACACAACCGAATTACAAATATTTTGAAGCTTCGAATGTTTTGATTCGTAAGTTTTCTATTTCTTTCTCCTTCAAAACCTTGGATTTGGCAAAAACAAGGAAAAATTTGTTTTAGGAAATCCGAAACATTGTTGGCGAACAACATCTTTTAGATTCGTACTGGGTTTTATGTATTTTTTTTAACGTTAGGTTTCTGTTTCTCTATATGTGATTGGAGCATGGTGCATTTACTATGTAGTGAAGTTGATTAGTCTATTAATCTGCTTTAATTACTAGTTTGTTTTAATTATGAATATGTGATTATTGAGCCATTTTGGAAAAAGGACCGTGTACACTTGTTAGTTCGCAATTTTATAATGTGAGGAATATGCTAGAAATGCACGATAAACATGATCTGCTACACTGAGTAGAAAATTTGCATATTATTGTACTTTTTTTTTTTTGCTAGATAAAGATTTGATTTTGTCGATCTGCTTTTGGCAGAAAGCTAGCTAGAGGGTGTGATGGGGTTGAGCAAAACTGAAGTGAACTTGAAGAGGTTACTTGTAACTGCACCACAACAGCAAAATCAAGCAAAGCTTATACATGTAAGTGCATAGGTCATTCAAGTTCAACTCTTTACAGAGAATTGATGGTTGCGTTTGCTTATTTTTCTTTTCATTCTTCCCTATGGCTTGGCTGTTTTTTGTTGCATTTGTGTGAGACTTGTTGTGAACATGGTGAGTTTATCAGCTCACTGATTCGATTGTGCTGTTTCTTTTATAGATATAAATTAAGATATTATATACCCGCAAGGGTGGCTCAGTTGGTTGAGCGTGGGGCTTTCATAATGGGGGTCTCAGGTTCGAAATCTCCTGCCTATGACAGCAGGGGATTTGCCTTCTGGGTCGAGCTCGTTGCACGGGGCTTGCCTAGTGCGGGTTATATCTCTTGTGTAGTTTGCGAGCTATTGCACGGGAGCTGGATTTACCCTGTGCTCACCTGAATGGTAGCGGCTGCGGATTCCCATGTCATCAAAAAAAATAAATTAAGATATTATATTCTTGAACAGATGATTCTAGTCCTTAAAGGCTTAAACTGTCTGTATGGTAACTGTTCAAATAAAGAAGGCTTACACTTTCTGTTCACTGTAACGTGATTGGTTTTTGTAATTTAATTTCATTTTTCAGTCTTCGAGTGGTAAATCTGGTTATCTAATTTGGAAAGGTTGTGTTCGACCTATATCACATGTTATAGTTACACAAAACAAGACGTTTTGAACTATTAAGAGGCTTATTTCTGTGACTTTGATGATATGCTTTGAGAAACTAACTTTGAAGCTCGAGGCCTGTATAGATGTACCTAACAAGTTTCTTTGACTAACAGTGGTTCGATGGCTATATGTGTTTGGATTTTCTCTCTCTTCCTCTTGCTGGTTATTTTGCTAGAGGTTTTGAATAACTTCTAAATTGTGCTATTTAATGGAGCTCATATAATCTGTGTGGAGGTGAGCATTTAAAAGAACACGTTCTTTGTGTTTTGGAAGCTCTGACTATTTGTGCAGCTTCAAGTGAACTAGTAGCTCTGTTGATTCACCAACAGACTGAAGGGTAACGAGGATTTCCATTGTCTGATCTCCGTATGGTTTCATCCTTAAAGAAGGCCGTGTATCTCCGTCCTACTTTTGGGGGTTAATATCAGGCAAAGCCTCTGAGATTAAGTGGGTCTTTCCTAATGTAATTTTATATGGACTGTTTGCAAATAGGTGAACCAGTGTATCTTTGACGTAGAAAGAGGCTCATGGCCAACTCTAAATATACTCTCCTAGTTTAGTTTATTGTTGGGTAAAACTGTAATGGAATGATAGTGTTCTACCGGTTTAGTATTGGGACTTTAGTTCACTGGTATATAGTATTTCCGTTCTCTAAGGATACATCTTTTTGGACTTCACATGCAAATTTGTATACAACGTTGCACCCACTAGCATGCCTTCAACACATTTACCTGTCCAATTATTGTTCGGAGAAAAACTACTTTTTCTGACCACAACATGAATACATCCTTTAAGTTGGGAAATGGAAACAGCATCAAATTCTGAAGGATAAATGGTTAGAGGGGACGGTCCTAGTGAATGAGTTTCCAGTTCTGTATCAACTAGCCACTGCTAAATACTCCACAATCTCTCAAAACTGGCAAAACAATATCTGGGATATTCAGTTTAGAAGAAATTTTCAAGATTGGGAAGGATGGCCTCTATTCAGTCGAAGCAGGGTACTCTCAATTGTGCTCCACTAATGAAATCATAGACAAATAGCCCTGGAAGTACATCTGGAAACAAGGCTCCCCCTAAAGATCATTTGTTTCAGTTGGTTAGCCCTCAATGAAGTTTGTTTGACCCAGGACAACCTCAACAGAAGAAGAATACATATTGTCAATAGATGCCCCATGTGTCAACAACAACTAGAGTCCAACATACACTTTTTGCTACATTGCCCAGTTGCAGCAGACATATGGTCCATGTTCCTCAGTATTTTTGGTCTAAGTTGGTTTATGCCTCAAAGTACTAAAGAAGCTTATGAATGCTGGTCTGGATGGAAAGTTGATAAAGCCATCAAGAAAGTCTGGCAAATGATACCTGCCTGTATATTTTGGTGTGTTTGGACGGAAAGGAATCGTAGATGTTTTGATGGGTTATCAACTCCCACCTTCACTCTTAAAGCTAGATGTTTTTTTTTGGTTATATGTTGGCTTAAATTAACCCCTGTAGACTGTCCTATTACATTCCTGGATTTTGTCAGCTCATTTGCTCTAGCTTAGGCCTCTTTTTGTATTATAGCTGACTCTATGCCCTCTTTTGTACTAATTGCATCTTCTTGATGCCCTTTCTATAAAATCTATTACTTAATCAAAAAAAAAAAAGAAGTATTGCAATATCACCATATCTAGGATAACAGGGCTCAGGATGGCTCATCCACCCACTGAATTTTTTTAATCAGATGTAAGATGGGAGACAGAGAGTCATAGCAATACCTCCTTGTCTTCCCTAATCTTTTGAACAGACAGGCATCAACTGGTTTTTGGAGTCTCTGGTAGAGCTCTATTTACTTTGGGAAACTGATCTTTTCCCTTTCCGCTGTATGCTTTGTGACGTAGTTGTTATTTGTGAAAGTTGATAATTGTGCGTGCACACAGCTGCAAATTGTGGCATAGGTTATTTCTGTGAAAAGCTTTTCAGAAATTCATGGCATATGCAATTGCTTATGTAGGGAATCGTACAATTTTTGTCATCTGAATTTTTCTTTCAATGGGCATACACATTTATTATTTCCTTTTGTTACATCTCCCACAGTATGTTGCCACTTTGCGTGAACTACTGGAGCAGTTGGCTGAAGAGAGGAATCCAGATGGATTACCAAGGTATATATGCTTTATTCTTTTCCAATTAGATAATTTGAAGAAAATTACATGCTGCTACAAAAATTTCAGAAACTGTTCTCTTCCTTACCTTCTGTGACTTTTTAAATAAAGTCCCTGCCTTCTGTTTCTTTAGTTGGAATTATCGTATAAATTTAAATGCACGCGTCCTAGCAATTTTACTCTTCCTAAGTAATAAGCTGGAAAACCCCCCATGGTCAATTAAAAGGAAAATCACTCTCTTTCAATCTCTACTCCCCATACCCTCCAAATTTGGACATATTTTAGTTATGTTTTTTACTTAGTGGGAAAATATCCTTTCTATAAAAATCTGCATCCTGACAGTATGGCTAGTATGTTGACACTACTTTCTCTCCTTTTGTGGAGGAAATCATGAAGCTGGTATTAGTAATCTCTGTTCAAACCGTTTGCTGGTGTGTGGAAACAGTACATTTCTGCACTTTTGATGCTTTTGTTATCTATGTAATGACCAGGGATGACATGAAAGGATTATTGTCTTTCTATTTTTAAACTAGAACTTCAGCTATATGCTTTTAATAACTCTTATCTTTTTTTTTTCCTTTATCTACTGTACGAGGAGAACGTTTTAAACTTTTCTTAACTATTCATGAGAGTGTTTCCTGTAAATTAAAGGCTAATTTAGAATGACTTAAAGTTCTTGAAACACTTTGCTTGAGGGTGTATGTTCTTAATGGGTCTTTTCTTTATTTACGAGATGCTTTTTTCCTGATGTGTGTTCAATTTTCATTTCCTCCCCAAAATAGAGTTTCAAAAGCCAAGGTGAACGAATATGCAGAGAACATTGAAGCCGTTGCTGCCAAGTTAGCTGTGCCCATGGTATGCCCGAGATAGGTTCATTTCTTGTGATTTACCATTCAGATACACCTTGCTTTCATATAAGAAAACATATCATATTGAGGTAATTTACTGATTTTGATGGAATATGAAAGAGCTCACATTTTTCTATCAATTGACTGTCCTTGAAGTTTAGTGCCTTATTTTGTGGTGTTAGTAGCGCTCAGCTTTTCAGACTTCACTAGGCCTTGCTGCTAATTTTTTTGTGATAATGCTTCATTCTTTCGATGTTTTTGAACATGGTTCGATCTTCTCTCCTGGTGTCCTCATTTGATCTTATATTACATCAACTTACTATAGATATATGCAAGTATTCAGTTGTTTTTTTTTTTTTTGGCTTCTATTGATATGATTAACATGTCAATGATCTGTTATCTTTGCTTAACCAAATCCAGCCTGATGTGCTTACACCTGAGGAACCTTTGGCTGAGACTTCCAGCTGTGGAACTCCTAAAGAAGCAGAAAGTGCGAATTCTGCTTCTGAAGGATTGAGAAGAAGATTTGGGTAACTGCATGTTTTTTTTCTGTCATTTATAGCCATTATAATATGCCATTTTATCATTAGCTCGTTTGAACATGATGTTCTTTGAGTGAAACAGGGTCCATTCTAACAATGAGGAGAGATCTCGAGATACCGTCGATTCTGATCAATCAACTGCAGTCAAACTGGATGATGCAGCACGAACACATATTGATAAGCACAGGTGTTCTATCTATAAATACTTTCCATACTAATATTTCGACAGTTTTTGCCTGTTGACTTTTATTTCACCTAGGGTTTTTCACAATGTATATCTTTTCCAAAAAAGAAAAAGAAAAAAGAAACAGCTTTCCATGTGTAATTAAAAGAGACAGTGGATTTGCACTCTTAAAATGTAGTAAATCTATTAAATTTAAGCAGAACAGGGCCTGTAGAAAGGAAGCATGATAATCTTTTTCTTTTGAGATACCCCATATCTTTCTTTTTTGTGTTCTTTACTAAGCATAAGAGGAGGAGAAGAGCGAGGAATCCTTTATGAGCTCTGTCCACTTCTGTCTTTTTGTTGGGTTATCAGTTATATGCTGTACAGCTAACATCTTAAATGAAAATAAGGGGATATTATTACAAATATTTGCCTTTATGAAGTCTCTTAATGGTAGGTGGTGTATTATAGTTAAGTTGGCATTTTGAAATTGATTGAGCTGAAGAGAAGCATCTTTTACTTCACTGTTCATCTTTGTTTGTGTAGTATCTTTAGAATTTTTTGTGTTTTGAGTGCTCTGAAATTGCATAAATTATACATACTACACTGACTCTTAGCTCCGATGTTTTTTGTACCCCACTGCCCATTCTATGTTTGATGAACTTGACTACGATTACATGCTTTTGTTTGGGCTAATTTTTGGTGTAGTTTGAAGAATCCACAAGAAATACCCATGCACATGGCACACTCTGTTTGACACGTGTACATCAAAATTAATGAATGGTCAATGTAATAGAGCCCATCAGTCTCCAATACCTTTTGCTTAAACTAGAAGTGGAGTCTTCATACTGATCGACAATTGCCTTTTGTTAAAGGTGGGAGCCACTGCGAAAATTGGTTTGATCAACATCATAGGAAGGAGCTTTAATGTTTCTTTCATAGAATTAATGCGAAAAAGAAAGGGCCCATGCAGTTGAAAGATTATAAATCCACAACTTTTTTATGCTGTATGGATAGCATACTAACAAAGCTAGCTGAAGGTTGAAGTTAGCATTTACTAAACTAGTCCAATTCTTGAAATGCTTTTGTGAACGGATGCCAATAATTGATGCAACTTAGTTGCTAAGAACGAGACAAGGAAAAGAAGGTATGCGCTGTAAATTAGATGTAGAGAAAGCAGATGACCATGAACTGGTCAGTTTTATAACCTACCTTTATCAAATAAAATAAAAAAACTGGTTAGTTTTATACTCAGACTAGGTTTGTCGTCTTAATTGTAGTTTAAGATGGTGTTTTTCATCTGCAATTGTGATACTTATACCTGCATTTTGCTACTATGTTTATGTTTGTCTAGTCTTTCTCTTTTGTAGGAGAAAAGTAAAAAAGAGAAATTAATCACTTGTGCACTTTTTTTTTTTTTTTCTTGGAGAGGTGAGGGTAGTTGGGTGGAGTCTCCTCGATCAATTCTCAGATAGTTTCATCTTTTGCAGGAGACTTCAGGAGGACTTGACTGATGAAATGGTTGTTTTGGCGCGGCAGCTCAAAGAGAGTAGTCTCATGATGAATCAATCTATCCAAAATACAGAGAAAGTAAGTTCCCTGTCTCTTTTCACTTTGAGGCTTTCCTACTCCTACTGTTTGTTTAAATTGTCAGGAGCTCTAACAATTTTCTCTTGGAGAATGAATTTGCTGTGTCCAAATCATTTAAACTATTCCCTGTAGAAGGAAGTTGAGACCATTCTAGTTCATACCATCATTTCTGACACAGAACAAGATTTTATTACTCTCAACTCTGGCATTACTACATGTTTGAGGATTCTTTACTTGTAATTAAACACTGTATCATTCAATTTGTTCGGGTTCACTTGATTTCTGATTTATCTTGTCCAGTTACGCATTTTTACTTTAGTGTCTCGTTTTACGAGGTCACTTTTTGTATATTGGCCTCGTAGTTGTGACATATAATGTGGATGCAGATACTTGATTCAACTGAGAAAGCAGTTGAGCATAGCCTGGCAAGTACGGGGCATGCAACTTCCAGAGCCATGGACGTGTATTCGCGGAGTTTCAAGACAACATGCTTCCAATGGCTTTTGATCTTTGTTATGACTTTAGTCTTTGTCATGGTTGTATTACTTATTCGAGTGACTTAGCAGTCGACGTCCCCTTTGTTAGTGGAGTGGAGATATGACTAAACTCTTGCCTTTTTGCTATCTTTGTATAGTATCAGATGATACCTCATCACTAAAATATTTTCTTTAATTTTAGGGTAACAAAGTTAAAGCCTTGATAAAAAAAAAAAAAAAAAAAAAAGTGTAACAAAGTTATTAGGGGGTTGGGTGGAGGGGACACATGTTCAGAAGTTAAACATTTCTTTCGATGCTGATGTGCAAAACACTTGCATTACTATACTTTTTTTTTTAATTACCTTTATATAAGTTTTAATTACCTTTATATAAGTTTAATTCGATATGCTTTATGTTGGATATGTTATTGATTGTTTTTGTACATGTTTTAGTTTCTTTTCTTATATTTGCTGCTTGAAGCCTTGAGTAATTATTGGTCAAGAGTCAACACTAAGCCGGGAAGGTTCTAACAGAAGTCAAAACTGGTAGATAACGCGTTGCGTCTTATTAACTCCCAAAAAAAAAAAAAAGGAGCCCACAGAAGGAAATTGGGTAAATTATATGAAGCTCTCTCAACCTCAAGTTTGTAATTTTAACTCCATCCCATGTGTCGAGTTTTATGTATGACCAAGGATTATATAAAGCAAACTCTCGTTTGAATATCAGATTGGTGTAACTAATATTTTTTTTAGTAGTTATCGTTTATAAATTATATATTCATTTGTACTTGACGGTTGAATATGTGAAAGCGAGAGATTTACGTCTTCATTGTTTTATTATTTATCCAACTCAAGGTTTTAAAATAAATTTGTACATACGAAATAGAGTTTAAAAATAAAAAAAAATAAAAAAACAGAAATTTTCTCAACAAAACTATGTGAACATACTGATATTGGAATGTCAGTTCAATGTGAAACCGAAACGTTGAAGAATGGAACATAATCAAACGTTAGGGACCAAATTATAAAGTTCAGGTTAAATGATAGGCTGGAACAATTTTTTTTTTTTTTTTTTAATTAATCCCTCCGTTTGGTTTTAATTAACTTGACACACTCTTAAAATGCCATAAATAAAATGACTCTTTTACTAAATCACCTCTAATTATTATTACTAGGTTATCTAATAATTGATTAAAAGTTGTTTAGCCACTAAGAATTCTCTGAACTTTAATCCACTAATTAATAATTAAATAAATATGAAATGATAAATTATGGCTTAATTTTCCAAACTAGATAATTATTTTTAATATACAAGATAAGTAAAAATAGACGGAGGGAATAATATTATATTACTAGTATTATTATTTTTACCGACATTATTACATAGAATATAGAAGATGAGAAAAGAGGAAGGTGGGACGGACGGTGGAAAAATAACTCTACACAATTTGCATTATTTTCTTATTTAATTATAGAAGATTCAAACCAATAGAAAAAAGAAAAAAAGAGGAAATTTCGAGATACAATAAAAAAGGAATATTTTCATCTTGAACAAAGTTTGGTTGAGTGTCCTTTGTTTTGCAATTGCTTGACGTCAACCCCTCTTCTTTCTCAACTCTCAAATTCTAATCACAGCCAAATAATCACTTCCCCTTTCCCAATTTAGATCAATTACAGCTATGGCAACCAGTGGAAACAAGAATATGAACGCTAAATTGGTATGCTTCTCATCTTTGATTTAACAATTTTGCTTATGTTTTTGAGCTTAATTTCAATCAAGATTCTTTCTTTTTGCTATCTCTCATCTGGGTCCTCTTTAATTCTTCACAATCATCACCTGTATTATTTTTTGCTTTTGGGTTTGATCACCAAAAGTTCCTCAATTTGATTGATTTATTGCTCTTTGTTTTTTTTTTTTTTATGTTTAAAAAAATTAGATATGGCTTTTTTCAGTGATTTTGTTCTTTTTTACTCTTATATATGCTAAATTTGATCTTTAACTTGGTTATTAATTTGCTGGTGCTATGTTGTCAAAGTAAAATTGGTTATGGTTTGGATTAGTTTGTACCCTAATATGCCAAACTTGATCTTTCACTTGGTTATTATTTGCTAATGCTATGTTATCAAAGTAAAATTGGTTATTGTTTTTTTCCTCTGGTTGCTAACTTGCTATACTGTACATATATATATATATATATATATATATATATATATATATATATATTTTATTTTGATGCTTTTTGTGGTGTATAAATGTGTTGCTTGTTGGAGTATAGTACACTTAATTTTGCCATCCTTTTTTATTCCTTCAAGTACTTATTGTTCATGTTAATAATAATATGCGTACATGATTAGTATTTCCAATCTTGAGTTTCTATTTTTTTTTCTTCTTCTTTCCGCCTTTACTGCTTCCATTCTTTTAGTGTTTGGTATTCTGTTTCAATAAGTACACTTTACACTAGTAGACCATTATTTCAATTATTCTATGATGTAGTTCCTGATAAAAAAATTATTCTAATGATGTAGGTTTTTCTGAACTTGATGCTGTTTATCCTGACATTGATAAGCTAATGAGGTGTATTTTGGTTTTAGGTGCTACTTGGAGATGTTGGAGCCGGAAAATCTAGTCTAGTTCTTCGTTTTGTTAAAGGACAATTTATTGAATTTCAGGTAGGCTTGCTTAGTTTACAATTTGAAATGTGAAGCCGAATGGTTTCTGCACTTACATTTTCCATTGGGGCCTTGGGATTTGGCTTAACTCGCTTATGTTATATTATGTAGGAATCAACAATAGGTGCTGCATTTTTCTCCCAAACAGTAGCAGTAAATGATGCAACTGTAAAATTTGAAATATGGGATACAGCAGGCCAAGAGAGATACCACAGTCTAGCTCCGATGTATTACAGAGGAGCTGCAGCTGCTATAATTGTTTATGATATAACAAATCAAGTAATTTTCGTACCGGTTTCTAATCAAATCCTTATAATTCACTCTATACTGAATATCTGCTAGCATGTTAGCTTGCTAATTGAGTTTCTCAATTCGTTATTGATAGGCATCATTTGATAGAGCAAAAAAGTGGGTTCAGGAGCTTCAAGCACAAGGTACCTTTGGGATCTTAAGTTCCATCCTTTTCTGTCTTCTGTCCTGTAAGGCTGTATCTAAATGTTCCTAACTTCAACTAATGTCAGAAATATTTGGCGATGTATGATTAGGGAGGTTCAGGTGTCTAGAATTACGATAAATTTTGGTAGCCAAAAAATGCTGAAAAACTCTTAAATTTTGGCTCTCATTGGTGGCTTATTTGAGGGATGGGTTGGCAATAGTGCTTTACCCATGGGTGAGTCCGAACTTGAATGTTGGCATAGAATGATGCTTGGCCAGATCAAAAGAACTAAGCACTGTTTCCTTTTCGCATGTGGTGCATACAACAGTGCTCTTTCAATGAAAAGTATTGTCTGTTCACATGTCTTACTTTTTTGTATTTCATGCTGGCCTCAGGTAATCCAAATATGGTGATGGCACTTGCCGGAAATAAGGCAGATTTGTTAGATGCAAGAAAAGTGGCTGCTGAGGTTAGTGTATTTTATTCCTCTAACTAATCACAGCTTTCCATACTATAGATAGTGATGTGCGGAAGCACCACTAAAAGCTTAGTCGGAGGCGCTGTCAATTTAGACAAGTATCTAAGAGTTGGGTGAGTGGTAGTTTCAACTACAAGCCCGAGATGACCAGTTGAATCTAATAATATTCAGGGTTTAGAAGGTGTACCCTAAGGGGTTGAGGTTTCTGGCCGTGCTATTGTCTCCTTCTCATGTTACTGAAAGTAAACCAGTCATTGAAATTAACAAGACGCATGTGCTTAAAGCTTCATTGTTGGTCTGCTCTTTTGTGTTCCTTTTTTTTCCTTTCCCACTTCCCCTTTTTCTTTTTGAAGTGGAGCCTTGGAGCAATGGTAAGTTCGAGCCGTGGAAGCAGCCACTAATGCTTGCATTAGGATAGGCTGTCTAATGCGGGATGCTTTGTGCACCGCGCTGCCCTTTTTATTTCCCTTTTAATTGTTTGGGTTGCTTTTCGGAAAAAAATTGGGTCCTGGGCCCCGATTCACTCTCTCTGTCAGTTGGAGTTGTTGAATAAAACTTGATGTGCAATCTTTAATTGCAGTTCCGAATATTCTAATTGATTTGATAACTTTTGAAGGTAGAAGTGTACTATATCCCAAAATAGTGCCTTTTCATTTTCCTGGATTAATTGATTGTTTGTTTTAAAGCTGTATAGAGTAACTTCATTTTCGAGGATGAATGTCATAATTCATACTCCCTCCGTCCCATAATAAGTGTCACCTTAGGAAACCAAGACATAAATTGGTTAATTTTTTCCAGTTCTACCCTTAGACAATAAAGTAACATCTAAATGATGATTGGAAAAAGTAACTTGGTATTGTTGGATTCCCAATGTCAAAAGGTTTACTTCTTGTGCATGCTCTAATCAAGAGGTAAAAGTAATTTGTTTTTATTATATAGGGGTAATTTAGTAAACTTTACATTGCATTATTGATTTTTGGCTAAGGTGACACTTACTATGGGACGGAGGGAGTACTTGATTTTTAAGGCTATAATAGCTTAGCTTTTTTGTGGTTTTTCATTGTAGTGGCAGAGATGTCGTGTAGCAATGATCTGAAGCTCCTTCACTGAGCATGAAAATAGAGTGCTACATAGTCTCGTCTGTCCAATCGGCTTGGATACTAGATACAAATGCAGTTTAAGCATGCTAATTATGCTACCAAAGGATGTGGTGCAGCGGATGGGGCTGCTCCTCCCTTAACCAGAGGTCTCGGGTTCGAGCCCTGGGTATGGAACAATTCTTGGTAGGAGCGCTTCCCCCCGAATGGGGCCCTACGCGGCGCGAATCCGGATATAGTCGGGCTCCAATGCGGGTACGGAACACCGGGTGTGAAACCAAAAAAAATTATGCCTAAGTGGTTGAATAAGAATTTTAATTATGCATATGTGCCTCAATGAAAATTCTCTTGATCTGGATTCAAGGGGAGCAAATTAATTCCTATCCTCAGATCCTAGTCTGAAATGAAGGTAATTTTTTCTTTTCGAAGATGGTAAACCATGTCATATATGAAGGATACTTGCACAAGCTGTGTAGTACTGTAGTCACCCAAATTAAAAGGGATTACAATAGGAAGATCAAAAAAGCTTTCTATATGTAATCTAGGACATCAAAAAATAGATTTTATGTTTTCTAGACATTCTTGTTTACACCAAAAATAGTAAAGGACTAAAGAATTCATCTTTAACTTCTGAGAGGGCTTCCTTTGTCTTCAAAGCATCTTTGTTTTCTTTCCTTCTATAATGTCCTCCAAATACATGCTGGGGCAATCCTTTATCTCTCTTTCTGACTGGATAACCTTCCTTCTCTATTCCACCTACCTAGAACATCAGTTTAACCTAGTGGCATCACCCATCTAATGCCTCTCAGGTTGATGAAGATAATTCTTTTGTTAGTCTCAAATTAAAATGTCAGTATTTTTTGATTGTTGATTCTTAATTTCTAATTATTAAGTAAACACAAAATATCCTTGCAAGTTTCCTTGTGCTAATTTATTTCCATCTTGTATTGAACTGTGCGTTTTTCGTAGATTCAACCACCTAATGTCAGAAGTCTCACCAAAAAAATACTATATTCCATATGAATGAGTGGGAAAATGTTTTTGGAAACGCAAGCTGAAATTGAAGTATAGAAAGGAAAAGAAACGATAAGAAATAACAACCACGCAAACCAAAGGAAAGATAAAATAAAGAAGAAAAAACTCAGGGAAGGAGGGTAGACCGACGTTACGCGGATTCAGCTACTGGTAATCAGGTATGGAACTCTGTAAGTCTACAGGAAGGGAACAGGGCAAGTTTTTAGTGTCTTTTAAAGAATCCTCTGTAAGTACCATAATCATATCATACCTCTTTGATAGAGATATGTTTAAGTAAATGAAGGATCCATGTAATATATAGGTAAAAGGGATTAGGGGCACCCTTTGCAATAATCTTCAACGACCAGTAAGAAGCGAAGAGGAAAAAGTGGAAAATATTGAGGGCAGGGAGAAAGTGGTGTTGGTTGAATATAAAGGGAATAAAAAGTGGAAAGATCCATAAGCAGTAAATAAAAAGAGGAGAGTTGCAATTGTAGTCATATGTGGACAGCAAAGGGGAAGGGAAGGGCATATTGGGCTGCCTTTTGTTGGGAGATAGGGCGTTTAGTAACAGTGGAGGGGGCTGTTGTTGTTGAGGAATAGGTTATTCATTTATGCAGATACTTTTCCAACTTCTCTGTGGGTACTTTTCTGACTTCTCTCTCCAATTCACAAGAAAAAAACAAGGCTCATATTGGCCGGAAGTATACAAGGCCAATAATCACAAGACCCATTATTCACCGAGTTTCGAACCGTGTGATCGCTAACTCTCGGAGGTTTCTCAATTATCAAAAAAGAAAAACAACTATAAAGTGGGTAAATCTAGGCGCATATGTTTGTTAGAGTTGAGCTTAAAGCATCCGATTCTGCATTATATGTTTAATACTGTAGTTCCATTAGAATTTTCCTGTTGTTTCATTTCTTTTACTGTAGTTTGGCGTTGTTCCAGATTCGTGACTGAAATATTTCTGCCTGCTCATTATTCTAGCTTGGTTTTGCTTTAGTTGAAGGTTTTCCATGTTTAACATTGACGATCTGTATTTGTGATATCTTTAATTTGTATCATGGAAAATGATGGTTCTGGATATACTTAATTGCGTAGAAATGTAAGTTTTAGTTTTGTACCATTTCATCTTTGTGGTGGAAAGAGGACCTTGGGGTGGTTGGGTTTCGACTGTCCCTGCTCTGGTTTTCCTATAATGTCAAACTAGTTAGCTCACTTCATTCCCTATTGTTGTGTTAGGACATAACATACACTCATATAAGTTTCTTTTTCTATTGAATTCTGATAAAAATGGTGAGATTTGTATGTCGGAATAGAGAATTTTTACTGTTAGAGAACCTTCATTTTGATTATTGGAATGAAATGGGTTCAAATGGAACAATATACATAATGAGGATTCAAATAGTCAACCTCAACTAAATTGGGATTGAGGAGTAGCTGTTGTTGATAACGGTAGTCTGGGACGGACGAACTGCGCACCTCAACTAATTAATTGGTACCACCAGTATAGGTACCGGGGAACTACAGAAACTAAAGTTTAGGTAGATGGGAAGAACTCACATAGTGTTCTTTCTACTGGGATTAGGCCATCCCCTAAACTCATATGCAGTTCCTCTAACCTAGCTATGTAAAGAGTCGTCGTACAGGACAGAAAACTAGTTTGTTAAACCTGCGTTTTAGACATATCTGTAGAAGAAAACATTAAACAATCATTGTATTTTTTCTTATAACTGGGTTGGGTAGTTAGAGTTAACATCATGGTCTGAGATTCAGTTGCCTAGTGAATGTCAATTCTTGATGCCTGTGACCCATTTTACAAATATAGATTTGTGTCTACGAGATTTGGTGATTTGGTGTTATCTATTCAATTACTTAGGTATGCATCCACAGATCTGAAAGCAATATGCATCCATAAGATCTCAAAAATTTCTTACTCAATTAGCATTATGTCAGAATTGATCTTCTGAATAACAACTTTTTCCACTGAGATACATCATTACTGATATGTTATTACTGATTTTTCAGGAAGCAGAAACATATGCGCAGGAGAATGGTCTTTTCTTCATGGAAACATCTGCAAAAACTGCATCTAATGTTAATGACGTTTTCTCTGAAATAGGTAAACACTTGCATTCATTTTGTGTTGTTTTATTAGCTGCCAACTGCTTTTGTTGTATGTCTTTTGCATATGAAGTCTCATTTCTGCTCTTATTGGCTACACATTACTATCATTGCGTTAGCAGTTTTAAACCACTGCTTATATGTATTTTGTATAACAAAATCAATTACTGGGAACAAAGAATTACTTTGATACGTATTACTATTAAAGTAGAGGAACAAGAAATTATTAAACTAGTTATGGGAGATTGTTTTTGATGAGAAAGTCACCAGTCAGCGCAGCACTCGACTATTCTATCAGGTCTTTGCACAAATTTTATTTAACTTTTATTAGCTAATTATATTTCAGATATGATAATAAAAAAATTCTAGAGTGAATTAAGTGATTTATATGTAGTATGACAAGAAATGATAAGAGTTAGAAGTCAACTGGCCATGCCTTTGGGTTCATATTTAAACATGTTTGATTGTGCAAACGCTCTTAAATTCTACTATCATTCTCAAGAGTAAGCTTCTCATCGTATAGTGGAAATAACTGTTTTCTTTGGAACTTCCAATTGTTGTGGTAGTTGAACTTACCTATTAAATTTTTTCTGCAATAAAGTCTCCAAGTTGGATTTGTTCAACTAATTACTACATGTATGTAACTGGCCACCTGGCATTTTTATATCTGAATATTCTTAAAACTGTTTATTCACTTGCAGCTAAGAGACTGCCTCGGCTTCAGCCAGCACAAAATCCTTCCGGGATGGTTCTTATGGATAGGCCTGCCCAAACACCGGCTACTGCTTCTTGTTGCTCTTAAATGTCTTTACTGGTGCTTGTCGTCTCAATGCTGTTTTTCTTTAATGTGTTTGTGCTGATTGTTCAAGTTTGTTGTGCCATTTTGCCATCATTGTACAGATATTTCATGACAAATTCTTCAATGTGATTTACTCTTTTTTATGGGTCCTCCTAATGTAATGAGATTATATGACACGCTATTAAACAATATATGCTATCACTATTTAGTATTCATTGGGGCCATCAGTATGAGGTTGAGGTGTAATAGTTGTATCGGAGTGAGCATCAGTCAGCAATCAGCTATTGGGGCCATCAGTATGAGATTGAGGTGTAATAGTTGTTGTATCGGAGTGAGCATCAGTCAGCAATCAGCTAAGCATGTAGTTGACCTAATCAATCTGAATTATAGAATAGACGAGCAATATACTTGTTTTAGATTATGTCTATGCTTTCTAATTGTATACATGTATGATCTTAGTTCACGGTTAACTAAAGAACAATCCCTTTCATTATATTGGGATATATCTTCATCTGTTTGGAAATTTATTTAAGTTAAAATGATAAGATGCCAACTATCATAGAGAAACGGAACTAATCAAAGATTAATACAACACCGTATAGTATGAGGAGAAACACTCGAAATTCTAGGAGGATGATATCAGAGCAAGACCTCAAAACCGACCCAGAGAAAGTTTCAATAATAACATGTGATGATACAAAAATATTACACTGAGCTCGCTTTTTATTACTCTTCATTGCATCTCTCTATCTATTGTATCCCTTAGCAAAAACATATTTGTTCTCCACTCTCCACTGAGAGATCGACTGATATCCATATTTTATGATTTTATTTTCAATACCCGTTCAAAGCTAAAACAATTTTTTTTGAAGTTACAAGAGCTATATATTAATATATATGTAGCGAAAACTTATTTCATTAGTCTAAGAGGACTATATATAATCTTTTTTCCAATATGCGAGCATCATAAATATTCTTATTCACTATCATTTCTATGCTAAAAAAACTAAAGCAAATACTACAGTGATAAGATTGTAAGAATTCCATCCCTTCTTTCTGGCATTAGCGATAGAAGATTATCCTGAGTAGTTACATCAATTCAAAGTAAAATCTTAACAATCTGTTCCTCAATAGCAGAAAAATTAGATCATGTTTTTGTTTATCAATAAACCTTATTATGTAATGCACATGCATGCAGTTTCTCGATGTTTTCCTTTTGAAAAAAGAGCAACAAAAGGGAAAAAAAGAAGAGAGGATAGATGTCATATTCAAAATGATTCTTTATTTCCCAGCAACTAGAATACATTTCAGCTCAATCCTTCGGGCTGAACGAAATTCATCTTTGCTTGTACTTTTTTCAAAATTAGAAACTTCATCAATACACAAACGCATCATAAAACAAAAGAAACACTAAATTCAAAATCACAACTTCAAGCTGAGGTCCATATCTAGTCATTTTCATTGGACACAAAAGCAGCAGAATCCACCAACTTCCGTTAATATTTATTTAGCTATGTCTTGTGAAGCCCCTGAGAAGCTGCAGCTGAGGCACAATCAGTAGTTTGAAATCCAATTCTTTCCTTCTCCAAGTCATACACAACTTCCACATTTTGTTGTTGGAAGTTTCCGAAAATCCCAGCTGGCCCCTTTTCAGAATCTTCCATGCTTTGGAACAACAAGCATTTCACTACTGTTGAGTTTCTTGGAGCACCCATGGCATAGAAGTTATTCCCATTGGGCAAAACAAGGCTCACATTGTTCAAGAAATGGAATGTAATTGAGGGGAAATCATCGGTACCTAGACTATTAATGTTGTTATTAGGGCATGGGAGCCTATAACATAGGTCAAACACTGTCCGTGCCTCGATTTCCTCAGCACGTGGGTAATTTATGGATGATCGAAGGGTGGTGAGAAGATTCGAGTAGAATGGTTCAGGTAGGTGAGTGTATGTGGTTCCGGAATCAATCAACATTCCTCCATTGCCTAAAGAATCAAATTCTCTCAAGGTTAAGGGCACTTTTGTAATAGCACCATTCCCCACAGTTATACCCTCTAGGCCAATGTAATAGAAATTAGGGTACATAAGGCTTTTCAACATAGGAGTAAATTGGAAATTTTCTTTGGAAGAAATGGCTTGGTCACCTACAACTAGAGGGCTAGATATATTAGGGTCATTTGCAAACTTGAAAGGCAAGAAGCAATGTGAAAAACCCTTTTGAAGGAACCCTAATTGAGCAGGTAAAGAAAGTGGACCTTTCCCGAACCCTACAATCCCAATAGGCTCTCTATAAGTTGTTCCAACACATCCAAATACAAACTTTGGGACTTCCCTAATAGAATTAGGGCTTGTACTGATCCCATGGACTCTCAGGGTATCCCTAGTTAGGGTTCCCGATACGATACCTTCACCATATGTGTAAGCAAAAGAAGGACATGGCCTTGAGCAAGTGCCCTTAAGTTGGCTATTCAATGAGCATCCAGCAATGGTGCATTGATCGAAAGGGTTATCGGAGCTGTGGATATTAATACAAGAGGGACTGGCACAAAAATCTCTATAGGCAGAAGATGAAGATGAAGGAGAAAAGTTTGACATTAGCTTATGATTCTTATAGTCATCACAATCTATACAATCAAATGATAGGTTACCACAAGGTACCCAAGTAAGGTCACTCCCTGTGTCCATATACACTTGTATAATTTGTGGGGGTGTCCCTACATTCAAAGATATCAAATAACCGTCTGTCACTTCTCTCAATGGCTCCCTTATGTCCAATGTTTCCGAGGTTTTTTTCACTAAATTATACGAAGATTTAGGTATTGAAAGGCTGGTTTTCGTACGAGTTAAACCTAACACCACGGAGGAAGAAGGTTTTTTTTCCTTAGCATAGCATTGGCTGAACTGAAACAATACACTAGAAAGAAAGAAGGAGATAAAGAGGTAAGTTGAGAAGCTGAAAAATGCTGTCATTTTTCTCAATGTTCAATTTTTCACATGAAATAAGGTGAGGGGAAGCTGGTATTTATAGCAATTTCTAGTATCAATGGTGGAAATTAGGGTTTCTTGAATTTTTACTTAGACTTTTCTGTGCTTACAGATGTTGCATGCATTATGGTGAAGAATGATTAATTAAGTTTTCCTTTTATTTGTTGTTTCTTGGTTAATTGGTATTTCAATATTTTTTTTTTGGTATAGGAAATAAAATAAGAAAACTGTACAGACCACAGAGGAATCTTACTGCACAGTTATTTTAAGTGCAATATGATGACAACTTTGTTTTATATTGTTTTTTCTTCAGATGTTTGCGGCAGTAAAAAAATGAGTTTGCATGGCTTATACTCATTCTAGAAAGGCACAATAGGTGGCATTACCTGAATAGATAGATTCCGAACGTACCAATCAAATGAAAAATTGCTAGGCGTGCTGTTATTTCTATCAATTATGTTTATATTAATATATATTAGTTATTATCATTATAATTAAGGGATGTTAACTGTCATTATGTTATTATTAATAAAGCAGAGAGGCTGCCTTGTGGAAGAAAATGAGATGGATGAGTGGTTGGCACGAACAGTGCACGTGGAAATGCACACAAAATATGCTACTTATGAACTAATCGTTTTGCTAATCCATATTAATTAGATGATGACATGAGAAGCAGTGAACCTGACACAGATTAACATCATGAGAGTTGGACCACTGTTTATATATGTTTGTCACTATGAGAGAGGATTATGGGTTCGCTCGGCATATTAATTTCTTTTAACCTATCATATTATTATTATTATTATTATTATTATTTAGTAGTAGTCGTCGTCGCGCGTTTCGCGTGTACCCATATATGAAGATACCAATTTTAAAAAAAAATCATATTCTTAAGTAATTGAAAAAATATTAAAAAATTATAAACCATTTTTGTCCCTTTTTTGAACAATAATTCCATCAATCATCTTTTTAATCTGTTATCGAGGAATCATATTTACACAGTTAATCAATTATTGTCTTCATCGTTTTTGACTTTTTATATTATAGAAGTTAGTCTATTCTGTAACTTGGGTGACATTTGTTTCTGAGAAGGTTTTTCAGTTTTGAAAAAGCATTTTTAGGAAACATGCACGTTTGTTGCAAGTGTGTTTAGAAACAAATTTCAAGTAGCCTTTTCAACAAACTTGTTCTATCGAGAAATGATTTGAAAATGTGTCGTAAAAAAAAAAAAGGCTTTCAACTTCAAGAACGTTTACGCATCTTCAATAAAAAAAGGAAACTAAAACTTAGTATATTTTTCTATTGCACATCTCTCTATCTTATACTACTTGAATCGTTCGTAAGATAGCTAATGTTGGTCACGACTGTGAAGGGCTTTAAGAATATATTTTAGGCTTAATACCTAGATGGACCCTTAAACTTGACATGTTTTGTAAGATAGGCATATAAACTTATAAGGTGACCAGATAGACACTTAAACTTACTCAAAGTGTATTTTTCAAGTTTTTCAGTTGTTTTGAAAACAAAAACTATATTTTTCAAACATTCACAATTTTCATGGCCAAACAAGCCCTAAATATATCACAAAATATTTTTTTTAAAATGCAAAAATAAGGCAAACGCATATACATGAGACTATAAATGTGCACTTAAACCAATAAATACTCGCTAATCGCAATTTTGCAGCTTTCAATTAACTCGATTTTTTTTTTACACTTGAATAATTAAAAAACAATAACTTTAACCAATAAAAATCCTTAAAAAAAGAAATTTCAAATTAAGAAATTTCTAAGTTCAGCATTTCAAGTGTAAAAGAAATTTCAAATTAAGAAAACTGTAAAGCCGAGAAGAAAATCCTTAAAAAAAAGAAATTTCTTAATTTGAAATTTCTTTTTTTAAGGATTTTTATTGGTTAAAGTTATTGTTTTTTAATTATTCAAGTGTAAAAAAAACCGAGTTAATTGAAAGCTGCAAAATTGCGATTAGCGAGTATTTATTGGTTTAAGTGCACATTTATAGTCTCATGTATATGCGTTTGCCTTATTTTTGCATTTTAAAAAAAATATTTTGTGATATATTTAGGGCTTGTTTGGCCATGAAAATTGTGAGTGTTTGAAAAATATAGTTTTTGTTTTCAAAACAACTGAAAAACTTGAAAATACACTTTGAGTAAGTTTAAGTGTCTATCTGGTCACCTTATAAGTTTATATGCTTATCTTACAAAACATGTCAAGTTTAAGGGTCCATCTGGGTATTAAGCCTATATTTTACCAAGTCTCTTTAACCAATTTGTCATTCTTTCTTCATACGTTAGCACGAGATCGAGTTTAAGTTGTTTATACAATCAGGTTAATTATAAAGTAATTGTAAATAAATCTTTATAATGAATTTACAAGTAACTAATAAGCTATCATTAGTTAAGCATCACCGATTGTATAGAAATCGTTACAACATCTAGTATATAACTTAAATATACATATCACATAAATGCATCTAAATACACGTATTACATATGTATTTTGTACATTCATAGACACCCTTTCTGATCTTCAAGAAAATAGTCCAATCTGACATTGACGACTTTCCACAATTACCAGCGTTCAATCTGTCGATCTATTTGCAATTCAGCAATGCATCTCTGTCGTTGACATTTCCTGAAACATTGATGGACAATAATATTAAAGCATATATATAGCTATTGATGCAACTTCAATGCCTTCGTAAAAGAGTAACAAAAGGATAAATATAAAGTAGCAATTAAATCAAAATAATTCTACTAATATGAAGTTACCCAGATGTTTCAACCAAAATTGAACTTTCAGGATAAAAAATGAAGCAACTATAATTATAACCCAAAGACCAGAACGACATCTCTATGAATATCTGTAAAAGGAAAAAGAAAGTAGTTACCTCAAAAAGCCATTGCTTCCTTGCTCATCTTTTGTTGGGTCCATCCCATAATTTGAGGAAGGAAACATCTTCCTCATTTTAAGGAAGAAAACAAGGAAGAAAACATTTCCCTTGTTTTGAGGAAGAAAACATATTCCTTGTTTTAAGGAAGAAAACATCTTCCTTGTATTTGACAAATTGTCAAGTGCTTGCTTGAGTCACAAATGACATCAATAGGTTCATTTCATCCCTATAAATAGGGAAGCCTTCTATCATTTTTAGAATCACCAAGAGCAAGAGAGAAAAACAGTAAGGAAAACACTTGAGTGAGATATATGTATTCAGTTTAGGATTGGTTTTTTGTAATAGTTGAGTGTGAGAGTTGCTCCTCCTATTATAATTCTGTTCCGGTTATGAATAGAAGACTTTTCCAATCCTAATAAGTGGTATCAAGAGCTTGGTTAATCTTCCAGGCCAATCTTTTAAAGTTTCGTAAAATTTTCAGTCAAAATTTTTTTGTCCCAAATTGTGCTCTGAGTATACCATTAGAAAGATCTCGTTCCGAGGATTCCGAATATATATTTTTCGGAATTTTTCGACCACCGGAAGGCCTCCAAAAGTCCAGTCAAAGTTTCTCTTCTCTGTCCACCATCGCTGCCGCCGCTCCGCCACCTTCCGGCCACCAGCTCGCCAGAGAAGACGACCGGAGAAACCCGATCCGACCAACCCGTTTTGTCCAGACCAACCCGTTTGACCAGAACCAGATCTGGTCAAAGTCCAATTGCCACATCATCCTTTTGCTGACTCTTTCAACCAGCCAGTGGTTAAACCGGCCCGATTCAGTTTGAATTAGTGCAGCCCGGTTCACTCTGTTTTTGTCCGATTTTCAGATTGGTCAGACTGCTTCCCTAAGTTTTCGACCATTCCGGATTCAACCGTGAGTCCCGTTTTGCCTGATTCTGCTTCCACAGTCCAATACAAGCAGATTAGGTGCACTTTATCATGGAGAAATCATCATCGGATACCATGATTCCGCTAATATCCTCAAATTATAACATGTGGAAACCTCGTATGGAGGACTTGTTAAATTTGAAGGATTTAGCCGAGCCGCTCGAAAATAAAGGTGCCAAACCCGACAAGAAGACAGACGAAGAATGGGCAAGAATGAATAGGAAAATGGTCGCACAAATTCGACAGTGGATTGACCATAGTGTATTCCATCATGTCGCGCAGGAAACGAGTGCTTACAAACTTTGGGAAAAGCTTGGGAGCATGTACCAAGCAAAAACGGCTCGAAATAAAACATTGTTAATGAGGCGATTGGTAAATCACAAGCTACGTAGCGGTACCTCTGTCACAGAACACACAAGTCAGTTCCAAGATCTCGTGAACCAGCAAAGTGCAGCCGAATGGGTTCTCAAAGATGAGGAGCAAGCAATCTTGCTCATAAGTTCTCTACCTGATAGCTGGGAGACTCTTGTCGTCACTCTCAGTAATTCCGCCCCCAATGGTAAGGTGACCATGCAGATGGTCACAGATGCCTTAATAAACGAGGAATCGCGAAGAAAAGAAGCCGGGGTAGATCAATCATATGCCCTTGTTTATGAAAATAGTGGACGCAACGGAGGTAGAAGCGGAGGTAGAGGAAGAGACCGAGGCAAAGGTAGAGGTCGAGGTCAAAGTAGAGGAAGATCTCAAGTTCGAGGGAGATCACGAGAGCGGGGAAAGTCCATCGATACCAACACTTGGTTCGAGGGCTATTGTAACTATTGTGGCAACTATGGCCACAAGAAGGTGGAGTGTCGAAAGCTTAAACGAGAGCAGCCTCAAACTAACCAGAGTTCGAGCAAGGAAGATGGTGAGACCATGGTCACCGTGTCACCAGACATTGAACTTGTTACATGCGGAGAGGAAGCATGCTTACACGTGGGCACAAATGATATTGAGTGGGTGATTGATACTGCTGCATCATTCCATGCCACTCCACACCGGGATTTGTTCAGTACTTATAAATCTGGAGACCACGGCGTTGTGAAGATGGGCAACACCAGTTTATCGAGCATTGTTGGCATTGGTGATGTGCACATAAAAACCAGCAATGGAAGCTCACTTGTGTTAAAAGAGGTTCGTCATGTTCCGGATATGAGATTGAATCTGATCTCAGGAGTAGCTCTGGATCGACAAGGGTATGGAAATTTGTTCAAGGATGGTACGTGGAAGTTGTCCAAAGCTCTATGGTTATTGCTAGAGGACATATTTGTGGTACTCTTTACAAAACCAATGTAAAGTTGTATCGACCGAGTCTCAATGCAGTTGAAGAAGAGACATCGCCAAACTTCTGGCATAGACGATTGGGCCACATGAGTCTGAAGGGATTGACAACTCTTGCAAAGAAAGAAGCCATCTCAATAGATAAAGACGTAATTTTGGATCCCTGTGATCACTGTTTATTCGGGAAACAACATAGAGTTTCTTTCAGTTCCACCAGAAAGAATCGTTCCGAGTTGCTGAGCCTTGTCCACTCTGACATGTGTGGACCCATTAAAGAAGAATCTCTTGGTGGTAGCAAATACTTCGTGACATTCATCGACGACGCATCACGGAAGGTTTGGGCTTATTGTCTCAAATCTAAGGATGAAGTATTCGATCGTTTTAAGACATTCCATGCTATGGTAGAAAGGGAGACTGGAAAGAAGCTGAAATGCCTCCGATCCGACAATGGAGGCGAGTACACTTCCCGGGAGTTTTTTGCATATTGTGCTGAACATGGGATCAGACATGAGAAAACGGTGCCTTGAACACCACAACATAACGGTGTAGCTGAAAGAATGAACCTCACTATTGTTGAGAAAGTACGATGCATGCTCAGTATGGCTAAACTGCCAAAGCCATTCTGGGGCGAAGCTGTTCTGACAACTTGTTATCTTATAAACAGGTCACCTTCAGTCCCATTGAACTTTGAAGTTCCAGAAAAGATATGGTCTGGGAAAGATATTTCATATTCTCACTTGAAAGTGTTCGGGTGCAAGGCATTTGTGCATGTATCGAAGGAGTTGAGGCAGAAGCTTGATCTCAGATCAACTCCGTGTATCTTTATCGGCTATGGAGATCAAGAGTTAGGATACAGGCTGTGGGATCCCAAAATGAAGAAAGTGATTCTAAGTAGAGACGTCGTGTTCCATGAAAACCAATTTCATGAGTGTGCTCTAACAGTCAACAAGCAACGAAGTTATCATGCTCCAGATGATGTCCCTGAATCACCACACATTCCTCTCAACAACGAGGAACTTCATGATAATGTCCATGATGAACAAGAAAACATTGATCCGGCAGATGTTGATGATGATCAAAACGAAGAAATTCTTGAGCAGGGGGAGCCTTCACCCCAAGACGCAGCTGGAAATAATCAAGTTCGACGTTCTGCACGAGGGTTAATCCCACAAAGGTCATACTCGCCAACAGAATGGATCCTTCTTACCAGCGAGGGGGAGCCAGAGAGCTTTCAAGAAGCTCAATCTCATCGTGAAAAATCCAATTGGCGACAGGCCATGGAGGAAGAAATGAATTTTTTACAAAAGAATCAAACATATGAGTTGGTGAAACTTCCTCCGGGAAAGAAGGCCTTGAAGAACAAATGGGTATTCAAGCTCAAGAAAGATGCTAGCGGAAATATCGTGAAGTACAAGGCAAGGCTCATAGTCAAAGGTTTCCAACAGAAGGAAGGAATCGACTTTGATGAGATTTTTTCGCCGGTTGTGAAGATGATGTCTATCCGAGTGGTTCTCGGATTGGTGGCAAGTATGGATCTTGAACTTGAGCAGATGGACGTGAAAACAGGTTTTCTGCATGGTGATTTGGAGGAAGAAATATACATGGAGCAGCCCGATGGTTTCCGAATCCCAAAGAAAGAGCATCTCGTTTGCAAGTTAAGGAAGAGTCTCTACGGTCTCAAACAAGCCCCAAGGCAATGGTACAAAAAGTTCGACTCATTCATGCTGAAACATCAATACAAAAGAACAACTACAGATCATTGTGTGTATTTGAAGAAGTTCCATGATGGAAAATTTATCATCCTTCTGCTCTATGTGGATGATATGCTGATAGTAGGCCAGGATGCAACTATGATCAACAACTTGAAGAAAGATTTGTCTAAGTTCTTTGATATGAAAGACTTAGGCCCTGCACAACATATCTTGGGCATGAAAATCATTCGTGATCGAAAGGCAAAGAAGTTGTTCTTGTCACAAGAGGAATACGTTGAACGCGTGATCAAAAGGTTCAACATGAAAAATACCAAGCCTGTTGGTACTCCATTAGCAAATCACTTCAAGTTGAGCAAGGAAAGTTGTCCTTCTTCCGAAGAAGAAAAGAAGAAGATGAAAGCAGTGCCCTACTCTTCAACAGTTGGAAGTTTAATGTATGCAATGGTGTGCACAAGGCCAGACATTGCTCATGCTGTCGGTGTTGTGAGAAGATACTTATCAAATCCAGGAAGAAAACATTGGGAAGCTGTCAAGTGGATACTACGGTACCTGAAGGGTACATCCAGACTTTGTTTGTGCTATGGGGGAGCTAAGCCGATTTTGGAAGGTTACACTGATGCTGACATAGCAGGAGATTATGATAGCAGGAAATCAACTTCGAGTTATATATTCAAATTTGCAGGGGGAGTTGTGTCATGGCAATCCAAGTTACAAAAGTGTGTATCACTATCAACCACAGAAGCCGAATACATTGCCGCAGTTGAAGCTGGGAAGGAGCTTATGTGGCTGAAACGTTTCCTTCAAGAACTGGGTTTCCAACAAGAAGAATACACAGTTCATTGTGATAGTCAAAGCGCTATGGATCTCAGCAAAAACTCGAGGTACCACTCACGCACAAAACATATTGACGTTCGATATCACTGGCTCAGAGAAGCAGTCGACCAACATGAACTGAAGCTCTCCAAGATCAACACAAACGACAATCCTGCAGACATGCTGACCAAGGTGGTACCGAGAGACAAGTTCGAATTGTGCAAAGAACTTGTCGGCATACACTCAAACTAAAAGCCAGTGTACCCTCCCTCAGGTGTATGGGACTGGAGGGGGAGATTTGTTGGGTCCATCCCATAATTTGAGGAAGGAAACATCTCCCTCATTTTAAGAAAGAAAACAAGGAAGAAAACATTTCCCTTGTTTTGAGGAAGAAAACATCTTCCTTGTTTTAAGGAAGAAAACATCTTCCTTGTATTTGACAAATTGTCAAGTGCTTGCTTGAGTCACAAATGACATCAATAGGTTCATTTCATCCCTATAAATAGGGAAGCCTTCTATCATTTTTAGAATCACCAAGAGCAAGAGAGAAAAACAGTAAGGAAAACACTTGAGTGAGATATATGTATTCAGTTTAGGATTGGTTTTTTGTAATAGTTGAGTGTGAGAGTTTCTCCTCCTATTGTAATTCTGTTCCGGTTATGAATAGAAGACTTTTCCAATCCTAACATCTTTTAGGATGAAAAATGGGAAAAAATAAGTCTGCTTTTCATACTGCAGCTCCACTTTATACGGTGCAACAAACGTGTGATAAAACTATACGTAATTATTATTATCAGAGGAAGCTCAAAGGACAAAACAAATAAAGATTAAATGTAAATCGACTACCATTGGCAGATGAAACAATTCTTTACCAAATTTTCATAACTGCAGCCTTCAATGACTGCTGGAAGAATTAATAGGTTACACCAACACCAACACCAACACCAACACCAACAGGCCCAGTATAATCCCACCATGTGGGATCTGGGGAGGGTAGAGTGTACGCAGACCTAACCCTCACCTTGAAAGGTAGGGCGGCTGTTTCCGAAAGACCCTCGGGAAGAATTAATAGGTTGAGAGTACTATAAAAAGATATCAAAAATTTCAACGTATATCAGATACATCATATTAATTTAATGATGTATTCACAATTTAATGAAAGTAGTGAAAGAGACTCAATTTATTATGAAATACTTTTACATGTTAAATATGTAATTAATATTGAAGGAGCAATTTAGTTTTGGAGGGTAAAAATGCCATTCAATATTTTATGGGCATTTTGGTAATCCAACTTTGCACTTTGAAGCTTCCCACTTTTAATATACTATGATATGATGATTATCATCATTTTTAATAGGAAATGAGTGAACGATCGAATCAAAATGATTAACGACATGGTTATCATCCATAAAATTGCTTTACTACATCATATGTTTGTTGAAGATAATGACTCCATTAACGTTTTAGAAGAGAAGAAAGTTCTGGAAAAGAAGAAGAAGTCGTGTTTGGCTTTTTGTGGTTCAACACCAACACAAATGAAGCCTTTAGGCTTTGACCCTCTTTCACCGATTGGGCTTTTAAAAGGCATTGGGTCTTTGGCAGGTATTGGGCCTTTTCCCACAACAGACAGCACAGTGTTCAGAAGGCCCAACTACTCAGCTCACAATAGCCCAATTTCACAAAGCAGTCCTTTATTCTATTCAGATTATATACGTAGTAAATACGGTACCTAATTTTCCTATTATGCCCTTTTATACATTGTAGAGGAATAATTAGTGATAGTGATGTATAGGACAACTGGATAGTTAGTTAGAACAGAGGCATCTTTTTTATTCTTTTTCATTCTGATTTTGTATATATACCCGAGGATAGATGATGAAAGAAAGACACAAGAAATTTTCTCACAACATTTTATCTCAAATTCCTTCATGGTATCAGAGCATTAAGGAACATTTTCCTTTGTTTTTTTTGTTTTTTGCTTCACTATTTTATCACTTGTAATTCTCAGCCTTTACCATGACTGGGAATGCAAATCAAACAAATGAAGGTAACACTTCAGAGAAGTTTGTGACTAATACAGCTGCTGATATTTCAAACCCCTATTACCTACATCCATCTGATTCACCAGGAATGCAATTGGTGAATTCAATTTTTGATGGTAAGGGGTATGCATGTTGGAGTAGGGCTATCATCATAGCTTTATCAGCCAAGAATAAACTTGGAATGATAGATGGTAATCTCATTGAACCCGATTCATCATCTGCACAACATCAATCTTGGTGTAGGTGCAATGATATGGTCATATCATGGATCCTTAACTCACTTTCAAAAGACATTGCACATTCTGTCCTTTATTCCAAAACTGCAAGAGAAATATGGAAAGATTTATCAACTAGGTTTGGACAGTGTAATGGTGCTAAATTATACCAGTTACAAAAAGAACTTAATGATGCTATCCAAGGTTCTAATGACATAGCTGGTTATTTCACTAAAGTAAAGAAAATATGGGATGAGTTATATGCACTAAATACTTTTTATCACTGATCCTGTAACTGTACTTGTGGTGGAAAGATAAAAACTGTTAAATCTCATCAACATGGGAGGTTAATACAGTTTCTGATGGGTCTTAATGATGCATATTCAGGGATTAAGAGTAGCATTCTCATGCTAGATCCACTTCCCTCAATTGGATATGTCTATTCTCTACTCATGCAAGATGAGAAGCAGAGAGAGGTACATGTTGCAGCTCATACTTCTGAGGCTGCCTTCTTGGTCACAAATCACCAGAAGTTCAACAACAACAATCAGAAATCTTCAATGACGCAGAGGTTTGGAACAGCTGGAAAATTCAAACAAAATTTTGACAGGAACTATGATCAACAGAAGGGAGGATTGTTTTGTACTAATTGTAAAATGACAAATCATGTTGAGGGAAATTGTTATAAGCTAATAGGGTATCCAGCAGATTTCAAATTCACAAAATCAAAGAAAAATCAATATCCTACTCAGCATAACAATCAGTACTCTGGTAACAATCAGTACTCTCAGCATACAAATCAGTACTCTTTATACCAGATTTCAGATTTAACTTATTTCTGTTCACAAGTTTACCACACAATTTGACTGTTTCTTATTTTTCTTTTCTTGTGGTGCAATTTTCCAGGCCTCTTCAATGAAGAGGCCAGTGGTTCTTGGGGAGGTTAGAGATGGGCTTTATCTACTCAAGTCCAATCCAGTCAAGCCTAAATCAGTCCATCCAGTCAAGTCAAGCCAACATAATCAAGTGCCTGTTAGCACATTAGTTTCTAAGTCAATTTGTGAACAGTTTTCCAGTGATAGTATTAAGTCTAGTTCTGTTTCTTTTTCTTGCAATAGTGATACTCAGTTTGATCCTGTTTCTAGTTTTTCCATTCCCAATGTAAGCCTATGGCATCAGAGGTTGGGACATTTGCCCATTTCTAGTATGAAAAATATGTCTAAATTTTATTTATCTTCTCTACATACTTTGATTCCTTGTGATGTGTGTGCAAAACCAAGACAAGCAAGACTTCCTTTCCCAGACAACACTATTTCCACCAAAGCTATATTTGACCTAATCCATGTGGACACTTGGGGACCCTATAAAGTGGATACTTATGATGGGAATAGGTATTTTTTTGACAATTGTTGATGACTTTAGTAGGGAAGCATGGACTTTCCTTCTAAAAACTAAGTGTAATGCCTTTCCTACTTTACAGAAATTCTTAGTTTTTGTTGAAAGACAGTTTAATAAAAAGGTTAAGATCCTTAGAACAGACAATGCCAAAAAACTAGGATCCAGTTTGGTTAATTCAGAATTCCTATCCTCTCAAGGTATTATTCACCAAACTAGTTGTGTAGCAACCCCTCAACAAAATGGAATTGTTGAGAGAAAGCACAAGCACTTATTAGAAACTTGTAGGGCCCTTCTCTTTCAGTCAAATTTGCCTATAGTGTATTGGGGGGAGTGTCTTTTGACTGCTACATATCTAATCAACATGCTGCCTTCTAGAATTCTTGCCTTCAAAACACCTCATGAGATTTTATTTTCCAGAAAACCAAATTATAACTCTCTAAGGGCTTTTGGATGTCTATGTTTTGCTAGCACACCATCTCAATTCCGAACCAAGCTTGACCCTAGGGCAGTGAAATGCATTTTTCTTGGCTATCCTTTTAACCAAAAAGGATACAAGCTTTTAAATCTCTCTACAAATAAGGTTTTTGTTTCAAGGGATGTGAAATTTTATGAAGGTATTTTCCCTTTTGCAGATTCCCCACCTGATTCACCTTCTATTTTTTCTACTTCTACTCTTTTTGATTATTCCTATTCACTTGTCAACACCTACTTCACCTGCACCACAGTCTGATCCTAGTCCATCTTCCTCTCCTCTCCTTTCGTCTACTCAGTCCCCTAATGATGCTATTCCCATTACTCATCCTGATCCTCCTTTGCACCCTATTTCTGAGACCAGAACATCTTCTAAAGTGACTAAACAACCTAAGTATTTGGCTGACTATACATGTAATGCTGTTTTTTTAACTGATCTGACTTCTTCTTTTACAACCCCCATTACCCCTACTGGTTTGCCTTTCTCTGCTCTATCTCAATCAAACAAATCCCTCATCAATTCTGTTTGCCTTATACCACCTGAACCCACTAGTTTCTCTAAAGGATCCTTATACCCCTGTTGGCAAGAAGCTATGGCAAAGGAGTTTGAGGCTTTGGCAGCTAATCAAACCTGGGACATTGTTGATCTCCCACAAGGAAAAAAGGCTTTGCCCTCTATATGGGTTTATAAAATAAAATACAAAGCAGATGGCACAATTGAGAGGTATAAGGCTCGTTTGGTAATCAGGGGTGATGTGCAAAGAGAGGGAATTGATTATAACGAGACATTCTCACCTGTCGTAAAAATGACTACTGTGAGATGTCTCCTGGCTGTTGTTGTGAAGAGAAATTGGTCTATCTTCCAATTAGACGTTAACAACGCTTTTCTTCACGGGGATTTACAAGAGGAGGTGTATATGCAATTACCAGCAGGTTTGCCTGTTTCTGATCCTAACAAGGTTTGTCGACTAAAAAGATCTTTATATGGGCTTAAACAAGCCTCGAGACAATGGTATGAAAGGCTCACTGGTGCCTTAACTTTCAAGGGATTCTCTCATTCTTTTAATGATTATTCCCTTTTCTACAAAAGGACTCCTAATGGCGTATGCCTCATTGCAGTTTATGTTGATGATATTCTCATAACAGGTGATGATCAAGATGAGATTGATTCTGTCAAAGTTTTTCTTAACTCTGAGTTTCAAATCAAAGATCTAGGTCTGGCCAGTTTTTTCTTGGGTATGGAATTAATCAGAGAAAAACAAGGCCTAATCGTCACACAAAGAAAGTTTACCTTGGAATTACTTTATGAATTTGACTACCTTGATAAAAAGTCAGCACCTTCACCTCTTGAGCCTTCAACCAAGCTTCGTTCAGATATTGGAAAGCTCCTACCAGATCCTACAATTTATCGCAGATTAATAGGAAAACTAAATTTTCTTACTCACACTCGTCCTGACTTAAGTTTTGATGTGCAACACTTAAGTTAGTATATGCAGACACTAAGAGCACCACATTATCAAGCTGCGATACATTGTTTACGTTACCTTGTTGGCACTCCTAGTTTGGGGCTTTTCTTTCAATCAGGAACTTGTTTCGACATTGTCGCCTTCTGCGACTCCGATTGGGGATCTTGCCTCTACTCAAGACGGTCTGTTAGTGGGTTTTTCATCAGTCTCGGTGGTTCTCTGGTTTCTTGGAAATCAAAGAAGCAATCTTTGATTTACCTCTCCAGTGCAGAGGCTGAATATCGTTCTATGTGTCGTGTAGTTGCGGAGTTAACTTGGTTGGTTCGCCTTTTGTCAGATCTCACTATTACCTCATCGTTTCCAATACCACTGCACTCCGACAGTCAAGCTGTCTTGCATATCACCAAGAATCCCGTCTTCCATGAAAAGACGAAGCACGTGGAACTCGATTGCCACTTTGTTCGTCAGTAATTCTTAGTTGGGTTGATTTCTCTCCATTTTGTTCCTTCCTCTTCTCAATTGGCCGATGTTTTCACCAAATCGTTGCCTGGTCTTCCGCATCGTACCTTGATTAACAAGTTGGGGGTTCTATTACACCCCTCCAACTTGAGGGGGGGGGGGGTGTTGAAGATAATGACTCCATTAACGTTTTAGAAGAGAAGAAAGTTCTGGAAAAGAAGAAGAAGTCGTGTTTGGCTGTTTGTGGTTTAACACCAACACAAATGAAGCCTTTAGGCTTTGACCCTCTTTCACCGATTGGGCTTTGAAAAGGCATTGGGTCTTTGGCAGGTATTGGGCCTTTTCCCACAACAGACAACACAGTGTTCAGAAGGCCCAACTACTCAGCTCACAACAACCCAATTTCACAAAGCAGTCCTTTATTCTATTCAGACTATATACCTAGTAAATATGGTACCTAATTTTCCTATTATGCCCTTTTATACATTGTAGAGGAATAATTAGTGATAGTGATGTATAAGACAGCTGGATAGTTAGTTAGAATAGAAGCATCTTTTTTATTCTGATTTTGTATATATACCCGAGGATAGATGATGAAAGAAAAACACAAGAAATTTTCTCATAACATTTTTTCTCAAATTCCTTCAATGTTTAGGTAATCATCATTCTAAAATCATGAAATTCTCCTCAACAAGATGTCTAACTTCATGTCAATTAAAAGCCTGCTAAGCGTAATCTCAGTCTAGATCTTCTTTAATAACGTGCACTTCATTAGAGGCTCTTAGAGCAAACCATTAACAAATCATCAATGAAAAAGCAAATAATGACATGTGAATTTTTCCAACATTTAGGGCCTGTTTGGAAAGCCACCTTGGTAATTGGAATTGGTGTAATTACCAGGGTAGTAATTACACAGCCTAGTAATTAACTAATTACACAGTAGTGTAATTACAACGACTTGTTTGTTTGTCATAAGGTAATTACAATGTAATTACAAGCTTGCTATTTGGTTGCACAAGTGTAATTACACAATTAGTTTAATTTAAAAATAAAATTTAATTATAAAAAATTAATATTTAAAAAATATTTACCTTTATAAATGATATTAAATTAGTTATTTAATAACACATTATTTCTTGAAAATATATTAATTAATAATCATATATTTGTAACTAATATTGTAAAAAATAATTGATATATATATATATTTCAAATTAATAGTATTTAATTTTAATTAATTATAAAACTTAAAAGAAGACTTTTTTTGTGAGAACATAATGGATTGAATGTTTGACAAAAAATAAAATTTATAAATATAATGCCATAATATTATTCAAATGTTTGACGCAAAAAAATCATCAAATGTAAGTGGAAAATAAACAACATGCAACGTGAAAGCAAATAACTTAAAATTGAAAATATAACCTAAATTCAAAATCCAAAAGAAAAAGTTTAACATAATAATCTTATGTCAAATTCCAACATTACAGAAGTAAGTTCCAAGTTAATTTAAGTAAATAATTCAAAAGAAAGGGAAAATATAAGTCCTTAACCTCATTCGCAACGAAATTCTACTTTATAACGTCACTTGTTATATGATAAGTTTGTTAATGACTCATTCTTTCCAATATTAAGAGGTGTAGTTTTAAAAAATAGAATAATAACACGGTTATGCTAAATGAATAAAATAAAAAATAAAAAAATACGAGCAATTACATGGAACAAGAAGTAAAGGTTAGGAATGAAAAGAAAGGAAATGAAAAATAAATAATAAAAAGAAAAATATATTTTAAAAAATAAAAATAATTAAAAAGTAAAAATTAAAAATAAATTAAAATAATAGAAATAAAAAATTAATTTAAAAAAAAAAAAAAAAAAACTAAAAAGTAACTCTGTAATTACAGTGTGTAATTATACTCAATTCTCAACTCCCCTTGAGAATTGGAGAGTGTAATTACACCCTCTCAATTATCCCAAATTCTCACCTAACTGTGTATTACTTGATTAAACAAACAAGTCAAACTGTGTATTTACATTCAATTACACTCAATTCCAATTACCTGGGTGACTTTCCAAACACGTCCTTATATATTGATCCTATGTCACGATCCATAGGAATAACCGTGCGTAGTTTACAAAATTCCCTCGAAGTTAGTCAACATAATATGATACTCGTATACTGATTATCACAAGCCAAAGCTGCTACTACTAAATCAGATTTTAAATTACCAAATTAGGTTTTGGATGAAACTACTGCTAAATCAAACTTTAAAAAATAACTAAATCCTTCCAAAACTAATATAGATTGAAGTGAGCTGATTCTTTTTTTCTCCGATGATGTCAAAAATCGTGGTATAAGTGTTAATACAAACCAAACGACCTTAACTGTTTTAACACGACGCAATGCATAAAAAATCTAAGGATTAAACAAACAATGTTTTATGAAGAAAAAGTAGATGCATGATTCACAAATGATCATATATAGAGATAGTGGCCACCATGCCACTAATTAAGAAGAAGACAAATACAGGTCTTGATTTTTCAAAAATGTATAATCATTTTATTTTTAAAACTCACTGATCCCGACTAATTTAAATTTGTGTTGTGTATGATTTACTAAAAGAAAAACGTTTCTTCCTACGTATGTTAGTATATTCTTAGGACTCGAACTTGTAATTTCTAATTAAAAGAATAAAGAATTTTGTTCATCCCGATGATCGGTACCTCCCTTGGTTGATTTATAAATATTGAAAACAAAGACAGCTTAATCAAAGTACAATCGCAGCAGTCTCGAGACAGATTATAATGCAGCAAGTTTGATCTGATGTGGACATGACACTAAGTTCCTTAAACTACGCCATCTTGTCATCATCTCTTCTGTTTTTCTTTTTCTTCTTGTTTTTTGTTTCCTAAATTGTTTTCATTTTACCCCTTTGTTGTTCTGCTTTAAAACTCCACACGCATACAGTCAGAATAAAGCACTTAACGCACCTATACTTCCGAAATTTTCTTCATTTGCTTCCCAACTTCCTAGCTAAATATAAGGATTTCATCTCATGAGATGAAATCATGTCCAAATCATGTCCAACTTCAGAAATCCAAATTAGTAGGCCGTTGGCCATAGAAACCAAATATTTCTCCCTTTACTTTTGAAGTTGGAGTTGTGTTTGATTATAGTTTTTGCAAAGAATATTTGATTGTTTGAATATATTGCGTTGTATTTTTATGGCCAAACGTTAATTTTCAAATAAAGTAAAATAATTTTTCAGGAAAAAGTGACTAATTCTCATGGCCAAACGGGTCCTAATTAGTATATGCCAAAAATTTATTGTAAGAAGTTAATTATTATTTTTTCCATTTCTCATCTCAAGAATATTTAGTTTTGCCTTTGACCCCTTAGTTGAGTTGAATGTTTAGATCTTAAGTTTCTACAGATTTTGAGATCTAATTTCCTTAATAATATAAATGTGACTTCTATTATTGTTCCAAAATTTAGTTCTTTCTTCATATTAGTGTGTAGACAAACTTATTTGAAAACGAAGTTTTAATCTGTACAATAATAGATGACTATACTTCCACCTCTCTACTTCATAAAAGAAATGAGCATTTTAGTCCGAGATGTCACGTTCAATTTGAAGGTTCTACTCTTGTTGTTAGGTACACATCCAATCTTTTATCGGTGTGGAATGATATACAAGAAATAGATGCTCAATTTGTAATGTCCGGTAATAGAAGTCGTAAATATCAGCATCATATTTCTATTTTTTTCAGGTGAATCTTTAAAATTTCCACTGCTTATCTTTCAATTCACATCTGACCATCAAATGAAACTTGAATTTTGAAAGAAATTAACCTGCAGTTCTAAACCATTTAGAAATTGATATGTGCCTATTGTATGGTCTAGATTAACATGTGCGCTAAATGCCCAAGACTTGAACATAGGGGGCAAACACGAAAAAATTAAAAAGTTAGCATTTTTTCCAAATAAATTTTTAAAAAAATGAAAAAAGGAAAAAAAGAACCAGAGGGGAATATTATTAATGATGCAGCATATCTTTTTCTATTTGTAGAAAAAAGCCAGTGATTTGATTGCTTTATACTAATTTGGTTTAAATAATGAGTTAGTCACTCTCAAGAATATGGTTTATATAACCCATTAATTGTACTTGCTAATATTTGTTAAATAAAAAAGGTGGCTGCGCATTTTATCGTAAACTTGGGATATTGGAAAATGACATAACCATTGCAATTGGAGAATCAAAGTTCGTATACTGCCTGCACTTGTTTTTGTCTGACTGGACTAGATAGAAAGTGTCTATATAAAATACAATTAGCTTTTTGTCTCTTTATTGCTACTGATGCTATTTTATACCAGTCTATAACTACCTTTTTTGTGTTAATATGCAAATTATAATATTATTAGAGCATGAAAAGATTCGACGGATTTTAGCTACCAAAATTGCATTTAAGGGTGTGTTTGGTATGATGTAAAAGGTTTTCCTGAAAATATTTTCTTGAAAAATATGGAATTCTGTGACCTTTTTTCTGGGTGTTTGGTAAGTGAGCAAAAAAATATATCTCAAGAACATCTATATATCTAGGAAAATGACTATGGGGTGCGGTGAGATGGGAATTCGGAGTCGGGGCTGAAAGGGATTGGGTCCTCGATCAAGGGGTGGGGGTTGGAAGTGTCGAGTGGTGAGAAGAATAATGAGCTTAGAATGCCATTTACGAAATTTGTTTTCTCTACTCCAACTAAGTCATTTTATTTTTTAAGAAACTTGTTTCTAGAGAAATTTTCCAAATTATCTTGATCAACCAAACGTGAGAAAATTAAAACATCCATACCAAATACACCCTAAATTGGCGAAAAATTCTCATACCTCCATTCTTGCAAATTCAACAGGGCTCGTTTGGATGGAACAATTATGTAATTAAAGTTCACAAGCTTACTTTTTGCATTTGAACAACTAAGAAAATTTAGATTTTGAAAATTAACACTTCCATCTTTTATTTTGAGAAGAAAATGCGTGCCCAAAGAGAGATGCCGTAGTTCCTTCTTCACTTAACATGCATTACCAGAAAAAGGACCTCTTTCTATCCTTTTCAATGAAAGCTTCAAAGTAATTAGGAACATTTTAATACTCTGCTTTCAGAAAAGTAAATCTTGCACATTCTTCTTTACCATAACAATAACTATAGCAATCTTTCTCCGCCAGAATGTGTTTCTTTTATCAAGCACATTTGTCATCGGTATTTATCTTTGAGTTTGACGTGCTTTTGGCAGCACTATCAGGGATTTTCTGACACAAAAACACTGACCGAACGATGCAAGAGAATACAAAGTTCATATTTCTCCACATTTGAACAACTTACATCTTTACAAAGAAATGAAAACCTGGTAGTACACCAAACCTATCCACGCCTTCAAGACGTGACGCCAAACAAAGAATAAAAGCAAAATAAGAATATGGATCTAAATAAGATGGCTCGTAAACAAGTAAACTAAAGTTGAAGGAAACAACAAAATTATATGAACACGCTTAGACGCAAGTGGAGTTACTGGCCCTGAGTTGTTTATCGCATGGAAACAACTATGTCACTTGAATGGATCACATATACAGGGCTCGTGTTACTTACTTCCCATTGGGTTTCTCATTGAATGTTCTGCTTTTCTTCTCACAATAGAATAGGTGAGCTTCTTGATCATGCTTTGCCAGGAGCCAGTTACATGTATTGGTTTCTGTTGATTTTACTAATTCTCTATTCTTCCGCCATCTTTAACCCTTCTCTTTTCCCGTTTCAGCTAGCTACCTTACAACCCATTTGTACAGTATAGAGGAGTTTGTGGGAAAATACTTCAAAATGAGAACTGATCATGCTGCCATCTTGTCACAGCCTTTTTGCAAGGTTCTTTTTCAATCCCTTAATAATTTTGCCGAACCACATTAGGTTCATCACTCCAAGAGCTGAGGGGACTCCAAAAACCAAAAGAATTCCGAAAATGTGCATGTGAATGACCTGCAAGCAGTTATTCATGTTTCAAAACAAATTGGTAATGAAAATCATTCGAGAAGATAAATAGATTGCACTTATTGGCAGAGAAAGGAAATGAAGCAAACTTCTGGAACTCCAGATACTACCCTAAACTCCTTGAAGTGCAAAAGGAAAGGAAAAAGGTGGGAAAATAAAAGGAATATTAACAAAAAGAACCTCGTATTACTAATTCCAAACCCCCTCTTCTATTTCCCAAATTTGTATACCGTTCCAGAGATATTCATGTTGATCCATTTTTCATATACAATAGAGAAATAGAAACCATTGATCACTTTCAAGAACAGCATTACTCACCGGCCAATAACTTTTCTGCAGCATGAAGAAACTTTTACCAGCAAAAGGTTTGTCTCATATGCTGTCTAACCCATACAAGATATGAGTGAAGAGAATGGTTTGCACCATGCTAAAAGTGCAACAGGGGAGACGGACAATCTTAAGATTACAAGGTTAAGCTTAATGTTAATTCCTTCATGTGAATTTTCTATAGATTCACATAGGTCTCTTTAGTAGTATATCAACAGTTTAAAAGGTAAATCTTTACTTAAAATTTTCTCTGTTAATAAAGATCAGATTGCCTATCGCTATTTTTGGTTGATCTCCATTTTGTAAATATGCAACAACAACATACCCAGATTATCCCACAAGTGGGGTCTGGGGAGGGTAGGATGTACGCAGACCTTACCTCTACCTAAGTTTTGAAATATGCAAATATTATTTTAAATTAATGTTGAATAATAACAATTTCAAAACTTAGGTGCTATACAAACTTACATTATGATGTATTTACTATTTATAGTTTGTGCAACTGCTGCGCCGTGTTTACTTTGTTCAAAACTAAACAACAAATAAAATAAAAAAGGAAAGCATGTATCTGAAAGAGAAGTAATGTAACAAATAGTGCATTGAAGGACCGAAAGCATTCTAAATTCAAAAATATGAAGATCTAATTATATCTTTAGTTAAGGGCATAACCTTTAAACTATTCAAATTTCTGGGCACTGTGCCTTAAAATTCGTAAGCTTCTAAGAGCCAACTTTGTTGGTTTTACTAAAACTGGTAAGTCATGTTAACTTTAAGAAAGGCTAATGCACTCCATCAACATTTAAATCAAACTTTAAGAGTTCAAGGCTTATGATGCTCCCATTTCATCATTCTGTAGCTCAGGTACGAAACCACATCACAAAGGCTTCACAATTTTCTGACATAAATAAAATAGGGGCTAATTTATCTTGTGATCCCAATAAGTCCACTTTATGACCACAAGATGCATACATGTCTCAATAGTAGAATTTGGTCTTTGGAACGATCAGAATTCGGGAAGGCGTATCAACAATTCTACGCTGGGTTTTGACTTGTCGTATCTCACTGGGAAGTCTTCACTTAATCAAAATTCATGGCCTTTTTGCATATTGACAGTCTACATGATTTTTTTCATAGTTGGTGTACTATGCATAAGAAGTAATGAATCTCGGGCTATGTGTTTTTGCGTTTTGCAGAATGGAGTTTTCAGCAGAGGCATGTACTACTCCTTGAAATTCAATAACTATGTGATCACAAAATCTGTAGCTTTTGGAGGGATAAAGAAGGCTCTAGCAGTACAAGATAAAATTTCCAATAAAGGTGGGAAACTTTCTATTGTGCTGTATATGGCTGGAGTATAATGCCAGGTTATTTCAAGATCAGAGTGTCTCTTCTGGAATCTATTAGATAAAGCAGTACTAAGATTGACAACACTTTCCTGATTACGGTTGCTTTTTCTTTTCTTTTGTAACCAGAATTGCATTCATTCATTTCCATTGTAATTTGCATCATTAAGTTTCTTTTATTCATTAATAAGTCTAAGTTTAAATACCTAATTCATCAAAATAATAGACTTTCTGGCAAACCATATCAATGAGTTGGTAGTTATATGGGAAATCACCGCAGAATCTTGCACTAGAGAATTATTTGAGAATATAATTTGTTTTTGAACAATTTCTTCAAAATCCTTTACTGAAAATAACAGGCCATTTAAATTCAAAAATAACGATGATTACACCTAAATTTCGATCTAACTGACATCAGCCATATGGATCCTAACTATCCATTTCAATCAGTTTGGACCTGTTTCATTCAAATATTCATAGATTTGAGATTTTCTAACCTAACAAGTACTCTACATTACGGTAAACATACAAATATGTAAAAGGATTAAAAGAAACCTACCAGAAAGAAGATATGATGTAGGCATACCGACATGTCTAAGTCTTCCTTCCAACTAATGGACATAGCCTGTATGAAACTTTTGCTTCAATTATGTTCTACTTATCCCCAAGTTTACATGGATTCCAAGAGATTGTAGGTCTTAGAAGACAACATACAACTTCCTTCCAGTGATTTTAGTCTACCCTGTCCACTTATAACGCCTTTATTCATCATGGTTTCATATCTGTGGACGGAGCATTTGGAGGTCTACGTAAGACACGACCATCTCAAGCGACCTCTCAGTTTATCGTCTATCTATGTTACTTGCGTCTTATGTCGCATATGTCTAATCTTGTATGATCAAACATCCATCTTAATTTTTGCATTTCTGCAACACTCATCTTATGAATGTGTTGAGTCCTACATTCACCCTCATATAAGATTTTAAGTCTTACAATTCCGGCCAAAAAGATTTTGAGATCAAGACTTTGATGTGTTCTTTCGTCAAATAAGGTAATCTTACCTAATCAAAAAAAATAAAGTTAACAAATAAGATAGTTGGGTTTTTCCTAGGATAAATAATTATGGGAATTTCTTTGGGCATTTTCAGAGTGTTGGTAAAACATAATCCAGAATAGCCGAATTCGCTCAAAAAGAAAAAGTTAAGACCTTGTTGAGCAGAGAGAGAGAGAGAGAGAGAGAGAGAGTTGGCAATAAACGAAAAGTCACCTGATCATAGTGCAAATAGACATGGTAAAACATGTAAATGAACAGCAATATTCTTGCAACCTGCATTTAGTAATAGAATTCAATTTAGCAAATACTAATAGGAATCAATCAAATGGTTAAATGTCTCATAGACAATAGAATCATGGCATTTATCAATTATAAGAGCAATCATTTCAATTCAGAACAAATCGCCTCTATTCCTTTCCTGACTCCCCAATATCTAGAATTAGAAAATTTAGATGAGAAGGGTAACCAATGCACTACAAAGTGTAACGGTCCTTTCTATATGTCATGCAACTTATGTTAAATGGACTCTTCATTTGCTTTGAATATTCATGTTAAAACGGGTATGACATGATCAAGGGTACATCATATCGATTCTTCAGCATATAACAAAACTTCCTAAAATCAAGTGTACCCGGGATAATACCCGTTCCTACATCCATGTAACAAACCATGCAACAAGCTCTTTCATGTATAACAAGAATGTATCTGCCGCATGAGGAATTCAAGACATCACTTACCAACCATGCAAAAAATATCACCACGCCATTTATCAGATATGCACTAGATCTTTTCAATCCAGCTGTATCAAGAAACCTGAAAGAAAGCCATAAAAGATCAGTTCATAGAGTGCTACAACATGAATGCTGCTGCACTTTCACCAACAGGTCCTCTTAGCACCTACCATCTCATGTTGATCTCTGGTGTTGTCACCTCAGATATGAGTACCATGAATGTATAAAGTTGTCCTTCTCCAGTGTACATGGAGTATGCTACAGCAACTGCTGAAAGAGAATGATGGACAACCTGAAATTCAACAGTTAATATTTGACATACTACATATAAATCTATGCTAAATGAAGCTTGTTCCACTTGAGAATATATACTTACATACTCTAATCCACCCAAAGAAGGATAAAACCAGCAAATCATTCCAAGGTCTGAAAGAAAGTACCCAGCTGACACCTGACAAAGTCACAAGGTGAGAGGATAAAAATGCCATATAGCAAGAGAATCTGCATCTGCTTTACCTACTGACATATGAAAATAAGAGAGGTCAATCAAGTTCCAAGCTAATTAGGCTAGTAAGTCCTGACTAGAATACCTGCTACACTGACTCTATTACGTTCAAGCAAGATAATGCACCACGACCACATAGCCCAATCCAGTAACCAAATGATATAGTGCAAATACCACGGAATAAAGCTAATGAGCCACATAATGCAACTCTAAGACACATAATACCAGCTTAAAGCAATAAAAACTAACTTTTTGAACAGATTTTTTCTGAAGCTATATATTTTTCAGGAAACTGTTGCAGTGTTATAGCAAGGAAACAAAAGAAACAATAAATTTTTGTAGTTTGTATTTACAGAAAACATCTAAATAAAGAAAAGACTATTAGTTCTTGACTATTTTAATATTTCATAGTTCTTTTTTTTTGGTTGTAAATAGTAAAGATCATCCCTTGACAGCCCAGCTGGTGTGAACAATATGTACAAAAATGAGAGTGACTCAACCACAGTTCATTTGTGCTATCCCAATCATTTATAATACTGATATTTTCTACTCCCACCAAAGAAGTACATGAAACAAAAGAGATCCTTTCTCCTACTTGTGTTCCTTGCACTACTAAAGTACATAAGGCAAAGCTAAATGTCTTTTTTTTTTTTGTTTTTTTTTTTTAATTTACATAGTTGGGCCTTTTTATCCCCAATAGATTCCCCTGATAGCCTTTTGGATTTTGTTTGCTCTTTAGTTATGTACTAGAGCTGACATTCTTGTGCTCAATCTTTTGAAACTACTTTGCATCTTCTGGATGCCTTGAATAGAATCAATTACTTCATCAAAAAAAAAAACTAAAGTACATAAGGCAAAAGAGATCATCTTATACTACTTCTGTTCCTTCACTACTGTAGAAGAATCTCCTCTCCCTTTCATCTCACATTAGCTCAAAAAAATAGAAGAACACATAGTTCTTGATACTGTTAACTGTCTCGTTCTCATTGTTGACATTTCGATACCTCCAGCTCATGGTGGTTTCTTTAGCTGTCATTGGTGCTTACCAAGCAACGGTGATAGAGAACTAGGGAAATTCCACAACTGTGTAGTGAATATAAAATGTAACAGGAACTGGTTGGTGTTTCACCAATTTCCTTACACAAGGAGCATTAAATCATTGCAATTCTTCTCTTCCTTTTCCTTGAGTTGTCCTCCATCAATAATGCATTGTCCACCAGGTCAAAATAACAACCTCCCTACTTCGGTGCCGTACACGTTACACGTTCATCCACACCACCCTCCTATCCCACTCTCGAGATAACACCCAATTATATGATTTCACTGACATCTTCCTTCCTTTGACCCTCAGGTCTCAACAACATCACATCCTCCTCGGTGATCCCTCCAGGCATATGGGTTCTTCAGACTTGGAATATTACTATGTTTTTAATGTTCAACTCAAAAGCCGCTTTTAGTACATATAATTGTTTTTTTCTTTGGTTAAGATTTGAGTATCAAATATTTGGTTCAAGTAAAGTTATTCGAGCTGAAATCAGAGAACTGTTTAAAAAGGAATGTAACCATATCTCAAATAACGAGCAGCAACTCTTTACCGTTCTCAGCCCCCTCACCACCTGGTTTGCACATAAAAAAAAAAAAAGGAAAACAGAAATAAAAGAACATAAAAGACACACAAGCAAATAAACCTTAGCTTAGGTAGTTGGCACCAATGAGATTCTACCCCATGGGAAGTGTAAATTTGAATCCCTTTAACCCCCAAAAATCAATTGCCTTCCCTTAAAGAGAAACAGGTGCATACAGGAAACAACAGTCAATAACCTTTTGCAAGAGAAAATTGAGCCTAAATTTTTCTAGTAAAGAAACAGAATAGAGATGAATCCAGAGAACATACAGCAACAACAACATACCCAGTGAAATCACACAAAGTGGGGTAAATCCAGAGAACATACTTAATAAATAATTTATAAATGAAGTTCCATCTACATTAGCATTACAATATCAATACCGGAGCCATCTTTACTCTACAGCCAGAGAGATATGTCACTGGATCACGAATTCCTAAATATCAAAACCTTTCAAGGAAACCCAAAACGGAAGTAATATAACAAGACAATACTCAGCATATACAGTAGAAGATCACTTACCCCTAATGTAAAAGTTGATAGTTGTGAACTTCTGGTGATTAAAAGGCCATCAGGATTGTGATCAGAGAAAAGATTGGACCAGAATGCAAAATACGTGGACACAGCAGATATGAAAATGGCATGAACTGTTGACATGCCACTGCAGAAAAATAAGTCTCACAAATATGAGAAGTGAATTACTAAATCCTTGGGAAAGATAAGGATAGATCTGAATGTTTACCGGTTGTTCCACTCAATCCTTTGAATTTTTGTTAGGGTAGTGTACGTCCTAAAGTAAAAACTGCTGATCAGTTGACATAAATCATAGACCTGTGAAGAGCCAAAACAGTCTTAAAACTTAAAAGGGATGGAAGTACAGGGGGAAAAATTGTGCAGCACATTAAAGTATATTATGTAGGACATGATCGATTATTTTCTGAGAAATCAATTAGATACTTTACAAGTTTCCCCAAATCTTTACATTTTCTTACTTTTTCTTCACTACCATGAAGAAAGAAGATCAAGAACATGTAAAGTTTCTTCATCAAATATGGCTCAGCTTTTAAAAAAAAAAAGGGAAGTCCTTTCTTCAATAGTCAAAAGAATGTAAAAGATCAAAGCATCTATTAATCAATAAACCTTACCATTTTGCAAGCAAATATGCCCGCAAAGACAGAAGTGTAGGGTATAAAATGATCTGCTAACAAATAAGTTTTAACTAGAGTCTGAGCCTGACTGTGATAAGATTTAAATGCCATCATATTCCGTGCAGGAGCTGCCTTTCTACCCATTGTAGTTGCCATGTCTTTAGCTATCTTCTTAACAACTATCTATGTTTATACAATGAAGATCACCTATACATGTAGACTGCAATATATCCCAGAGCTTCCTGAAATGGAAAATTCGGAAATACATCAATTAGCATGCAGCAGTTTCTTAATTTTAGTATGAGCATAATATTCATCATTTGATGTGCGTTGTGAAAAGACTTGTAGGGATAATTTTGAAATCTTTCAAGAAGAAAATGACTACCTGCAAGTATCCTAAAGATCAAATCACATACAGGAAGCTATGACAAGAAAATAATCTGTATCCCAAATATATTTCAATTAAACTAAGAATAGCTCAAATATAAGCCAAAAAAAATCATTTACTACACTTGAATGTCTTATATTCCCTCCTCTATCTTCCACCTAAATCATTGGCAGGTCCGATCCTCCAAAATCACAACCAACTTGTGCGCACCTCGACTAATGCGACGGGATACCTGTCACCTCCCACCAGCAACAGGTACCAGGTAACGCTGTCCACCAAGGCTAGGACAAATGGGAAGAAATCACCTAGTGTTTTTGAACCTGAGACCTCATTGTTCTCAATCCACTTTACTGACCACTAGGCCACACCCTTCGGTACATTCGTGATCCAACTTCACGCAATCTTGACCTCTGCCTTCTAGGATATCCAGTTAATGAACCCTTACTAGAAGTAAAAGAGCTCGCGGGTAAGATCATATACAACTTAAAAGGTAAAAACTACTTGTCTGCTAAGACTCCTTAGCCACTTGGTAATATCAACTCAAAAACAAACTGCAAACTATCATACCACTAAAGTCACTAAAAATTCCAGCTTTCAATAAACCTTAAGATAAACAGAGAACAAATTGTATCTGAAAAAACAAAATCACAACATTACAACATATTAACAGTGAATCAGCACAAAAAAAAAAAAAATCACCTTCCTTCCACACAACACCGTCAAAAACAAGGAGAAACTAGTTGCTATTTCACCGACACATTTTCAAGATTTTATTTTTATGATCACTAGATGCTTCCAAATCAAAGGTCAAACAAGCCAAATCTAGAACAAATGCAAGAGATCAGGTCATAATACTCCAATCAACACCCATAAAAATGAAAGCTTTCAGATCAAAACAAAAACATACATTGCTTCTTACCCCCACAAAAATATGCAGATTTCAGAAATCAACAGCATGCACCTTCCAAAGGATGCAACAAAACCCAGAGACAAAAACGGATACCAATGCCAAAAAGAAAAGAAAAAAATGTAAATGAGTATTTAGGGAAAGATTTCCAAAATGGGTATTGAATAAATGTGAAGAAGTGATCAAAAGAGAAATGAAGAAAAGGCAAATAACCCGTGAAAGGGTGCAAAAACGTGAAATACAATCAATATGGAGAAAGAAAAAAATATAAATTTCGTGATGGTTAGTGCTGTAATGGAATCTACAACCGAAGCAATGAAAGGCCGAATATGAAAATGTAAAATAGTTGGGTGTGGTGGGAAACGGTGAAATATACAATCAATTAAAGTACCGTGTTAAAATAGAAAAAGACACACAAAAAAAAAAATAGGTATTCTGTTTTTTTTTTTTTTTCCTTTTTAACTCCCTCCGTGAAATTTATTTGTCTGATTTTAATTTTTTAATCTTCTAATCTTAAATTAAAGATATCTTAAGCATTACATGTAGAAAGTTGAAATTAAAGATTTATCAAAAAAGAAAAGAAGCATATTTTTGTTCCCTTTGTTTCAATGTGTATGTCTGTTTTTTATTTGACACGGGATTTAAGAAAATAAAAAAAAACTTAAATTTTATGATTTTAAATTAAAAATATGTAGAATATACGCAAAATACTATTTAATCTTGTGTTCTTTAATATGATAGGTAAAAAGTTAAAATTAAAGAATTGTAAAAAAGAAAAGAAACATTTTATTTAACGGATAAAAAAGGGGAGTAGTAGTTGTGTGCGAGTGTTAGATGTTACGTGTGGGCTCGTTCTTGGTTGGTGTTAGATTGTTTTTTGAGTGGATGCAATTGTATCTTTTTCTTCTTGATAATATTCTATTTTTTTAAAGGTGTGAGATAAAAATCCAAAAATAGAAGGAAGAAAGAAAAAGACGTTAGTACTACTACGTCAGGATGAAAGATTCAGAAGAATTTAGAAGAAGGGAAAAAAAAAAAAAAAAAAGATAAGACAAATATTGACAACCATTTCCAACCTTTTTCTTTTTATTTCGGTTACAAATAAAAAGGGTCTTTAGGAGCAGCAATTCTAATCAAACTATCAAAGAGTTGATTAATGATGTAGAGTCAATATTTCATTCTTGGACAAAACAAACAGTCAACACAATTATCGTTCAAAGTTTGGAAATTTTTATGACCCTATTGTTTTGTCGTTTGGGTAAAACTTTATTGACAACTCCAAAGAAAAAAAACAAAATAAGTACTAAAAATAGCATAGTCGGTTAAATGCATCTCTTGATTCGGCTATTCATGATAATTGGACGATTTAGCAAAAAATAATTAATTAAAAATGGCCTGTCGTATTTTAAAATGGGAGGTAGGAGAGCCAAGCTGTTCTATGTTACCTAAATTGTAATAAAAGTTTGACTTCCAAAAGGAACAAACAGTTGTTTTCCTGGTACTAAACGAGATTAGTAGGACAACTAAAGTCAGTAGTTACTAAACCTACAGGCAATTTCTAGGACAAATTAAACTTGCAAGAATAATTGGATGATACTGATAAGTATTAATATAAAAATTACATGATTTTGGCTTGTACATTTTCAATTTGGAAATTAACTAAGTTGATCATTGACAATAAAGTGAGGCAGAGTGATATAACAATTTGTAAGTTTATTTCTGGAGGTAAATTGGATCAAAAGAAAAACCAAAGAATTCTGTTTATATTTTATAATTTCAAGCTAGAAACTCTCCCAGGAAGCAAATGACTTTTCAACCAAAAGAAAATTAGAACCAGAATCAGAAAAGGAAGTATTATCAAAATTTATAGGAGTAGGAATTAGAACTCTAATACCAAAAATTTAAACCCCAAAGCTGGGAGATAAATGCATGTGATTCTATATGTTTGCTTCCCACAGCACTCTTATTACAAGTAACGACCACATCAAAATCTCCAGTGTATACGGTAAAAACCGGATATGAGGCAAATCGGTGGAACGAGAAACCGGCGGGAGTAAGGAATGAGAATGTGTGTTGGATACTATTCGCCCTTGACCGGGGTAACGCTTGAACCGGAGCTAAGCGAGGGCACCGACTGATCTGCCTTCTTCGTCATTGAAACGGCCAAGTCCGGTGACCCGAGCATTCGTGGCCGTTGGTCCGTATAGTTGTTGGTCCGCATAGCCGCTGGTCCGTGTGGCCGTTGCATGCGAGCCAAGCGCCAGTAGCGTCCTGTCATGGTCAACTACCCTTCATGCGTGTGTCAGACAGCGCCGTCAGTCTAATCCCACCAAATCCGTTCAGAGCTGTCCTTATTACTATTATTTTATTAGTTCACATTGTATGGAACTCATGGAGGTCACACTATAAATAGAGCACATCCCCTCCTTTGTAAGGGTTGGCTCTTTTACCTTCTAAGAACATTTGCAATAGCAAAGTCCATATTTACGATCTCTCTCTCTCTCTCAATATCTGATTCGGCCGTGATCATTTGCTTCTATTTTAATGTGCATCTTCCACCAAGTGTCCCACATTGTTTATAAACGTTTACATTCATAGCAAATTGTCATCATTTACCGTTTTATTGAAGAACTCTCATATACATATTTTCTCTATCTAACACATATCAAGACCCAAGCACATATCCTATACCTACTTACAAATTCAATTGATTATCCGAATTCGGGGTAAACATCCAGTATGTGACACTGCTTGATTGCACTATAACTAACTTTTCAAGAATGGTTATGTTTGGATAACACCTTAATTTTCATTAAAAGAAAATAGGGGTGAATAGTTTAAATAATGTGTAACACATTCATGAAAGTATTGTGTTTTATCAGAAGGCATTTTGAATTTTGAATCACCAACTAAATAATACCATCCAGGGTGAATTTTATTTCATTCCGTTTTCATTCACTTCGGTTTCAAGATACTAAAGTAATCTTAGATAGGATTCATGATTGGAAAAAAAAAAAAAAAAACTCAAAATTATTCCTTATTTTGAATTTAGACTAAAATAATTCCTCTATTTTTATTGTTGGGTTTTAAGTGTTAGATGAATGGGAAATGGAGAGAAGAAACATGGAGGGAAAAATTGCTAAATCCTGTATTTCTGAAGAATCACTTGTTAAATTTAAGCGTAAGTTTGTCGAGCTATGGTTAAGTAAAATAACTTTGGAAGATATGAAGCGAAGCATTATTAAGTATATTTTATGAGTAAAAGATGTATATAAGGAATACCAGAGGATCCTATGAGGAAATGAGTAGAAGAAATTGAGTAGTATGACTTTGGAGAAAAGATGAGCAAGGTTTCGTACGATAATTCTGGTCCAACTTGGGGAAGGAATATCTTTTAGAGTATGAGGAGTTTTGAGGTGAAACAAAATCCTAAAATGAAGTTCGTCGAGTATAGCTTCCAATGCAACAAACCGCTCCTCGATACGACATCGGAATAGAGAATTATAGACGTTACAAGTTAGGCTGACAGAGCAGAACCGCGTGCTACAGTAACTGCTACACTAACCGACTTGCTACAGTACCCGAACTGATCATGAGCTCCTATTTAAGACCAAAATCTGGTCTTTGGCTTCATTTTCTCCACTCCTCTCCACCAAAAAGCTCCCAAGAGACCCAAGAAACATTGAAGGATCATTCTTTTTAGCGGATTAAAGTAACGGGACTACATCCGAGGCTCGGGAAGCGTAGAGAGTTTTGTAGTTCTTGTTTTATACATCAAATCTTGACGGATCAAAGGAGCCTATTGAAGAGAAATAAGATTTCAAGTTCTTCCAACCTTGATTGAGGTAAGGATATTCCTTATTATTGATATTACGAATTGTATCAAGGAGATTTAGTTGTTAAAGCTTCATAAAGTTGATTGATTGATTGAGAAATTGGGTAAACATCGTGTGGGATGTTTTATTGAGTATATTTTGGTATTGATGATGATGTTGTTGTTGTTAGCACTGTTGTTGTTGTTGTTTTGTTGGTATTGTGATTTCGAGCTAGGGATATAAACAGGGGAGATGCTGCCCAAATTTCGACAAATTTTAAGAGGATTTAATTCGAGGGCTTAAGACAAGCATATGATAATGAGACTAACAATACTATGAATGGTTTTGTATGTAGATTACGAGACTACAAATGATTTTATGTAGATTGCAAGACAGAAAGTAAGTTGGAAAAGTCGAGAAGTAAGCTTCTAGGTATGTTAAGGCTTTTTCTAGGTATGTTAAGGTTTCTCTTTCTTTCTTTTGGCATGATCCTATGATATCAGCGAACAACGAGTAAACGAGCTTTTATATTACTCTACTCTTAAAAGCACTAGGAGTACTTCAGTCTTTGATGTTCTTGTACCCTTCTTATGATCGTCCCTTCTATTCATGGGTCTTGAGTTGTGTATCATGATTATGTTAGTTCACATTTATGCATTGCATTCATTTACGTATATGCATATTGACCTGTGACCAAAAGGCATTATACACGCGTATAATATATATATGGGATATGGGAAAAGGGCGAGACGTTATATACGCATTACCACCTGATCAGCTAGTGCATAGTGATGATGATTATGATGCCCGAAAGGGCCTATATGGGATATAGATCGGGCTGTACGTTCCTCGGCACTATGACCTATGCATATCATACGTCCTCAGAGGCATTTTCAGTAAGCAGATGCATTCATGCAGGTATGTTCAGATAGTCAGACATATAGATGCATTCATACAGATATGTTCAGACACACAAATGTATTCAGTCAGTTTAGCTTATGATTTTCAGATTTCATTCATGACTCCTATGTGGATGTTACTCTTCTGCCCTATATACTCGGTACATTTTTCGTAATGACTACCCTTTTGTTGGGTGGGCGCTGCATTCATGCCTGCAGGTACAAATCGACAGATTGACAGAACTCCTTAGTAGACAGTACTTGATATCCGCTGGTGGTGAGCTTCTTTTTGTTCGGAGTTGCCAGGTCTATGTGGAGTATTTCTTTTGTGTTTATGGACGACGGGTGAGCTAGAGCCCTGTGCTACCCATGACTCAGTTATGCTTCTTTAGAGACTTGTAGACACATGTACAGTACAGTCAGTCAGTCTGTGGCACTGTGGCCCATACTTTGATGCATAGTTACTTATGAGAGCAATTTCGGCTCGTATAGTGGTTTGATCAGTTTCGCATATATTCCATGAGGCGGCCGGACCGCATACAGTTACGTTTTGTTTCTTGAGGAGGCGGCCAGACCGCAGAGAGTTATATGTGTATATCTGTGTTGGGATTTTTCTGGGTCCAGGTGGCCACTTTAGGCCTATCCACGTTCTTAGCTAAATGTAAGTTTAAATGTTGGTTTGCCTGGTTCAAGTAGGCACCGGGTGCCGGTCGCGACCCTCCAGATTTGGTGCGTGACAAAAATGAAAATTTTAAATTGTTCCTTTTTTACTTTTTGGATAAGGCATTTCTCCCACATTGGTTGTGAAAGGAAAGTTCTTGTGCTTACAAGTAGAAGTACATCTTTCAGCTCATAAAGAGTCGAGAAGAGGACCTCCCCTCGCGCCGTCGTCATTGCTCAGCTTCAGATTGTGATTTGGATTTGGATTTCAAATGGTCTGATTGGATTTGGATTTCCACAATCTCGCTTCTAAAAATTTTCAGTTTCTGGTTTAAGTATATTTTCAGATACAGGCTTATAACATTTACATAAGCACTAATAATCTTCCATGTTTCCTCCAAATCTGGACTTATTCTCCTGTTCGCTCATTGCTACTTAATCGCATACTTTTATTTGAAATATTCACCTTGATTGGCTTTCCCTTATACAGTTATTATCCATAGATGTGTTTCATACCTTCCTGTCTATCTAACTCTACATTTCCCAACAAAAAAAGCATAAAATGAAATTTTCTCCACGGTGTCGACGTCGCATGAGCTGGACCAGCTCAAAAGGTACGACCAAGGCCCAAACGAGCAGAATTATCATAAGATTTTAATTTACGAATAGGAATAAAATGATGACGAAGAAGAAGAAAAAGAAACGAACCTTAAGTTTATAAGAAAACTTTACTTAGTTACACCACTGAAAATTGATACCCAAAAGTATCCAAAGTCCTTGGTGCAGCTTCAACAATACTTGTATTACAATCTCACCACTAGCAGTTGCACTTACTGTGGCAGTAGCACTTGGGTTTTTCACTTGTTATGTAATATCTGCCGATTGAGATAGACTATATATAGGTGAAGTGGATTCATGCCTATTATGGGAGGAACAGAAACTTCTACGTAAATATCCCCAAGCTAGCCTCATGGTTTGTCCAGAATATCCTGAAAGCCAGTAAGTATTTTGATGAGGCAGGATACTCAGTTTCAGAGATGCACCATTTAGAGAAGTTCTCACCACAACAATTTTACTTAAACTAAGAGGTGATTTTAAGTACATTACTATTTTCTTGCCTCTCCTTTCTTATCATATTGTCTTGCATCAGGTACATCTCTTTTGAGCTGAGAGTCAATTGAAAACAATCTCTCTACTCCGCAATGGTAAAGGCACTCCAAAAAAATGGGCAAAAACTGACGGATTCCGTCGTTTTTTTTCAATAACTTTTTTAAATCTTTTTTTAAAAGAAAATCGACGGACTGCGTCGGTTATTTTTTGCTTAAAAATGCACGAAAAAATATAATTATTTTTTTAAATAAACCGAAGGAGCCCGTCGATTTTTTATTTTTATTTTCTATTTTTAAATTTTTTTATTAAAAAAACTGACAAACTCTGTCGATTTTTAGAGCGAAAAAACAATATAAATTAAATTAATGTAAGCATATGAACAAAGAATATCAGTAGTCTAGTGGTAGAGCCCTTTAATACCAAGGAACATACCTGAGTTCGATTCCAAGTTGCTACATTTCATTATTTTTATTTTCAAAAAAAAAATGACGGACTCCGGTTTCGAAAAGCGACGTAACATAAACCGACAGACCGTGTTGCGTCGATTTTCCGTCAGTCTGTCGATTTTTGCCTGTTTTTTGGTAGCGAGGTAAGGTATGTGTACATCCTACTCTCCCTAAACCCCACTTGTGAAACTACACTGGGTATGTTGTTGTTGCTGTTACTAAGAGGTGATTTTCAGAAAGTGCCTCAGAGGAGATTGGTGTAACAGTAACCTATGCCTATCTAGATGGATATTTATTTTTAGATTGGCTGCTCATATGAGGTTGTATATAAGGTACAAACCTTTCAAGTGGGGAATAGCAAGAGATCAGTACTGGTGTCCATATATTGTGCCAGCAAAATAATGAAAATATCTCACATTTGTTTTTTACTTGTGTGATATTCTACGTACTCAGATTTAGGGGAAGTTGCTAAGATGGCAAGGTTCAATAGGATCACAGACCCTGGGAGCATGGGCGGATCTAGGAGGCAGTGAGAATGTTGATCACTCAAACCCTTCGACAAAATATTACACTGTATATATAAGGTAAGTTTTTTATTTTTTATGTGCATATTAAATTTTGATCCCCTGAACACTAGATCGAGACTAGAGGTTGGCTCAACGGTTAATGAAATTTAAAATTCACCTTGAGTTTCAAGTTCAAATTTCATACACTCAATAAGATGTTTAACATGCAAAGGGGACACTCTGTTGATTATTTTGGGGTCCGAAACTTTTTTAACCCAAAAAAAAAAAAAAAAATTGGAACCAAACTAACCCATTTAAAAAAAAAGAACCAAAGTAGGCTTCACGCACAGATTCTGTGCGTGAAACAGGGTGCCTTTTTTTCGTTTCTTTTTTTAAGCTATCAAAATCACGTTTTTTTCATACTTTGAGCAAAGATTAGTCATGTTTCAAAACCCTGAAATCTCAATATGTTGTATGGAACTTAATATATTTTTTTGCGTACAATAACGTCGACTCATTACATCAAGCATACCTAAACATTTGGATCGTCGTTTTAGGGGTTGTAAAGTGCCCTGAAGTAAGTTTTGTTTGCTTGGGAAACTTGTCATCTTTAGATCTAAGTATCATATTTTATAAGGTTTTGATTTAAGTGTTTTGAAATAAATAAAAATATTATATTAAAAAATAATTCAGCCAATACGAGAGGTTCAACCAAGGTATAATATATCTCATTCAATGCTCCCACCAAGGTTTGATCCCATGTTGTTGGCATAAAAAGGAAGTGAGTAAAAAAGAGAGGCTAAACCACCAAGTCAAATTGGTGAACGTTACAAAGTAGACACTTTTTATTTTTTATATTGTTCACTAATGCTATCTAACTCGTTTTCATAAATTGAATTTCGAACCTCGAAATTGACATTCAAAACATCATTACCACGGGATTAGCATCTCGAAATAGATTTTTTATCATTAGATTTTTACTAGAGAAGAATGAAATTTTTGCACAAATTTGGGGCAAAATTCAAATTGAATGGGATAACGGGTCCGCGTAAAAAATACCCTGGGTCAAAAAAAATAGCGTACATCGGACATCCGAGCACAAAGTTATGACCATTTAAAGTTTCAACAATTTACAACTAGTTTTGTACCTATACTCGTGTCCTTATTTTTTATTTATGTGAGTGAAGAGGCATATGTATACCTGATGTAATGAGCCGATATTATTGTACACTAAAAAAAATATTAAGTTCTATATAAAATATTTATATTCCTACTTTTTAAAACGTGACTAATCTTCGGTCAAAGTACGAAGAAAAAAAAACTTAAAGATAACAAGTTTCCAAACTTACTTTGAGATACTTTACAACCCCTAAAACGACGATCCAAAGATATATGTATACTTGATGCAATGAGCCGACATTATTTTATGCTAAAAAAATATGAAGTTCTATATAAAATATTTATATTTCGGTATTTTGAAACGTGACTAATCTTCGATTAAAGTACAGAAAAAAGCTTAATTTTGAGTTTGATTTTCAAAGAACAAAGATGACAAGTTTCCAAGCAAATAAAACTTACTTCGAGGCACTTTGCAACCCCTAAAACGACGATCCAAACGTTTAGGTATACTTGATGTAATGAGCCGACGTTATTGTACGCAAAAAATATATTAAGTTCAATATAGATATATCGGGATTTTGAAATATGACTAATTTTTACCCAAAGTATGAAAAAACGTGATTTTGATAGCTTAAAAAAAAACACCTTATTTCACGCACAGAATCTGTGCATGAAAGGATCAAATTCAAAAAGCTACAGTTTGATTCTTTCATGCACAGATTCTGTGCGTGAAGTGTACTTTTTTTTTTTTTTTTTTAATGGCTTAGTTTGTTCCAAAAATAAAAATTTGGTTAAAAAATTCCGGACTCATTATTTTGGTTGCTTTGTTGCTTAAGTGACTGCGGCGTGGAGCATGTTGCTCACTGCACGGTATTTTTTAATTCTTGAATACATAACTCCAATTTTGTTGGTAATAAAAGTCAATTAATTACCAAAAAAAAAAATCTCTAATTAGGATATTGAACACAGTACAGCGGGGCTAGTGTAAGTTGTAGTGACTTGTAACCCATAAAAGAGTCCACCAACTAGGCAATTCAAAAGATGAAAAGAAAATAGGCAATCATTGGGACCCTCTAATACTTTTCATCTAATATTAAAAAATTAATTTCCGCGCGTACAAGGATATTTTCCCATTACAGACTGCCAGTTTATTCCTTGGCGAGTACTCAAAGGAGTATTTGATATGTGCCATGTGTAACAAACACTAAGTAGTCATTTGAACATGCGATTTTATGTCATGAGATGCAATCAGCGTTGGACATGCGATTTCATCTAATGGAATGAAATCTCAAATCATCCAAAAAAGCATGATTGGAATTTCAAATCATGATTTCAAAATTTTTAAATGTAAACTTGATCCATAAATTTATACTTTGTAAAAATAGATCTATAAATTGGTAAATTATTTACCAATCATGTTTACCAACCATTCATATCAAATATTAAAAGATCTACAAGTTGGTAATATATTTATAATAAATTTACTCTTACCAATCATGTGGGAGATTATATTAACGAGTAGTTACATTACAATTCACATTCAATTTTTCATTTTATTGAACTAGAGTTTGATCAATCGATATTGTGTTTTTTAAAAAGACCTTCTAGTAGCATATTAATTTTTTTATGAACTATGACTTGCTCATTTGGTAAAATTGTATAAGAATTGAGAAAGTTTTGATGGTTTCCACAACTTCTGGGGTTTTAATGTCTATAAGAAAAATACAACTTAAGAAATCCAAATTGCATGTCCAAATAAAACTTCAAGTTCAAATCATCATGAGATGAAATCGCATGTCCAAAAGCCTACTAACAATAACGGTTTGGAATAATTTCACTATTCATGGTCAATTATCCTATTTTTAATGTTGAAAAAGAGTAAACCAAGAAAACAAAAACATGAAGTACCATATTACGAGTCATCTGCCAAAGAGAATTTCCAGATCTCATTCTTTCTCAAAATCAAGAAAAGAATCACAATAACATTTAAGCTATGTAACCAAGATATTACTAATAGTTACATATCACAAGTGCTATTTTTTCAATTAATTATTTTTCCCAAAGAAAGCAAGAGTCCCTTTATCGTTCCAATATTCTAGACTCAAAATTATAATCCTAAATCTTATTGTTGTTATCTTTTCTTTTTCTTTTTTTATGTTTTTTAACATTACAGAGAGAATAAAGGGGTCAAGAGTAATAAATAAATCCACACCGTTAATTATTATCCAATCCCAGTAAAATTACAGGAAGAAAAGCCAAAAAGGAATACAAAAGGAAAGGAAAATCTTATTTTCTTGGCATTAGAAAGTTGACTTGCTTGATGCTTCTTCTCTATGGCATGCAACAGATTGATTTTTCTACTACATGTCTTCCTTCCAGATTTTTGCAATATCTTGTGCAACATTAGTGGCATCCTTAGATGCACCAAAAAGTCCAAGTATGGTAAATCCAACTGCATATAGACCATCCTTTCCCTTCCATCCATCTGGGCCTTTTTATCCCCAATAGATTCCCCTGATAGCCTTTTGGATTTTGTTTGCTCTTTAGTTATGTACTAGAGCTGACATTCTTGTGCTCAATCTTTTGAAACTACTTTGCATCTTCTGGATGCCTTGAATAGAATCAATTACTTCATCAAAAAAAAAAAAAAAACTAAAGTACATAAGGCAAAAGAGATCATCTTATACTACTTCTGTTCCTTCACTACTGTAGAAGAATCTCCTCTCTCTTTCATCTCACATTAGCTCAAAAAATAGAAGAACACATAGTTCTTGATACTGTTAACTGTCTCGTTCTCATTGTTGACATTTCGATACCTCCAGCTCATGGTGGTTTCTTTAGCTGTCATTGGTGCTTACCAAGCAACGGTGATAGAGAACTAGGGAAATTCCACAACTGTGTAGTGAATATAAAATGTAACAGGAACTGGTTGGTGTTTCACCAATTTCCTTACACAAGGAGCATTAAATCATTGCAATTCTTCTCTTCCTTTTCCTTGAGTTGTCCTCCATCAATAATGCATTGTCCACCAGGTTAAAATAACAACCTCCCTACTTCGGTGCCGTACACGTTACACGTTCATCCACACCACCCTCCTATCCCACTCTCAAGATAACACCCAATTATATGATTTCACTGACATCTTCCTTCCTTTGACCCTCAGGTCTCAACAACATCACATCCTCCTCAGTGATCCCTCCAGGCATATGGGTTCTTCAGACTTGGAATATTACTATGTTTTTAATGTTCAACTCAAAAGCCGCTTTTAGTACATATAATTGTTTTTTTCTTTGGTTAAGATTTGAGTATCAAATATTTGGTTCAAGTAAAGTTATTCGAGCTGAAATCAGAGAACTGTTTTAAAAGGAATGTAACCATATCTCAAATAACGAGCAGCAAGTCTTTACCGTTCTCAGCCCCCTCACCACCTGGTTTGCACATAAAAAAAAAAAAAAAAAAGGAAAACAGAAATAAAAGAACATAAAAGACACACAAGCAAATAAACCTTAGCTTAGGTAGCTGGCACCAATGAGATTCTACCCCATGGGAAGTGTAAATTTGAATCCCTTTAACCCCCAAAAATCAATTGCCTTCCCTTAAAGAGAAACAGGTGCATACAGGAAACAACAGTCAATAACCTTTTGCAAGAGAAAATTGAGCCTAAATTTTTCTAGTAAAGAAACAGAATAACAATGAATCCAGAGAACATACAGCAACAACAACATACCCAGTGAAATCCCACAAAGTGGGGTAATCCAGAGAACATACTTAATAAATAATTTATAAATGAAGTTCCATCTACATTAGCATTACAATATCAATACCGGAGCCATCTTTACTCTACAGCCAGAGAGATATGTCACTGCATCACGAATTCCTAAATATCAAAACCTTTCAAGGAAACCCAAAACGGAAGTAATATAACAAGACAATACTCAGCATATACAGTAGAAGATCACTTACCCCTAATGTAAAAGTTGATAGTTGTGAACTTCTGGTGATTAAAAGGCCATCAGGATTGTGATCAGAGAAAAGATTGGACCAGAATGCAAAATACGTGGACACAGCAGATATGAAAATGGCATGAACTGTTGACATGCCACTGCAGAAAAATAAGTCTCACAAATATGAGAAGTGAATTACTAAATCCTTGGGAAAGATAAGGATAGATCTGAATGTTTACCGGTTGTTCCACTCAATCCTTTGAATTTTTGTTAGGGTAGTGTACGTCCTAAAGTAAAAACTGCTGATCAGTTGACATAAATCATAGACCTGTGAAGAGCCAAAACAGTCTTAAAACTTAAAAGGGATGGAAGTACAGGGAGAAAAATTGTGCAGCACATTAAAGTATACTATGTAGGACATGATCGATTATTTTCTGAGAAATCAATTAGATACTTTATAAGTTTCCCCAAATCTTTACATTTTCTTTCTTTTTCTTCACTACCATGAAGAAAGAAGATCAAGAACATGTAAAGTTTCTTCATCAAATATGGCTCAGCTTTTAAACGAAAAAAGGGAAGTCCTTTCTTCAATAGTCAAAAGAATGTAAAAGATCAAAGCATCTATTAATCAATAAACCTTACCATTTTGCAAGAAAATATGCCCGCAAAGACAGAAGTGTAGGGTATAAAATGATCTGCTAACAAATAAGTTTTAACTAGAGTCTGAGCCTGACTGTGATAAGATTTAAATGCCATCATATTCCGTGCAGGAGCTGCCTTTCTACCCATTGTAGTTGCCATGTCTTTAGCTATCTTCTTAACAACTATCTATGTTTATACAATGAAGATCACCTATACATGTAGACTGCAATATATCCCAGAGCTTCCTGAAATGGAACATTCGGAAATATATCAATTAGCATGCAGCAGTTTCTTAATTTTAGTATGAGCATAATATTCATCATTTGATGTGCGTTGTGAAAAGACTTGTAGGGATAATTTTGAAATCTTTCAAGAAGAAAATGACTACCCGCAAGTATCCTAAAGATCAAATCACATCCAGGAAGCTATGACAAGAAAATAATCTGTATCCCAAATATATTTCAATTAAACTAAGAATAGCTCAACTATAAGCCAAAAAAATCATTTACTACACTTGAATGTCTTATATTCCCTCCTCTATCTTCCTCCTAAATCATTGGCAGGTCTGATCCTCCAAAATCACAGCCAACTTGTGTGCACCTCGACTAATGCGACAGGATACCTGTCACCTCCCACCAGCAACAGGTACCAGGTAACGCTGTCCACCAAGGCTAGGACAAATGGGAAGAAATCACCTAGTGTTTTTTAACCTGAGACCTCATTGTTCTCAATTCACTTCACTGACCACTAAGCCACACCCTTCGGTACATTCGTGATCCAACTTCACCCAATCTTGGCCTCTGCCTTCTAGGATATCTAGTTAATGAACCCTTACTAGAAGTAAAAGAGCTCGCGGTAAGATCATATACAACTTAAAAGGTAAAAACTACTTGTCTGCTAAGACTCCTTAGCCACTTGGTAATATAAACTCCAAAATAAACTGCAAACTATCATACCACTAAAGTCACTAAAAATTCCAGCTTTCAATAAACCTTAAGATAAACAGAGAACAAATTGTACCTGAAAAACCAAAATCACAACATTACAACATATTAACAGTGAAAAAAAAATTCACCTTTTACACAACACCATCAAAAACAAGGGAAAACTAGTTGGTATTTCACCGACACATTTTCAAGATTTTCTTTTTATGATCACTAGATGCTTCCAAATCAAAGGTCAAACAAGCCAAATCTAGAACAAATGCAAGAGATCAGGTCATAATACTCCAATCAATACCCATAAAAATGAAAGCTTTCAGATCAAAACAAAAACATACATTGCTTCTTACCCCCATAAAAATATGCAGATTTCAGGAATCAACAGCATGCACCTTCCAAAGGATGCAACAAAACCCAGAGACAAAAACGGATAACAATGCCAAAAAGAAAGAAAGAAATATGTAATGAGTATTTAGGGAAAGATTTCCAAAATGGGTATTGAATAAATGTGAAGAAGTGATCAAAAGAGAAATGAAGAAAAGGCAAATAACCCGTGAAAGGGTGCAAAAACGTGAAATACAATCAATATGGAGAAAGAAAAAAATATAAATTTCGTGATGGTTAGTGCTGTAATGGAATCTACAACCGAAGCAATGAAAGGCCGAATATGAAAATGTAAAATAGTTGGGTGTGGTGGGAAACGGTGAAATATACAATCAATTAAAGTACCGTGTTAAAATAGAAAAAGACACACAAAAAAAAAAAAAAAAGGTATTCTGTTTTTTTTTTTTTTTTTCCTTTTTAACTCCCTCCGTGAAATTTATTTGTCTGATTTTAATTTTTTAATCTTCTAATCTTAAATTAAAGATATCTTAAGCATTACATGTAGAAAGTTGAAATTAAAGATTTATCAAAAAAGAAAAGAAGCATATTTTTGTTCCCTTTGTTTCAATGTGTATGTCTGTTTTTTATTTGACACGGGATTTAAGAAAATAAAAAAAAACTTAAATTTTATGATTTTAAATTAAAAATATGTAGAATATACGCAAAATACTATTTAATCTTGTGTTCTTTAATATGATAGGTAAAAAGTTAAAATTAAAGAATTGTAAAAAAGAAAAGAAACATTTTATTTAACGGATAAAAAAGGGGAGTAGTAGTTGTGTGCGAGTGTTAGATGTTACGTGTGGGCTCGTTCTTGGTTGGTGTTAGATTGTTTTTTGAGTGGATGCAATTGTATCTTTTTCTTCTTGATAATATTCTATTTTTTTAAAGGTGTGAGATAAAAATCCAAAAATAGAAGGAAGAAAGAAAAAGACGTTAGTACTACTACGTCAGGATGAAAGATTCAGAAGAATTTAGAAGAAGGGGAAAAAAAAAAAAAAAAATAAGACAAATATTGACAACCATTTCCAACCTTTTTCTTTTTATTTCGGTTACAAATAAAAAGGGTCTTGAGGAGCAGCAATTCTAATCAAACTATCAAAGAGTTGATTAATGATGTAGAGTCAATATTTCATTCTTGGACAAAACAAACAGTCAACACAATTATCGTTCAAAGTTTGGAAATTTTTATGACCCTATTGTTTTGTCGTTTGGGTAAAACTTTGTTGACAACTCCAAAGAAAAAAACAAAATAAGTACTAAAAATAGCATAGTCGGTTAAATGCATCTCTTGATTCGGCTATTCATGGTAATTGGACGATTTAGCAAAAAATAATTAATTAAAAATGGCCTGTCGTGTTTTAAAATGGGAGGTAGGAGAGCCAAGCTGTTCTATGTTACCTAAATTGTAATAAAAATTTGATTTCCAAAAGGAACAAACAGTTGTTTTCCTGGTACTAAACAAGATTAGTAGGACAACTAAAGTCAGTAGTTACTAAACCTACAGGCAATTTCTAGGAGAAATTAAACTTGCAAGAATAATTGGATGATTCTGATAAGTATTAATATTAAAATTACATGATTTTGGCTTGTACATTTTCAATTTGGAAATTAACTAAGTTGATCATTGACAATAAAGTGAGGCAAAGTGATATAACAACTTGTAAGTTTATTTCTGGACGTAAATTGGATCAAAAGAAAAACCAAAGAATTCTGTTTTTATTTTATAATTTCAAGCTAGAAACTCTCCCAAGAAGCAAATGACTTTTCAACCAAAAGAAAATTAGAACCAGAATCAGAAAAGGAAGTATTATAAAAATTTATAGGAGTATGAATTAGAACTCTAATACCAAAAAATTTAAACCCCAAAGCTGGGAGATAAATGCATGTGATTCTATATGTTTGCTTCCCACAGCACTCTTATTACAAGTAACGACCACATCAAAATCTCCAGTATGTGACACTGCTTGATTGCACTATAACTAACTTTTCAAGAATGGTTATGTTTGGATAACACCTTAATTTTCTTTAAAAGAAAATAGGGTGAATAGTTTAAATAATATGTAACACATTCATGAAAGTATTGTGTTTTATCAGAAGGCATTTTGAATTTTGAATCACCAACTAAATAATGCCATCCAGGATGAATTTTATTTCATTCCGTTTTCATTCACTTCGGTTTCAAGAGACTAAAGTAATCTTAGATAGGATTCATGATTGAAAAAAAAAAAAACTCTCAAAATTATTCCTTATTTTGAATTTAGACTAAAATAATTCCTCTATTTTTATTGTTGGGTTTTAAGTGTTAGATGAATGGGGAATGGAGAGAAGAAACATGGAGGGGAAAATTGCTACATCCTGTATTTCTGAAGAAGCACTTGTTAAATTTAAGCGTAAGTATGTCGAGCTATGGCCAAGTAAAATAACTTTGGAAGATATGAAGCGAAGCATTATTAAGTATATTTTATGAGTAAAAGATGTACATAAGGAATACCGGAGGATCCTATGAGGAAATGAGTAGAAGAAATTGAGTAGTATGACTTTGGAGAAAAGATGGGCACGGTTTCGTACGATAATTCTGGTCCAACTTGGGGAAGGAATATCTTTTAGAGTATGAGGAGTTTTGAGGTGACACAAAAGCCTAAAATGAAGTTCGTCGAGTCTAGTTTCCAATGCAACAAACCGCTCGTCGATACGACATCAGAGTAGAGAATTATGGACGTTACAAATTAGGCTGATAGAGCAAAACCGCGTGCTACAGTAACCGACTTGCTACAGTATCCGAACCGACCTTGAGCTCCTATTTAAGACCAAAATCTGGTCTTTGGCTTCATTTTCTCCGCTCCTCTCCACCAAAAACATTGAAGGATCATTTTTTTTAGAGGATTAAAGTAACGGGACTACATCCGAGGCTCGGGAAGCGTAGAGAGTTTTGTAGTTCCTGTTTTATACATCAAATCTTGACGGATCAAAGGATCCTATTGAAGAGAAATAAGATTTCAAGTTCTCCCAACCTTGATTGAGGTAAGGATATTCCTTATTATTGATATTACGAATTGTATCAAGGAGATTTAGTTGTTAAAGCTTCATAAAGTTGATTGATTGGTTGAGAAATTGGGTAAACATCGTGTGGGATGTTTTATTGAGTATATTTTGGTATTGATGATGATGTTGTTGTTGTTTTGTTGGTATTGTGATTTCGGCCTAGGATATAAACAGGGGAGATGCTGCCCAAATTTCGGCAAATTTTAAGAGGATTTAATTTGAGGGCTCAAGACAAGCATATGATAATGAGCCTAACAATAGTATGAATGGTTTTATATGTAGATTACAAGACTACCAATGATTTTATGTAGATTGCAAGACAGAAAGTAAGTTGGAAAAGTCGAGAAGTAAGCTTCTAGGTATGTTAAGGCTTTCCCTTTCTTTCTTTTTGCATGATCCTATGCTATCAGCGAACAACGAGTAAACGAGCTTTCATATTACTCTACTCTTAGAAGCACTAGGAGTACTTCAGTCTTTGATGTTCCTGTACCCCTCTTATGATCGTCCCTTCTATTCATGGGTCCTGAGTTGTGTATCATGATTATGTTAGTTTACATTTATGCATTGCATTCATTTACATATATGCATATTGACCTGTGACCAGAAGGCATTATATACGCGTATGAGAAAAGGGCGAGGCGTTATATACGCATTACCACCTGATCAGCTGGTGCATAGTGATGATGATTATGATGCCCGAAGAGGCCATTATGTTATTATGCCCGAAGGGGCCATTATGTTATTATGCCCCAAAGGGCCTATATGTGATATAGATCGGGCCGTACGTTCCTCGGCACTATGACCTATGCATATCATACGCCCTCAGAGGCATTTTCAGTAAGCAGATGCATTCATACAGGTATGTTCAGATAGTCAGACATATAGATGCTTTCATACAGATATGTTCAGACATACAGATGTATTCAGTCAGTTTAGCTTATGATTTTCAGATTTCATTCATGACTCCTATGCGTATGTTACTCTTCTGCCCTACATACTCGGTACATTTTTCGTACTGACAACCCTTTTGCTGGGGGGGCGCTGCATTCATGCCTGCAGGTACAAATTGACAGATTGACAGAACTCCTTAGTAGACAGTACTTGACATCCGCTGGTGGTGAGCTCCTTTTTCTTCAGAGTTGCCAGGTCTATGTGGAGTCTTTCTTTTGTGTTTATGGACGACGGGTGAGCTGGAGCCCTGTCCTGCCCATGACTCAGTTGTGCTTCTTTAGAGAGTTGTAGACACATGTACAGTACAGTCAGTCAGTCAGTCCGTGGCCCTGTGGCCCATACTTTGATGCATAGTTACTTATGAGAGCCGTTTCGGCTCGTACAGTGGTTTGAGCAGTTTCGCATATATTCCATGAGGCGGCCGGACCGCATATAGTTACGTTTTGTTTCTTGAGGAGGCGGCCAGACCGCAGAGAGTTATATGTGTATATATGTGTTGAGATTTTTCTGAGTGCAGGTGGCCACTTTAGGCCTATCCACGTTCTTAGCTAAATGTAAGTTTAAATGTTGGTTTGCCTGGTCCAGGTAGGCACCGGGTGCCGGTCGCGACCCTCCAGATTTGGTGCGTGACAAAAATGAAAATTTTAAATTGTTCCTTTTTTGCTTTTTGGATAAGGCATTTCTCCCACATTGGTTGTGAAAGAAAAGTTCTTGTGCTTACAAGTAGAAGTACATCTTTCAGCTCATAAAGAGTCAAGAAGAGGACCTCCCCTCGCGCCGTCGTCGTTGCTCGACTTCAGATTGTGATTTTGATTTGGATTTCAAATGGTCTGATTGGATTTGGATTTCCACAATCTCGCTTCTAAAAATTTTCAGTTTCTGGTTTAAGTATATTTTCAGATACAGGCTTATAACATTTACATAAGCACTAATAATCTTCCATGTTTCCTCCAAATCTGGACTTATTCTCCTGTTCGCTCATTGCTACTTAATCGCATACTTTTATTTGAAATATTCACCTTGATTGGCTTTCCCTTATACAGTTATTATCCATAGATGTGTTTCATACCTTCCTGTCTATCTAACTCTACATTTCCCAACAAAAAAAGCATAAAATGAAATTTTCTCCACGGTGTCGACGTCGCATGAGCTGGACCAGCTCAAAAGGTACGACCAAGGCCCAAACGAGCAGAATTATCATAAGATTTTAATTTACGAATAGGAATAAAATGATGACGAAGAAGAAGAAAAAGAAACGAACCTTAAGTTTATAAGAAAACTTTACTTAGTTACACCACTGAAAATTGATACCCAAAAGTATCCAAAGTCCTTGGTGCAGCTTCAACAATACTTGTATTACAATCTCACCACTAGCAGTTGCACTTACTGTGGCAGTAGCACTTGGGTTTTTCACTTGTTATGTAATATCTGCCGATTGAGATAGACTATATATAGGTGAAGTGGATTCATGCCTATTATGGGAGGAACAGAAACTTCTACGTAAATATCCCCAAGCAAGCCTCATGGTTTGTCCAGAAGATTTTGAAAGCCAGTAAGTATTTTGATGAGGCAGACAGTGTTATCAAAAGCAAAAAGCGCAAAAAAGCTCTAAGGTTCGCTGGGGCTTTAAGCACAAAGCACAAATAAAGCATGAGCTTTAATGAAAAAAGGCGTAATGGTGCAAAAATAAAATTATATTCATGTTTAGCCCAAGACTAATTATAATAAGCGTGAATAACAAATATATGGACAAACAAATTGTAGAAACATAACGATAAAGTGAAATAACGATTATATAGGGTCATCTCTTCAAGAGAGGCTCACTGGCAAGGAAAGATATGTCTTAGAGCCTTGATGCTAACACTGAAGCGCACATAAAGCGAGGCGAAGCGCTCAACGTGTTTTGAGCCTCGCTTCAAGGCTTAAACGCGCTTTATAAATAGAATGCTTTAAAATTCAATTGGTTAGATATGCTTACTTAATCTAAACTATTTTATAAATAGAATGCAAAAGTGATGGATTTTCTTTCTCTTTCTCATTAACTTTATTTAACTATGTTTGGCTGAATATATATATCATCGGATTAATCTAAAACGTTCATGAAATGCATTGGGATTAATATTTGCATATTAGGGCGTTTTGAAATTTTAAGGTAGTAAGTATAAATCATGATTCCCTTTAGCTTAAATATATAATTATGCTATTTTGTAAATCAATTATTCTAAGAAAGATAAATATTATAGGTATTATAAATAATTTTAACGTAGAATAAAAGAGAATGAATCTTGGAGAATTATTTGTTAGTCTTCCTAACTACCCATCACTAAGACTAAACCTACTAATTCATCTAAGGTTCATCTAAATTAAGAAAATAAAACAAAATAAAGAGTTAGTCATGCAATACAAATTAAATGCACAAAAAATAAAATAGAAGGGCCAATAAGCTAAATGGGCTCAGCCCATTTTTAAGGACTGCTGCTGCTGTTTTTTTTTATTGGGCTTTGACCCAGAACTTCATTTTCTACTCCCTTGGCTGCGGACAGAACTGGACAGAGGAGGAATAATATTTTCATTGGGCCTTGGCCCAACACCGAATGCGGAAGACGAGTCCCTCGGACTCGTATGCGAAGGTCATGCATAAAGATGAAAGGAAACGGATTAGTATCTAATCAATGAGCGAGGTTAAACATGTAGAATATAAATTCAAATAGATCAGTAGATGATGTATATAATATGTATATTTGGGTATACTTCGTATATATACACGATTCAGCCACCATACTTATGACATGGACAAACAGGGCAACACTCAAACATAGGCAGCATCAACAGTGTGATATTTGTCATACATAAACGTATATAGAGTTCAGACAAAACAGAAAGTACAGACATAGCAGTCATAGTGTCAAAAAAGAAACGAGACTGGTCCAGTAAGTTAGGCAAAAAGGCAGTAATCAAATGACATGGAAAAAGAAACTATATAAGAATACCAACAAGTTCGAACTCAGGGGACTTAATTGCGATAAGAATCTTTGAGCAGACACTGAAGTATTGTGGACATGGCAGAGATGGAGCAAAGTAGATAAACAAACCCATAACAAAGCATAGTACTGATGTAGTAAAAGAAGGGCACCCGCATGCTTTTGACTCAACAAAGGACTTATCTCATATGGTTACTAATAGGGAAACAGTCCTGATGATAAAATGTTCATCAATCTTAATCAACATGCTTCATAGTTGCAACTGATTGCAAACAGGGTAAGACGAATGTATATAAATTTAAAAAAAAAAAAAAAAACACCACAGAACCACATCAACAAGATCACTGCGTAGGGGGTTCAATATTAGACTCACACACATTGCAGATTCAACCGATTGGGACCAAAGCTAAACACACAGAGTAATAGCACAAGTTTGGACTCTTATACTAGTATACAAGGACTCAAACAGACCAATCTGTAGAATTAATTTCAGTAGACTGAAGTTTAACAAGATATTTAGACTCCATGTACATGTTAATGACAGATCTGTCAAAATAGGAATCAACCAGATACAACGTCGATAGGAATGCAGACTCGTATACTAAAATTTGGTCCTAAACTTAGCAATGTCACAGGAGCACAAGGTTTGGATACCTTTAAACAAGATTAAAACTTACTGAGCAAGGACACACAACTTAGACAGGACTACATACTCCACTTATGCATTCCTAATATGAGTAACACCTCTGTTGACCAACTTACATAATCAAGCTTATATCAACAAAGCATTATAGACTGAATATAACCTCATCATACTAAAAAAAAACAGGACATATACTAATCACATGTGAACTAAGCGGCATGATTCTGAGATCAAACAGGATTATTTAACGTCTATAGACATGTTGAACTACTTAGTTTAAACAACAACACACAAAAGCAGTCAACTAAACAACACAGAACATGGCTTAACTGTATAAATTAAAGCAACTAACGCAGAATCATATCTAACTAAACATGAATCGAACTTAGCATATAAACACACGAACACATATTAAACTGCTAAGAAACTGAAATCAACTAAAGGAAGAGTAGCTCACCCATTTTAAACAACTTACACTAATTATCATACATGAACATACTTATCCACACCAACAGACTAACATAGAAACATGTTCAACTGAACTATTATACAGGACTAATTAAATCCTAACTATTACTAATATACAAACAGACTTATCTATCAGACTAATAAGTTAACATGCTTTAATCACAAAATAACAAACTAAAATAATACAAAGCAAACCCGAGAATGCAAAAAAAATAAAAGTAAGGAATGAAGAATTACCTTCTTCGGGTGCAGCAAAGTGGGTGCGGGGTTCCCAATCTACCTCGAAACATTTCAAATTCTCCGAGTTAGTATCCACTCGGATCCGAAGCAGCGGAAAGAGGATAAAACGCTTAGTATTTTCAGATCGATATTAAACTATATGACTGCTAAAATATTTCGTAGGGATTTTTGGGGCGGCTACCAGAAGAGTTTTCAAGGGGGGGTTTTGAGGCGGCTGAAAAACTTGTCCCAACGACTCAATCTAGCAATTATTTATAGGGGAACTGCTAGGGTTTTGGGTTTGAAAATTGAAATTTTTGGGCGGGGTTTTGGTCAACAACGTTAGGAGGCTGCTATGACAACGAACAGAACCACGAAGAAGAGAACAAAAATCATTAAAACTTGTCCCCCAAAACATGAAAAAGGGACTGATAAGAAAAGATCTTCTTCACAAACGGACGAAATCCATGAAAATTGTTTCAGATCGAGGCAGAGAGTGGGGAGAAGAGACAAGAACAAACCCTCCAAACGGTTGAAAATCTGAAGGGAAAAGGACGGAATCATTAATTTCCATCCTTGAAATGGTCGTGCATAGTCTGTTATTCACGGCTAACCTCTGCGAATTTGCTAATTGTGTCGGAGAGAGAGAGGCGATGAGAGGGAGGGAGGGAGTGTGCGGCACTGAAGTGGGAAAGAGAAAACCCTAATGGTTCATTAATGTTTAAGGAGTGGGTCGGGTCGGGTCGTTGGGTAGGTTAACGGTAATGAGCTAGCTGATTTGGGCTGGGTAGGATGAATTAGAATATTGGGCTGGGTATTAAATGGCCTCATACGGAATGGGCATTTGTGGGTTGATTTTAGATTTGGGTCAGATGAATTAAAAATATGGACTGATGAAAGAAACAATTTGGCTTCTGAATTTAAGTAAAAGACCTATTGTAATTAATTATATATTAACGGTGCCCAAATATTATTTAATATAAAAGTATGTAATTATTAATGCTCAGATAAAAATTACATTACGTCGTAATAGTCGTGCCATAATATCAATAAATAAATGCTACTATTTAACTGCGCAAAATAAATGCGATGCATATGCATAAGGTGGTAAAAATGCTGAAACGCAAATTATGATAATACTGGTAATAATAACAACAACAACAAATAATAGTAATAATAATGATAAGGATAAGTAACAAAATAATAACGGCTAGTGACTGCAATAGAGTAAAAAAACTCTGGTATTAATAAAAGTTAATAATTGTAGTAAAGTATAAATAATTATTTTTAAAGTTTTGCCCAAAAATGCTAGAAGCGTAAATCGATATTTTGGAGGAAAGGCGGGATAAAATTGGGTGTCAACAACGCACAGATTCTGTGCGTGAAACAGGGTGCCTTTTTTTCTTTTCTTTTTTTAAGCTATCAAAATCACGTTTTTTTTCATACTTTGGGCAAAGATTAGTCATGTTTCAAAACCCCGAAATCTCAATATGTTATATAGAACTTAATATATTTTTTTGCGTACAATAACGTCGGCTCATTACATCAAGTATACCTAAACATTTGGATCGTCGTTTTAGGGTTTGTAAAGTGCCCCGAAGTAAGTTTTGTTTGCTTGGGAAACTTGTCATCTTTAGATCTAAGTATCATATTTTATAGGGTTTTGATTTAAGTTTTTTGAAATAAATAAAAAAATTATATTAAAAAATAATTCAGCCAATACAAGAGGTTCAACCAAAGTATAATATATCTCATTCAATGCTCTCACCAAGGTTTGATCCCATGTTGTTGGCATAAAAAGGAAGTGAGTAAAAAAGAGAGGTTGAACCACCAAGTCAAATTGGTGAACGTTACAAAATAGACACTTTTTATTTTTTATATTGTTCACTAATGCTATCTAACTCGTTTTCATAAATTGAATTTCGAACCTCGAAATTGACATTCAAAACATCATTACCACGGGATTAGCATCTCGAAATAGATTTTTTATCATTAGATTTTTACTAGAGAAGAATGAAATTTTTGCAAAAATTTGGAGCAAAATTCAAATTGAATGGGATAACGGGTCCGCGTAAAAAATACCCTGGGTCAAAAAAAAATAGCATACATCGGACATCCGAGCATAAAGTTATGACCATTTAAAGTTTTAACAATTTACAACTAATTTTCTACCTATGCTCATGTCCTTATTTTTTATTTACGTGAGTGAAGATGCATATGTATACCTGATGTAATGAGCCGATATTATTGTACGCTAAAAAAAAATATTAAGTTCTATATAAAATATTTATATTTCGGCTTTTTAAAACGTGACTAATCTTCTGTCAAAGTACGAAAAAAAAAAACTTAAAGATAACAAGTTTCCAAACTTACTTTGAGGTAGTTTACAACCCCTAAAACGACTATCCAAAGATATATGTATACTTGATGTAATGAGCCGACATTATTTTATGCTAAAAAAAAATATGAAGTTCTATATAAAATATTTATATTTCGGTGTTTTGAAACGTGACTAATCTTCGGTTAAAGTACGGAAAAAAACTTAATTTTGAGTTTGATTTTCAAAGAACAAAGATGACAAGTTTCCAAGCAAACAAAACTTACTTCGGGGCACTTTACAATCCCTAAAACGACGATCCAAACGTTTATGTATACTTTGATGTAATGAGCCGACGTTATTGTACGCAAAAAAATATATTAAGTTCTATATAACATATTTATATATCTGGATTTTGAAATATGACTAATCTTTGCCCAAAGTATGAAAAAAACGTGATTTTGATAGCTTCAAAAAAAAAAAAAAAAAAAATAGCACATTATTTCACGCACAGAATCTGTGCGTGAAAGGACCAAACTCAAAAAGCTACAATTTGATTCTTTCACGCACAGATTCTGTGCGTGAAGTGTACTTTGGTTTTTTTTTTTTTTTTAATGGCTTAGTTTGGTTTAAAAAAAAAAAAAATTGGGTTAAAAAAATTCTGGACTCATTATTTTGGTTGCTTTGTTGCTTAAGTGATTGCGGCGTGGAGCATGTTGCTCACTGCACGGTATTTTTTAATTCTTGATATACATAACTCCAATTTTGTTGGTAATAAAAGTCAATTAATTACCAAAAAAAAAAAAAAATCTCTAATTAGGATATTGAACACAGTATAGCGGGGCAAGTGTAAGTTGTAGTGAGTTGTAACCCATAGAAGAGTCCACCAAATAGGCAAATTCAAAAGGTGAAAAGAAAATAGGCAATTATTGGGACCCTCTAATACTTTTCATCTAACATTAAAAAATTAATTTCCGCGTGTACAAGGATATTTTCCCATTACAGACTGCCAGTTCATTCCTTGGCGAGTACTCAAAGGAGTATTTGATATGTGTCATGTGTAACAAATACTAAATAGGCATTTGGACATGCGATTTTATGTGATGCAATCAGCGTTAGACATGCGATTTCATCTAATGGAATGAAATCTCAAATCATCCAAAAAGGCATGATTGGGATTTCAAATCATTATTTCAAAAATTTTAAATGTAAACTTGATCCATAAGTTTATATTTTGTAAAAATAGATTCATAAGTTGGTAAATATATTTACCAATCATGTTTACTAACCATTCATATCAAATATTAAAGGATCTAGAATCAAAATTATAATCCTAAATCTTATTGTTGTTATCTTTTTTTTTTTCTTTTCTTTTTATGTTTTTTAACATTACAGAGAGAATAAAGGGGTCAAGAGTAATAAATAAATCCACACCGTTAATTATTATCCAAGCACAGTAAAATTACAGGAAGAAAAGCCAAAAAAGAATACAAAAGGAAAGGAAAATCTTATTTTCTTGGCATTAGAAAGTTGACTTGCTTGATGCTTCTTCTCTATGGCATGCAACAGATTGATTTTTCTACTACATTTCTTCCTTCCAGTTTTTTGCAATATCTTGTGCAACATTAGTGGCATCCAAAGATGCACCGTAAAGTCCATATCTTGTAAAGCCAACTGCATATAGACCAGCCTCTCCCTTCCATCCATTTGGAAATTGGGTTTTTGGATATCCCTCACTTGAAAAAAATTCACTCTCCTGTATAAAAAGTCAATGGATCCTCATTAGATCAAATTTTTAAAAGAACTATTCTGGAAAAATCTTAGTAATAACTCAAAAACAATTGTGTAAGGAAACAGAGAAAAACGAAACAAGTTTTGCAGCTCAAATATGCTGATCTAATCCAATCAACCGTTTTCTAAAAACTCAATCATGTTTCTGGAAAACTTATTACTACCATAGCAAGAAAAAACAAAAAGACAGAATCCAAATGATCCACAAAATAGTACCAACTTCCGTAACTGTTACAAAAATTCATAAATATTCCCTCCAATCCATTTTAAGTGTCTTTCTAGGGTGTGGCACACCGATTAATACATTTAGTTAATGACATTAATTAAAGAGTTCATTTGACTACATAGTCACAAATTAACTACATAGTCACAAATTATCATAGCAAAGGTATGTTTGTAACCAAACGCCTTCTTATTTTTTCCTTTAAATGACACTTATTTTGAACTATTTTTAGAAGGCTGGAAAAAAAAAGTTGCTAAATGGATTGGATGGACTAATGAAAGATAAAAACACTAATTTGGGTATACAACCAAAAATTAAACAAAAAAGGAAAAAGAAACTTGTTTTACTCACCATTAGCCAGGACTTCACATTGCTGCAATATCCTGTAGCTAAGATTACAGAGTCAATCTCAAGAACTTTCTCATCAACAAATTCCACTTTTCCTTGAGAAAATTTCTTGATTGCTGGAACTATATTTATTTCCCTAGAGAAAACACGACCCTCCTGTAAATGGAAGATTAACAAAAGAAGAAGTATAAGACATCATGAGACTATATACATGTGAGGAATTGGAGATATCAAGTGCAAATTTTCTGACAAATGAAGAATACAAACATGAAAGAGTTTTGTTAGTTTGCGCAGATGCGCTTAGACAAATATATGGAGTTGTTTTTTAAGTCACGTACCGATGTACCTTATGACAGATTTTAAGAAATTTATTGACAGTGTTCCCATGTACCAAAAAACTTATGAGGGATGACTTTTGGATGAGAAAATGAGGCTTACCGAGCTTCGGACCACCATGAATGGATTTGCATTATGGTGGGAAAGATCAAGTGAAATATCTATGCCTGAATTGCCACACCCAACAACCAACACATTCTTTCCTTCATATGACTCCCCTGTCTTATAGTCGGAAGCATGCATAACTTGACCACCAAAATCTTGTAGTCCTACGAAATCAGGCACTATCTTTTCTGCATTCTCTCCTGTGGCAACAACAAGCCACCTACACATATACTCGGTGATTGAACCATTTCCAGAAACTGTCTTTACCCTCCATAAACTGAGTGTTTCATCATATTCAGCTAAGTTCACTGACTCGTTGAATCGTGGGTTGATCTCGAAGTGCTTGGCATAAGATTCGAGATAGCTGATGAACTGGTACTTCGTAGGATACTCTGGGAAGTGTTCTGGAAATGACAAGTAAGGCAATTCGCAGAATTTTCGTGGCACGTTAAGTCTAAGTCGATCATAAGTTCTATTTTGCCATAGTGAAGCAATACAGTTGGCCCGTTCAAAGATTACAAAGGAAACCCCTTGTTGTTTAAGGCAAGCAGCTGTTGCTATTCCTGAAGGACCTGCCCCAACAATGATAGCTTGTATGCATCTACCAGCAAAGGATTTTTTTGGTTCAGGTGCACGAACTGTTAGAAGTGGACAAGGATAAAAATTCTGATTCATCATGAAATATGCAGCAATTTCTACTTTTATCCGCTAGTTTTTGATAGATTTAGTGGGACAGAAGAACAAGATGAGACGAGAGAAGGAAGATTATAGCTTCAAGATGTGTGGGATGGTTTAGTGGGATGAAAAGCCGCTCTTTGCTTCAACATAGTCTGTAATTACGTCTCTCTTTTGGTTAAGGCTTTGTGCCTGTCTTTTTAAAGGCTTTGTATCCTCAATTGCTTTTACATATTTGCTAATCTTACTAGACTGTCTTATGATTGAGACCTACTTATATTACTAAGTCTGTCTTTTTAGCTAAAGCTTTTTATACCCTCACTTTTTCCTCAATGCTTTGTATCGAGCAAGTCTTATGATTGAGACTTGAGACTACTACTTATATTAAGCTTTGTATCCGTACTTTTTCCCCTTACTAGTATCTGTGACTTTGTGTCGAGCAAGTCTTATGATTGAGACTTGAGACTACTACTTATATTAAGCTTTGTATCCGCACTTTTTCCCCTTACTAGTATCTCTTTTTAGTTAAGACTTTGTATCGAGCAAGTCTTATGATTGAGACTACTACTTATATTAAGCTCTGTATCACACACTTATGATTGAGACTTGAGACTACTACTTATATTAAGCTTTGTATTCGCACTTTTACTACTTATATTAAGCTTTGTATCCGCACTTTTTCCCCTTACTAGTATCTCTTTTTAGTTAAGACTTTGTATCGAGCAAGTCTTATGATTGAGACTACTACTTATATTAAGCTTTGTATCCACAGACTTGAGACTACTACTTATATTAAGCTTTGTATCCGTACTTTTTCCCCTTCTTACTAGTATCTCTGACTTTGTGTCGAGCAAGTCTTATGATTGAGACTTGAGACTACTACTTATATTAAGCTTTGTATCCGCACTTTTTCCCCTTACTAGTATCTCTTTTTAGTTAAGACTTTGTATCGAGCAAGTCTTATGATTGAGACTACTACTTATATTAAGCTCTGTATCCACACACTTATGATTGAGACTTGAGACTACTACTTATATTAAGCTTTGTATCCGCACTTTTTCCCCTTCTTACTAGTATCTCTGACTTTGTGTCGAGCAAGTCTTATGATTGAGACTTGAGACTACTACTTATATTAAGCTTTGTATCCACACTTTTTCCCCTTACTAGTATCTCTTTTTAGTTAAGACTTTGTATCGAGCAAGTCTTATGATTGAGACTACTACTTATATTAAAGCTCTGTATCCACACACTTATGATTGAGACTTGAGACTACTACTTATATTAAGCTTTGTATTCGCACTTTTACTACACTT